>NW_026526788.1:84109219-84126719 GCF_024362965.1 Panthera pardus
CGCGGCGACGAGACAGAAGACTGGCGGCCGCGGGCCCCCTTCCCTCACCCCTTCGCCCACCTGGGCCGGGCCGGGGCGGCCCCCCCGCACCTGTCGGCCTCGCCGTGGCTGCGGGGCTCGGGGCGTCTGGAAGCCCCCCTTCCCAGGGCACCTGCTGCCCCCAAACCGGAACCGGCCCGGTGGCGGACCCGCCGCACGCAGGGCGCCACATGCTCTTTTACTAACCTTGGGTAACCTTTCGGGATCACCCGGATGTCTCGGGATCACTTTCTGCAACCTCTGAAAGCCGTAATCTATGGTTGGTTCATTAAGGGCTGTAACGGGACACAGAAATGTAGGTCAGGTTAATTACTTTTATGCCATCCATTACTCGTTTATTGCACGCTTACAAATAAATGTGTAATTCGCCTTCTCTGACGCTCTTGAAGGCAAGCGCCCCCGAACGCCAGCTCTGTCTTAAGGAATGGATTTCCCCCCTTTCTTTCGCACATAAAGGCGATGATTATTTCTAATCTATAATTAGACGGGAAGAGAGTCCGAGGGTCCCTCGACACAGTGTAGAAACGGTGGCGCGGTCAGAAAGTTGCAAGTCTCGGGGCCACGTATAGCAATCCCCACTGTCATGATCACTGCCTGCATCACGCAGTGCCTTCCACACTGGCCAGGGATTTATGGGAAACTGGCAATTATGACATATGTCCAGCCATTGCTAGCCTCAGATTTATCCCTGTGGTCCTTTTCTGTCTAGCATATTGCCTGAGCACAAACTGGGCAGGAGGCGCACTTATTCTTGCAAAGCTTTAATAATCTGTGAATGGCTGACTACAAACTGATGTAGAGCACTATCATTCCACCAGCCTCACGGAATTGCCGGCCACAAATAGTAATTAATCTTTTTATCCCTCAAATTGTAATTTTGACTATGAACTGTGCGCGGCCATAAATCAGCGGTACACGCGCTGTGTGTACAGTGCATGAATCACGGCCGGGACTCCGTCCGACTGCACACTCCGTGTTTAACAAGCTTTATAAGGAGCCATTGGGCTTTATTATGGCTCTGCCTGACTCCAACAAAAACTGAGCCCGGAGGCCCGGGGACGCGAGTTAAGATGAAAATACTTATTAGAGTGCATTACTTCTTGATGTAGATATCGTTTTCCGCGGAGTAACGCCACGGTGCATGGCACGACATAAATCAGGGGGTTTTCTGAGCCTAATAGGACCTGCCGCCATCTATTCATTACGTAGCCGCAATTTGGGCCATCACTCATTAGCACGTAATTTGATGATTAACACCACCCAACTCAGCGGGTCTGCACGGCGCGGGGAACACAAAGGCGCCCGGCTTCGAGGAACGAGGTTACGGGCTGCCTTTGAAAGCGCTCTCCGAAATGACCGGTCACCGTTTTCCTCGAGCGTCGGCACCCACGGTGGGTCTCGCGCACGTACGCTCGATGATACGCCCGTAAGCCGAGGGCCACAATATGATCTGACATCCCCTCATGCATCCCGGAGACAAAGGTCCACGCAGGAATGTGAAGTAAGACATTTTCTTGTTAATAAAGCATTGATCCGACGTATTGATTTTACATGACATGGCTTTTGCTGCGATTTTGCCCTCTTTTTTCTTTGCAAATAGTAAAGCTCCTCAGAACGCCTCCGCGTGTGTGACGCGGCCGTCCAACTCTCTGTGATGTAAATTCCGTATGTGTAAAACCACTTCATAATCAAACCATTAATCATCAGAAGCTGTCAGCGTTGACTTGGGGACAATCTGTCATATCTCTGCCTGCCCAGGACGAGGGTGTCCGGCAAAAGTTGTGGTGCGGCCGGCCGGGCGGCTGGGCCTCACCGAGCCACTCGGGCCAGAGAGGATTAGATGAAGTATTACGTTGCTTGATTAGGGAACAAAAAGGGTGGCCCACTGTGCATTTCTAACGTGTCCGGTGTCTCCTCTCTCCCAGCTAATCACCATGACTGTTTGACTTAATGAATCGGCCTGATGAAAGGTGATCAGAAAAGATAGATGGGCGGCCACTATTGATTTCATGCAAATGCCCCTGACAGGTGATGGACGCTTTAATGCAAGCTTTCAGAAGCTTTATGACTTGTAATAACCATACACTCTCATTCTGGGAGAGACATTTTCCAATGTCTCAGTTGAATTGATATTCTCCTTCTAGGACTGAAAATATTTTAACGCGGCATAAATACGAGGGTACCTTTCACCCCCCCCCCCCCCGCCCACTTCAGCCCAGAGAGCGCTTACGTCCCAAGTGCGCTGCCAACAACGAGCTCGGCACTCCGCCGAGTGTTCGGGAGATGACGTGTAACTGTGCCACGGGAGGTCCCCGCCACGCGGGACGCCACAGAGGGCAGGGGGTGGGGGCCGCCGATGCGGCCCGAGATGCCACCGGGCACCCCGGCTCCTGGAAGCCCAACGAATTCACGTGGAAGCATCAGAAAAGCCTGCCTTCGCCTTTAAACTGCAGGAGAAGGGACACGCGCTCCGGGTGCTGGGGGGGAGGGGGGAGGGGGGTACCCAATCTGCCTCGGTGCCCCCAAGGGCAGCGGCCAGCGGCGGGCCCGACCGGCGGCCTTCCGAGGGCTGAGCCGCGCGGAGCCCGTCCGTCCCGCGGCGCCTGGCGGGACCTCGCTGGCAAACCTGCCACGGGAGGAGAAAGCACAAGAGCGAAGGCGCGCATCTAATAAATCCTCGGCGCGCCGAGTTTACAAGGCGAGGGCCCAGCCGAGCCAGGGCGAGGCTCTGGCACGTCCAGTCACAGAGCACCGAGCCAGGCCAATCAATACCACTTTCCTGTTTTAGAACTGGGTAATTATGAGGGGGAGAGATTGCCTGACCTTTCACCTGCACTGCATTACTTTGCTGATATTAAGATAAATTGCCTGATTTTGGGTAAACATATGCTGCAATTCAAACTGTCAGCACTGGTTTGCTCAGGGATAATTTGTATTGATCTCCCAGCTTCTTCCCAATTTTGCTTACTGACCTCGCGGATAATTAGAGAAGGAGCCTTGGGTGAGCTCGAGTCGGGGACGGAGAAGAAATATGAAGAAGAATAAAGCAAATTTGTTTTATGTTAATATTTGTAGGGTCCTCCTACCGCCCTCACATCTGTCAGCATCAGGAGAGCCGTAAATTAATGTACTTGGTTCCTGAGCAATTTATTCCAAGGAATTATTTAGCAGCATGCTTAGTCTCCGAACATGTGTCACTGGGTTAAATTAATTTAAACTCTGCCTTAAACACAACAAAAACAAATGTTATTTTCTGCTGAAGGGGAAAAAAACAAGACATTTCTCAAAACACATTATAAGCTTCCAACTTGCCGCGCGGATTCGCACATATCTGCAACCGAGAGGGTGAGTGTCATAATAAGCCGCCCCCCCCCCCCACCGAAGTAATTAGTGCCCATTATTTGTTCTGAATTCAAATCTTGCTAAGACGGGCCGCCGCGTATGAAAGAGATGGGTGTGTGCGCAAAATTATATCATTTAAGATATGTCAGATTATAAGGCTGTTGTATCAAAAGTCATAAAACAAATCTCCCTTGTGAAATATCTCTTTATTAACCGTGCCATAAGATATTAACATTCCTCATTTAGTGGAGGGCCTTTTATCTGTTTCAAATACATTATTCGTCCTTTTAGAGATAAACTGTATTAATATCCATTTGAGTAGGCTACCGCGGCCTAATGCATAGTAATTTTTGTTGGAGAGCTTTTATTTTAGAATAAGAAAATTACACAGCAATAAAACCTGAATGAATCAGAAGCGAGAATAGCCGGGAATCACATTCCATGCCAAATGGGGCGAGCCATCAGGCCGCCTGTGAAAAGCCAGATATCCGGCTATCACATGCAGGCCAGCATCCAGCGCGGCTCATACGAATAGAGGCTGACACGGCCACAGAGAGTCAGTGATTCCTCCACACCGGAATAGCCTACAGCTCGGGACGGATACATATTTAAATATATTTGAGTGTACTGGAGTTAATCTCGTTACTTTACATGCATTAAAGTCATAACAGAAGAGGCATTCTAAATATTTAAGTCATGCCCGTGTACTGGGGGATTAATCATCGCGCAATTGATAAAATTTTAACGGTCTGTGATGTCAGTTCAGGTTGGGATTGCCGGAGCTAATGTGGCAGCAGAAAATGGCATCGGGCTCTGAGCTCCAGCTGTGGCCAGCGCAGCTCCCGTCGGCCCTGCTGCAATTAGAAACGTACCAATGGGCAAGCGTCCGTGGAATTTTCTTTCTTGTGACATACATAGTTTTAGTTTTCATTCTGATGGCTTAAGCTTCTTTGTCAGCCAGCCCTGCCCTGAGGTCTGTGTTAATCTCTACGACCCCAAAATGTGTATGATTATTTTATTAGGCTCCAATAGCAAAGTCCATTAAGGTATAAACCCAATTCAGTTAAGCAAGGGGGTGTGTCCGGGACCTCTGGGTTGACCACACACACACACACACACACACACACACACACACACACACACACACAATTTCAGACTGGAAAACCTGTATGTTTGGGGCCAGTGAGTGTTTTTCTACAAAGAGCAACTCTCGGGGGGGTGGGCACCGAGCCACCAAACAAACTGTCTGAAGTCCGTCCCCGTTCACCTGACATTTAGTAAGCAGCTACTACGTGCCTGGGGCTTGGCCGTGGGAAACCTGCCCCCGAGGGCGCCCGGGAGCAGTGGGTGGCGACCCCTTGGTGGTGGTGAAGCTGCTGCTTGGGGCGGGGTGGCTGCCTGCCCAGGGCGCTGACGTCCCGTCCCCACACCCTGGCCCGGAGGCACCCTGCCTGCTCACAGGGACTGGACTGTGGCGGGAAGGAGGGGGTCTCGGTGACCCAGCTTTGCTGTGACGGCCACCTCCCGCCCACCCCCTGCCAGGGGGACCAGGAGGCCAGCCCAGCCAGCGCAGTGCGCCTAGACTCAAAGCACCCCGGACTGACAGCTCTTACGACCACACTCCTGCCTTTAAAACAGCGGCATTAAACGCACGGGGTGGGGGGCGGGGGGGGGGGGTGAGTGGCGGGGGAGAACGCCGGCAGGTAGGAAACAAGCCACTTTTCCCATCGCCCCTCTCTGTTGTTTAAACGGGAGCCCGGCCAGCAAAGGAAGGCACAAGAAGTTTTAGGTTTGGCACAAATCTTCCTCCTGCCTCCGACAATAAAAACAGGAAGACATTCATTTGCTTCATTCCAGCTGCTGGTTGCAGCCATTATACGGGTTCTAGTTTCATTTCAATAATGATCATCTTCCTGTAACTTCCCAATCATGCATTTGTCATAATGCAGTAATTTTCGAGCTACAAACAGATCCTCATAATGAGGCAGTTTTTCACATTAGCAACATAACTACATAATAAGAACATCTGCAGTTCCTTTTCCGAGGGACAAGAACGCACTTCAATTAAGGCAATGGGGATTGTTAAATAAGATATAGTATATTTTACTAACAGGATACCCAGACCCTGCCCCAGCAGACTGCGAGCCTTCAGTGTGCCTGAATGAACACAGGTTGTAATGTGTAAAAATTAAATAAAGTAAAATTAAATTGCTCAATACAAAGACATCCCTCTAGAGGGTGTTAGTGATTTCAGTGACAAAGTGCTATTTGCTGACAAGTAGTTTACACATTAACCAGCTGAATCCAAGGGGGAAAAATGCCAATAGCAATTATATCACCTTGAGGTTATTAAATGTCCCACTGATAAGTAACTAGGTGAACTTGACCAGGTGATAAACACTGCTGTGAGCAAATGATCGCACAGTGAAGAATGTTTCTCTGTCCTGCTGTTTCTCCAGATAGCTTTTCTCTCAAAAATGACTGTATAAAAAGTTGCATTAAAAACGTGTGGCCGCGGAGGACCAAACCGGAGCTCAGCGCCCCCCACCCCGCACCTCAGCGCCCCCAGGTGCCGCCACCACTCCACGTCGAGACCGTCGCGCGAGGTCTGCAGACGCCTGTTTCCTCTCCCCTTTTTGGGCTTGAAAATGATGCCAGCTCGTCTACTTCATCATCAACCGTCTCCTCCAAGCGCATTTCATCTATAAGAAATTCAGATGCTCGGGAAATTAAAATTTCAAAGATCTGCTGCAAAAAAAAATCAATGGGGCGAGATCAATGCTCATAGAAATTTCATGAACTTTGAACTGATCCGGGATGATGATGAGAGAGGCCTGGAGTTTCAGGCGGCTGACGGCTCCGCGTGCGGATGAAAAGCGGCCCGCGCGGCAGAGAGGAGGGCCACGGTTTAGATGGGTTTTCGCTTTCATATTTTGTCCGACAAAAAAATTAATTTTTAGTCTATTTCAGTAACAAGCAAAAATAGAGAAAAAAAAAAAAAAGCCTGCCTTCCCGACAGGACGCGCGAGACCCCCACTTCTTAAGAGCACCTAATGCTTTGCACATTAACGCGGCCACGAAATGAAATCGGTTCCCTTTGCAGCCGATTGCAGGTGCAAATTAATATTGTAAAATGAAGATCAATACACGGACAGGGCCAAATCAATACTGGCTAAATTATTGCTGCATTTTCCTCCTCATTCAAGATGAGTTGTGTTTTCCTCTCAAAGTCAATACTTTGCAGCTTTTCTCATTAATTTCTCAATAAATTTGGCAATGAATTTCAATCACAGAACTCGGCAGGGTGAGCCAGGCGCCGTGGCGTGCACGGAAACACAAAGGCCACGGCGGTTCTGCGTCACGCACCAGAGGCGTGGGCCCCAGGAGCCCCCACCCGGCCCGGCCCCCCTGGGTGGGCACCTACGGGAAGGCCTCGGGTCACCCTTTGCGGACGCCGAGCGGCTGACCCCGGGCTGCCCTCACCCAACCGACCTGGCCCTTCCGCGCCCCCCCCCCCCCCCGCCACGGGTCCCCGCCACCAGCAGGGGGATCAACCCCACCCCGGCCCGCCTCTGGTCCACGTGTGGCCGCCGCCACGGAAGCCCCTCCGACCCGCCAGCCGAAGGGTATTTTCCGAAAGCAAGACTTCCGAGGATGGGAAAAATGCCACGCTTGACTTCTAATTGGAAGTCAGGTGCCTCCCCGTTCGTATGGGGAATATTGTTCACACACGCAGCCCAGCCCGGCCTGTGCACAGGGACCCGCTTCCATTCACCACCGCCTGGCAGCGGATGACAGCATTGTGATGTGACACCAAATGCAGAAAAGGGGACAGCTCATCTTCCTTGTTACCAAAATAATACCCTTGCTGACAACTACTGGATTGCATTCAAACAATTCTGTTTACATACCTCAAAGAATACACTGGATTACAGCTTTCACAGCATGGCGAAACTACACCTGCCGAGCCCGGCCCGGCAGCTAAGGAAAACTAAGGCACCTGCGTATCAGCCGCCCTCACTTCCCGGACGGCTCCGTCTCCAGGGACGGGGAGCCCGGAGACAGACTCCCCACGGCGGCGGCTCCGGGGTGGGCGAGGGGCCCTGGCCGTCCCGCAACCCCCGCGCCCCCCCACCAAGGCTGTCCCGACAGACGGGAGCTCCCTCTACGTATAAAGAGCCTCCAAACAAGAGGAGAGGCCGGCCACTGAAACCGCGCTCTGTGCACGAGAGGTCTCGCGCTGGCCGTCATCCTTTCCCCGAGAAAGAAAAGTCAAGTGTCCTGGTTGCTGCTAAACCTCTTAGAGACGGTCTTTCAAGGAAAGGTCTTAAAACCCAAACAGGCAACATAACGCTCTGTGGAGAACCATCCCGGCAATGGATTTGCACACTCTAAACCAGCGTAAAATCTCTGTTCAGACAGAAGCTGAAGAATGAGCTCTGAAAAGTAATACCCGCCCCCCCCAACTCCCAAGGCTGGGGGTGTTCCTGCTGCGGAAAGACCCCCGCCCCCGTGCCGCCGAAGCCAGCCAGCCCCCCGCCCCACCCCCACCGCGGGCCCACACTCCCAGCCGTCCACTCACTCGCTCGCTCGGGGCCCGTCCTCCTCCCCGAGGGTGGGGCCCGCCACCCTGTGTCACGGCACCTGACCTGCCCCACGCGAGGTGCACGGCAGCAGGAGGGGTCGCCACATTTTTGACGGGGGGGGGGGGGGGAGGCCAAGGTGAATGTGACACCATCCTCCATCCACACAAACGTTTAGGTGAATGTGACACTGTCCCGTGTCCACCCCAAGGTTTCAGCACCTGTGATTACCCACGTGTCTGTGAGCTGGTGAACTGCACGGTACTCAGCCTTGCAGAGGAACGAAGATCTGACGTGGGCTACCGTGCGGCCGACGTGCCACCGAGTGAAAGACGCCAGTCGCAGAGGGCCGCGTGCTGCGTGATTCCATTTACGTGAAACGTCAGGAGAGGGCAAGTGCACAGGAGGGGAGCTGGGGGCGCAGGGGGAGGCAAGGGACAGGAACGGGGAACGCCCAGGGACCGCTCACGGGTACAGCGCTCCTTTCCGTGCAGTGAAAGTGTTCTTGAATGAACAACGCTTGCACAACTCTGTCCACAGACTAAAACCTACGAAGTATACGCTTTGGGTGAATTTTATGCCACGTGAATTCCATCTGCATAAAAAAACTAGATTTCAAGTGAAGGTAGCATCTCTAATCTGGATTAGACTACACACCAGCTCTCCCTCCACCGAGGAAAACGCTCTTCCTGGTCGTTCCTGGTCGGAACGTCGTCTCGTGATAAGGGCGCTGCCGGCACTTCTGTAAAGAAGAGAGGTCTACCCAGGGGTGAAGGAGGCCGACCCCGGCTTTGGGGAAGGGGGGTTCACAGGGAAGGCCTCCCATTTACGGAGCGTAACGGCTTCCCAACGTCACTGCCCTTTGCAGTCTCCACTCAGGCGGCCCCCACTCCTGGTTTTCAAGCTGGGTGAGGAACAGGAATGTTCTAAGGCAGAGCCCTCGAGGCCATCACCGAGATTAATGTAAATGCTACTAGGATCCCCAACCACAGTCCTTGCACACAGGACTCTGAGTTACGTGCTCACGTAAAACGGTTTTGCTTCCATACAAGGTGTCCTGAAATCCCACGGTGTACTGGGATCGGAAGGCCCCTGTGGCCTCACGGGACCTCCCCGCCACCCCGCAGCCCCTGCCTCTCACCCAGACTGGCTTGGAGTTCACGCTCGGTCCACACTCTTCTCCCTGCCTGGAAACTCCCCACCCCTGCTGCCCACGTCCAGGGCGGCCTCCCCAGCCACCCGCACCACCTCCCTCCTAGGAGACCCCCGGTGCCTCGGCTGTCCCTTCCTCACAGAACTTAGCAACTTTTAGCACTGTTTTATTCACTTCTTTTCCATATCCTGTTCCGTTCCCATAAGACTGTGAGTCAGCAAGACTATAAACGGGGCTCATGCATCAGACATCGGCCGGGTGCGGCCCAGAACCCGGCATCACGGCTCCTTCCTCTGCCGAGGAACCCACCGTCGAGGGCTGCCTCACCCCGAGCACCGGTGAGACCCAGACCCCTCCTTCTCCGAATCGCCTGCAGGGCCCCGCTGAGTACCTGGTGCGGGTGGGCATCGGGCAAACCCTGAGTGTTTTCCGACACCAGGCTAAGTTCCAAATCGCGTGGACAGGGAGCTTCACTATCGCGTCCTTCCACACCCTGCTCGTCTTTAACGTCGTTCCTGGTAATCGTGTGTTCCAAGGGCAGAGGACAGGTGCCGTGAGCCTCTGCAGAACTCTGGGCCGTGAGGGGCGGAGGCGCGTGAGGGGCGGGGGCGCATGGGTGACGGGTGCAGGGCCCCAAGCACCCAGGCTGTTCTCCACGGCACCCTGACGAAGCTCCAGCAACCTGGGGCGCTGTCGTGGGGGCTGTGACAGTAGAACGTCAGCATGAGCACCCCCCCCCCCCGCCCCAGGCAGGGAGCCGTGGGACACTGCACCGCCACACCTCGTTTTCGTGGTATTTAAACAAGTCAACTCTGAAACGACCTCTGAATTTACAGGCTTTAGCCCGGGAACGTGCTGTCGTCCAATGCCAGGTACGTGGTAAAGCCACGTCACGTAGCTCCTACACCCACAAAACCGCTGTGGTGGCTGCAATCCCTTGACCTGGGGCTTGTCTACCAGCCCAGCACCGAGGGGCCTAAAACTTTACATGGGATGTTTCTGTACCGGGGAGGGTTCGTTAGAAAAAGCACCAGTTGGTCTCCAACACCAGGGATGGACTTTTTGTGGGAAAGCCTGTGGCTGCCTGCCAGTGCCGGGCACCCAGATCCACAAGACTGGAGAGGGGTCCGACCCTGCAGGCCCCCAGCCCCCCACCCTCCGTCCAGTGTCCCTGGGGCTGCGATGAGGAGGGCGGAGGGGCATCGGGCAAGGGCCTTCTCCTCGGAGAATAAGGCGTGACAAGACAGAGAAGGAATCTGGCAGAATCCCCCGCATCTGGCCACCTCGGGGTCCTGACCTAGGTCCTCAAGGGTCATCCGACGCTCAGAGCGGGAGAGGACCCCGGCCCTGGGACCCACGCTCGGCAGCAGGGTTTCCGTGAGTGGGAGAGGTGAGGCAGGCCCGCCGCACGAGGGCAGGGAAGGGGGAGTCTGCACAGGAGGAGGGACAGACAGACCCACCGCCAGGCTGCACCTTAAAGAAACTCCCTCTAAAGATGATTTACACCAATGCTTAGCACAATCTGCAGCGGCCAATTGTCTCCACGGGAGTTTCTGTATTTAAAGTTTAACACGGTCTGTAATGAGCCTTCCAGAGCATACGTGCAACACCACATACACTCAGGTCCCTGGTGGGGCCAACTTACTCCGTATGCTTGTTAAGAGTATTTGAAACTTCTATTTTTTTGCGGGGGGGGGGGGGGGAGGGCAGCAAATCGTCCGCGTCACTAATAGCTTTCCACTTTGTTCTTCTTTTATTGAAAAAACCATTCTAAGAAAAGAATCACTCATTTTGCATTTTCTACAATGAATCAGAAAGGCCCAACTGATCTGAATGATCATTTCTTACAAGTACTTTTTCTCAGGCTGAGCTTTTGGGATCCAAGTCACCACGGAACAAGTGTGCACGGACAGGTGCGCAGACCTTCCCCGAACAAAGCCCAGGCCGCCCCGGAGCTCGCAGGGCGTCCCCGTCCCAGCCTGTGCGGCATGCCACAGTGGACCGCACTCGCTGCCCACGTCGAGCCTGGGCCCTGCACCGTGCCCCGCGTCCAGCCAAACGGACCCCGGCGGGAGGAGGCCGTGGCATCCCTGCCGGGGCTCGGCGACACGTAGTCCTGGCTTCTGTTCTCCCAGGATCACAGAGACACCTGACCTAGTCCCCTTCTTTAGTGCTGAAAGCACCACACGCTTCCGTCTAAGGTTCTCCATCGAAAGGTTGTTCCGACGCCTCCCTTGGTCTCCATCGCCGGACTCGTAGATTTTCGCCAGGGTGAGTTGCGGGATTTTATTTGCACATTTGTTATCTCTGCTTTGCTGTGCGCTTCAGCTGACTGTATTTCACGTTGTGCTTTCGAATGGGGGGTTCACCCGTTCCCCACCCCCGTGCCCTTTCCAAGCTGTTCTCGGAAACGCGCGAGGCATCCGTGCCAACCAGAGGCTCGGAACAGACCCCCCGCACGTGAGCCCATCCCCTTCCGTGACTCTCCCCGTGGCCCCCCGGGCGGGCAGGGAAGCCAGGGAGCCTGCCCGTGCCGGGGACTCAGCGGGCAGAGGGCCAGGCCCCCTCCTCCGCCCGTCCACGTCTCGACGACCACTGAGTGAAACCCGGATGACCCTTTTGTCCTTTGGGGAAGATAAATGGCTGTGTCCTCTCGGCTACATTTTGTCAGGTTTGGTGCCGGAGAGTCAATACCTTCACCTTGACATGGAAACTTCGTGATTTATCAGTTGGTTTCTCCTCCTGGGTTAGCGCGGCCCCGGGAAGCGCGGCCAATCGGGGCGCAGGGAGCGGACTTTGGTCACAGCCACTTGGAAAACAACCACAGCCCCTCTGATGACAGACAAATGTGTCTTGTTAGCAACTGCCCAAAAGCGCTTGACTTGTACTAATAACAAAAAGGCCATGCTGGTCACCGTGGGTCCAAAGACGAAGCACCCTGTCACCAGCCTGGTTGGGAAATTAGCAAATAATGTTCTTTTCCTTGATAAATGGGTGACAGCTCCCTCTCACCAATCATTTTTAACATTTTGATGCATGCCTACGATCCCACTGGAGGAGCAGAAAAGTTTACTGGCCCTCAATTTTCAGATGATGAATGGAAGTCTCTAAATGTGCGATTTCTGTATGAGGTATAGTTCATTTTAAGCAATTCTAGTAAATGGGTGTCACTGATTAGGACAAATAGTCTACTTGTGCAATAGCACAAGCGGTGTGTCTCATTCTCTGGGCCTCCTTCGAGACAGGAGGCAAGGGGACAGCGGTGACCCCGGGAGCCCTCCCAGCGCCAGGCCTGAGACGGGCATGTTGTGGATGTCCACACCGCCAGGGCCCAGGCAGCATGCCGGCAGGTTCACTGACGTCCACCTGGCCTCATGCTGAACCGCACAGTGCAGAGGGCACCAGGTGGGTGCCCTCCCTTCCCCCCGGGCCCCGAGGAGTCCTGCCAATGACCCCAAAGACGACCAGCCAGCCCCAGGCACACACCGTCCCAGTCAGAGGGCAAAACTCTGCCCTCTAGGGGCGCCCGGGGGGGCTCAGTCGGCCGAGCGTCCAGCTTCAGCTCAGGTCACGATCTCGCGGTTTGTGAGTTCGAGCCCCGCCTGTCGGGCTCTGTGCCGGCAGCCCGGAGCCTGGAGCCTGCTTCGGATTCTGTGTCTCCCTCTCTGCCCGTCCCCCACTCACACTCTGTCTCTGTCTCTCTCAGAAATAAACATTAAAAAGAAATCCGCCCTCTACCGCCAGCATGCAAACAAATGACAAGAGCCCGGGCTCTTGAGCCCAGCTGCGTTGGGACAAGAAATGGCGGTGGGTGCAGGAGCTGTGCGCGAGGCAGACAGCTGTCCCGGCCCTCCGACTCCGGACAGGCCCGGACACGGCCTGAGCTGAAAACACAGGCCCCACATCACAAACCTCACAGAAAAGCCAAGGCGTCTACCTGCCAGGGACCCTCCGACCGCCGGGTAGGAGCCGTGAACCCCGTCGTGGCCAACAGAGAGGAGCAGACAGGGAACAGCCAAGAGCCACGGGGCCTCACTGGCCACAGCAGACGCTTTCATGGCTGGAAGCTTCCCCAAACTCCAGGGCCCGTAATTACAGTATTTGTTTCTCCACCAGGTCCGCGCATGTGGTTAAATATTTGTCATTGAAATAGTCCGGTGGCTTCCACTGACGAGAAGCCATCAGCATCCAGTTTAGCACAGTGGAAACAGTGTGATGGGGGAGGGGGGGACTAGGAATCATTTGTGCTGTGGGTACAAGTAATCTGTCTGAAGAGCGCCGGCCGGGGGGACGGCTGGTTGGGGCTGCCTGTGGTCGAAGGGCACTATTGACTCTACAGCGTGTCACCGTGCTGTTGACAGAATCACATCTGAATGCACACAAAAGATCTTTAAACCACTTCAGAAACAGGAGTGCCTTTCAAGGGGTGACAGGAGGTGGGGGGTAAACGGTGGAAGTCTGCCGGAGGCCACAGAAGGCCCTGGGCGCAGAAACAGTCACCCCATAGGGCCAGGACAACACCTGAGGACAGGGCGGTCCCCGCCTTGACACGTCCCCCGATTGAGGCACAATCTGACTTCAAACAAACGACAACACAAATACTGTATCGGAAAGAACACAAACTGTTAGCAATTACTGGCTGAGTAGTGATTTCACAAGCCGGAAACTGAATGCACATCTTTGTGCAGAAAATAATCGTTTTCATGTCCCCGCCAAGTAAACGCACCGCAGACCTGAGCCTGGCCCACGCGTGCAGCGCTCCGGCTCCCGCCGCGGCCACTCTGGACATGCCGTTAACTGCCAGGACCTTGATCCGTAACTGGCTTTGGCCTGTGGCACACAGTATGTCGTCTCCCGGTAATTTGTGATAATTTCTGTAATTGAGCAAAAGAAATCTCTAAAATGAAGGTGGGTCAGCCAAGCATCCAGGCGCAGGACGTCAACCCTAAGAGCCCCCCCCACCCCCACCCCGGGACACCCGCGGGACGACGCTTGAAGGGGAGCCACGACGGACCAGCTTCGGTGTGTCTGTGCCCCAGGAAACAGTTTCGCCACGTGGACGCTTCGCGGCAACAGCGACAGTCACATTCGTGCAAGAACGCCTCACACGCGGAAACGTGTCTGTGAAACGAGTTTTCGTTCTAACGTAATTTCAATTAGAAGCGTACAAATCCCAATTTGTCTCAATCAAGTAACGCGGCAATGCCTACATCCTAATTGAAAAATTATTTCTTACTGCTCTTAACAACTCGATGTGTTTCTCCTGGCGAAGTTATGAATGTGAAACCGTTTGGTCTGCCCATACCAGGAGTTTCTCAGGTAGGCTACCCTAGGACTAGTTTAATTACTATTAAACAAGCAAATGACACGCTATCAGACAAATATTAAAACAAGCATTGCGCTCAGTTATTAATTTGCACGATTCACTTTTAAATGCAGCAAATATCTCATTAATTTAATTTTAGGTGCCTACCCGTTTATATTGCATTTTACAGTCTAAAAGGCAATTTACTATTAACTGGCAATTACATACAGAGTGATTGTTAATTCTGCTCCTAAGTGCTAGCCGCTTGAAAACTGTTCTCTCTCTCTCATTTTTGACCTTCTTACAACAGGGGTGAGACGCACTGGGAATACAAAGGACCCGTGTGGAGGAGCCGGACAGGTCACTTGTGACTCCTTCTTTTAATTCACCATGCTAATCAACTGAACTGCCACTACCTCCCAAGGTAATTCGGCCTTGATAGCGGTTCAAAGCAGCAGGCCAGAGGGCCCGGAAGGACGGACGGATGGACGGGCCCGGGGCGGGGGCAGCAGAGAGCACCCACACCCACTCCGGGTTGACTGATCGGGTCTGGTTCTGAAAAAATCTGGTGTTTCTCAGATCACTGTAAACAGATCATTTAGGCCTTTTGCGTCTGGCGGGCGGGGCCCCTCCTCCTCGGGCAGGTTCATTATCCCCGGGGCCTGGCTGCCTCGGCCGGGAAGGTTCACCGTGAGGGTGTCCCGGCAGCCTCCGGGACTGATAGGAGCCAGATGCCCAGGGGACGGCGCCCTCCCTGCAGGGGCTGCGCGCCCGTGTCCCGACGTCCAGAAGGGCTGGCTCGATTTTCAGGGGGGAGAGTGCAATTCCCAGTGATTACTTCATTGTCCCCATCAATTTCAGGGCAATGCAAATCAGACAGAAGCTTCCAGGTCAGACAGGTTATGACCCCACCTTTCCTCTGCTCCCTGAGAGTGTACGGGGCCCCGTATCCCTTACACAGCGTTTGAAATGTATATTCCCGTTAATGATTGAGGCTGGGGGTGGGGGGGGGGGCAATAGATTAGCCTCCCGCTCGGAAAGCCTGAGCTCACTGAATGGCCTCATTGAAACGCCCATTCGTGGGAGAACTCTGCATGGGCAGAGGGGACCCTGAACCCGTGGCCCTAGAAGCCCAGTCAGCGTGGGGGTGGGGGACACGACGTCCACCCCGCAGAAATGGAAGACGGCACCAGGGACAGCGGGTGGCAGCCGGCACTCTTGGGGGATAACCCTGGAGCAGCCCAGACCCGGGAGAGGAAGCCAAGGAAGGTGTTGTGCACCGAGAGCCACCCCGGCACCCAGCCAGCCCCCCCACCCGGGCAATACTGCTCCTAGGGGCCCTGCACACGTGACCCCTGCTGGCCAGTGACAGGCGGCCCCACCCCCACACAGTTTCTCATTTTCCTGTGCTGGTCTCCAAAGCTCAGCCCGGCCCCTCCTGCAGCCAGAGAGCAGAACCGGACCTTTCTGTCATCACGTCCTTCTCACAACGCCACTGACCCGCCCCCCCCCACCCCCACCCCACCCCACCCCACCCCACCCAATCCTGCAGATGCGAAGGTCTGATCTATGACAGCAGCCCCTGAAGGCACCGCTGAGGCCTAGAACCAGGATGATGGGCAGAATAACTGCTGTGGGAGAGCCCGTCCTCCGTGTCTGTGCAGATGGGCAGGTCGGGCTGGCCGCATTCGGACACGCTCACGGCAGGGCCTTCCACCAGCCAGGACGCCCATGTCACGTGGCAGACGCGTGAGCCCACACACAACACGGCTGTGAGGAGACAGGAAATGTCTCCTCCTTGGACGAGCCGAGGCCCCTGACGGCGGTCACCCTGACCATCCACAGAAGGTGCCGCCTGTGAGAGCCCACCTGGGGCAGACGTGGCCCCTAAGTTCTCCCTGACCTACACAAAACCCACGGGGGCAGGCCGGCGAGAGAGTGGGACTCAGAGGGGTCAGGAGGCACCGGGCCCAGGACCTCCGGCCAACACCAGGCAGAGGGGAGCTTGCACAGCGTCAAGTTCACAGGCCAGAGACGTGCGGCGCCCGTGAGCTGTGAACACGGAGGGGCACAGAGGCCCCACTGGGTACAGGACGGAACTCTGGCCACACCGCCCAGGGACCTGGCACCTGGCTGGACCCACCACCCAGCACTCGTCGGAGACGCGTGGACACTCCCAAGATGCCCCACGTTGCATAACCCCATTTTGCATGAGACACACGGGGGGCCTCACAGACTCGAGGAGCTGACCCTCTCAGCGTCTGGATCTTCCCAGGGGGCCAAAAGCGCCCAGACCCCAGCAGAGGGCCCAGGATGCGCACCCATAGCTTTTCGCTACGTCCACTTCCCCCTTGTTCCTTGGCAGTTCTGGGCTCCTGGGAGCGTGTGCTGGTCCCATAGGAGGAACAGCCCTTAGCGTGGACACCTCCTCTCCCACCTTGACCGTGTGGCAGGGCACTGGGACAGACAACAGAGGAGGAAACGCCCCCCGATCGAGGACCCCAGGTATCGCTGGCGGCCAAGCTGTTAAGGGTCTGGACGCCTCTGGGGACGACAGTCATGGCTCTGAGAGGACCCAAGTCAGGCCCACCCCTGAGGTGATGTCGGGCCTATGGGAAGCGGTGCTGGAAGAATCTTCAGTTTTCGTCCCACACCCATTCAACCCTTCCTACAAGGGGGAGTGCGTGAGTAAGCTCTCCTTCCTCTTCACACCCCTACTCGGACAGCGTCCCTCCACCCACCCCCCGCCTGGTGGACAGAGAGGCCCACATCCCAGAGGAAGGGAGGCCACACCCGCTCTGGGGCATCCTGCAGCCAGTGACGGCGTGTTGTCAAGCCCGCGCCCAGCCCAGGCTCCCGGCACGGACCCCCCGGCCCCCTCACCACGCCACCACGTCAAGGCCACGGTAGGAATAGAACAAGCGCCCATCCCTGCCGCCCCACGGGGTTTCGGCAGGTGCTGCCCAGCGGTACAAACCCTTCTCAAACGTTACAACTTTTGCAGTTGGCTAGGAGGCCATCAAAACGCAAAGACACCTTGAGTTTATTTATGGCGTTTGTCAAGAGCAACCTCGGACA
>NW_026526788.1:84131719-84144219 GCF_024362965.1 Panthera pardus
AGCGCACACGCACATCTTACCGTTTACGACAAATGCCCCTTTCGTAAAGACCTATCTCTACGTGCTGGTTCTCCGAGAATCTCCCATTTGCATTTTAAACTGATGAGTCACTTTCTGGGGCGGAATGAGAGGTTTCAACCTCCCGCAAGAAAGTGACTTGCTGATAAAATACTGAGAAACAAACATTTCCTAAAAGAAATCTTCAGCAAGACTGCTTCGGCAAATAGCTTTTGATTAGCTGGGTCTTATCTCCAAGGTACCCACTAGTGGCCTTTATTTTTCTAAATGCTATCTTTTCTGCTTACAGTCAAATGCTTTTTCACGCTACTTACAAAAATAAATACTTGTACTTTGCTCAGATCATAATAGCTCATTAGAGGAGGCTGATTTTGGACCCAGACTACAACTGAACACCAGAGGGCTGAGGGGGCCTCCTCGAGCCTAGTGCATTGTGAGCTCTGGCTCTCTGGGGAAGCAGGGACCGAGGACCAGGGATTCAACCTTCTTAATTGTGAACCTCATTAGTGATGGTTGCTAAGGAGAACACACACCTACCTTCAGTGCATAGGAAGGAGATAAACAGTACGTCACAGATTCTAATGACTCTGGTGCCCAGGGCGACCTTTAATTATGATATTTTTGTTCTCTTATACCTCAGTCATTAATGTAGAAAAACAAATTAGTTTATTTTTGTGGACCACAGCAGATTCATAAATTGTCTTCCAGTTTCTAGATGTCTGAATCATACTTCACTCTGACCATGTACACACGCTTCATTCATTTTTCCTGTTGGTACACATCTGCCTGCCTCACATGTGGCTCCTGAATTCGAGACCTCAGCGTACAGGATCTGCCTTAAAACCGTTTTTGTCTTTTGGGCTCTTTGCTCCAAGAGGTTTAACCGTGTTTTGTTTGCAATTCACTTACTTTCTCAACAACAACAACTCGTATCGGTCAGGATCTCGTGATTACGGGGCAGTGTTTTAGTATAGAGGACAAGGACCTTATTTTAAAGGCTGTGGGATAAACCGTGGGGACTTGCGTGAGTGAGGGGTTTGGGGAAGGCCCTCGGTGGTGTCTGTTTCTGAGCCCTGAGGCCATGTCTAAGACCGCTGCCCCCTGCCTGTATCACTCTTAGCAAAATTCTTCTCTTTTAACAGACAAAACAAGAAGTCAGGCCCTTGGAAGCATTTGGTACGTTTTATGCGGTTTTCGTTCTCAGCCCCTTGCCCCTTCCCCCTTCCCCCCGCCCCCGGCCCACTCCATCCGGAGACGAGAACTGGTCCTCCAAATGTGTTCTGAGCTCATGGGACCACACAACACAACCACCCACTGAGACGTGCACAGAGTGTCTGGGGATGACCTTCTGTATGGGGGCTGAGGACAGCCAAAATAAAACCAAATAAATTAAAACTGCAAGGAAAGCTCCAAGCAAAAGAAAGCTTAGAAACAAACCAGTAACGTAAAGCCCATGGCAGGTGAAGTGAGTGAGAAGGCCTCTCCCACAACAAGAGCTGGGGCGGAGAGGGCTGGCGGCGGGGGGCTCCGGGGAGCGCCCGTGCCCCCGCCGGGGCCGTCCGACCCGAGAGGGGCACCCGGTGAGGGCGACTGGACATGACTCAACATAAAAAATGGTGCAAAGGAAAAAGAAGCATTGCAAATAAAAAAAGACATGTAACATGTGCCTACCATTTTCCAGATAAGAAGGGGCCGTACCTTCTGACGGGTCTAGACGGCGGGCCCGCCGCCCGTGTTTGGAGTTGTTGTGCACAAACATGTTGTCAGACACGGCCAGCACGTGGCCGTCCACGTTGACTGTTGTCGACACAACAACCTGCAGAGACGAAGTGGACGTGAAACGAGTTGGCAAAGGGAAGCGCTGTGGCCGAGGGGAACCGGCGCCCGCTCCTGGGGGGCCTCCGCCACGCACCCCCCGCAGCCCTGGCTAATGGGGGGCCCGTGGGCTGTTTTGTTTGGACTCAAGATTGCTTCTCTCCAAAACCTGTCCCATTTGAATCACAGTTTCATCTCCTATGATGCTAACGAGTGAGTTCAATTCAGAGAAATATTCTTCCAGCCATTAGCTTCAGAAACACCCCTCCAGCCGCTCATTTTAAAGCTGCTGTTTTGATTGATCTGTTCCCATATTGATCGGATAGTTTATCGAATTAAAATGAGTTCACTTGAGACTGTCCTCCCTTGGAGCACTATGAGGATTCAGAGTTGCCAAAAACAGGCTTCCTAAATCAGCAGCACTGGCTACCCACAGTCCGACATCCCTGGGTCCATGTTACAATTACATGCAGTGTCTACTAAGGAGCTTTTCTGCATCTGAAAAGACCAAGCTGAGTATCAGTGGTGAAAGTGTTGTCAATCCAAAGCAAGTAGCTTTCTCAAGTTCACCAGCAGGGGACGGCAAGGACCCTGGTGCCAGTGGAACGGCCCCTTCTGCTGGACAGATGGCCTTGCCGGGGTCACCCCCGCCCAGCCCCCAGACACCTTCCCAGGTGGGCTTGTGACAAGCATCCTTTAATGGACTCCCTACCCAGCCTTAAGATTGTTCTTAAACAGAGGTGAGCCCACGCGGTCCATTATTTGCCGGACAGCCGACATGAGTCGCAAAGGCGTGAGCCCTGGTCCGGTCTGGGCCTCACAGCAGGGCTCGTGCGGCTGAAGCCCGCATCTGGGGTGCAGGGAGCCTGGCTCTTTGCCACGTGTGGGCAGCGGGGAGGGCCAGCACCACCCAGAGCAGCAGAGCCCCACACACACACAGCTGGAGCAGGAGAGGAGGGACCAGGAGGCCTCCCAGCCCACGTGTGCCCTCCCTGCCTGGTCTGCACATGCCCAAACATGCCATGTAAAATGACTACTGAAAGCCAGAGCTACAGCGGGCCCTTAGTTAATAATGCATCAACCCTGGTTCATTCGATGTAGCAAATGTACCCCACAACGCAAGACATTAACAACAGGGCCAACTGGCAGGGAGGGTGTGCCCAGGGGGATGTCCGGGAATTCTCGGAACTTTCTGTGGATTCTTCCTGAAAGCCCGACACTGCTCTTCAAAAAAAAGTCTATTTAAAAAAAAAAAAAAAAGAATAAAAGTGAGTGATCAAAGATTTAAAAATAAGTAGCATTTTTAAGGAATAAAAAAAGGTCGGGCACCTGGGTGGCTGAGTCGATTGAGCATCCGACTTTGGCTCAGTCATGATCTCACAGTTCGTGGGTTCGAGCCCCACGTCCAGCTCTGTGCTGACGGCTCAGAGCCTGGAGCCTTCTTCGGATTTTGTGTCTCCCTCTCTCTCTCTCTGCCCCTCCCCCACAGGTGCTCTGTCTCTCTCTGCCTCTCAAAAATAAAGAAAACTAATAATAATAAAAAAAAAAAGGTCAACACTACATACATACATATGAATACGCAGGGAATTGACGGTTTTTATAAAAAAACCTCAGGCCCACAAGAAAACTGTGAAGCAGGGACAGCACCCACCACATCCCCCAAAACTCCCTCATGAGGCACTTTCCTTGATGCTTCCTTCCCAGGACGGCTCTACAAGACTGCTAGAGTCTCCATAATATTGCCCCCCCCACCCCCGAGCCTTAAAACACTGTGGGTCCCGCGCTCGGCGTCCCTACGTCCAATGTCAGATGTGTCATCACCTCCTTGATAGCCACCACCCATGGGGTGGGCACCTGCCGCATCCCCAGGATGCAGGGCCACCCCTCGCCTGGGCTGTGAAGCACCTGTACCTGTATCCTCATCTAAGCACAATGCAAAGGGCCACGTAACTAACTCTGAGCCACAGACTTGACCGTCCTCAGGCTCTTAGACCATGATACGTTAAAGAAGCAAGGTAAAAATAAAAATAAAAAAAGGACAGTCTTGGCTCTGTCATCTCTATATAGGTCAGTCACCAAGGGAAAAGCGTGTAGTTCAGCAGAGGAAGCAGACAAGCTGTGTTTTGTCTCTTGGCCAGGGCCAGCCCTGCAGTATACGTACAGAAAGGTGCTGAGTTTGTGAAGCCAGCTGGAGATATTGTGTAAGCCCTGACACACTCTTAAGTCCAGTTAAACCCTCTGCAAGGCGGGGAGATGAGCTAAAGAGAGCAGAGCCCATCCTTCTAGTAACTGTGGGCTCACTGGCAACTGATGGCATGGTGGCCAATGACGAGACAATGCATGACCTCCGCTCTGCTTAGATGGGCCAGTATCACCATGAAGCCTGGTGCAAGAAGGTGGGAGCAGGCCCAGATGTTTGCAAGAGACACTGTCCCCACCTGCAGAGCATGACTGTGAACCAACCCACAGACCCTTCTCTGACTGGCTGATTGGCTGTAAGACAAATTCACATGTCCTAAAAGCCTGGAAGGTAAGTTAAATTTGTAAAAATGACCTTGAGCGGTTTGATGGTAAGCCATCCAATGTAGCATTCATTTCCACTCGCTGCCAGATTCTTCTCTGGTTAGTAGGGACTAACAGCACTTCTGTGTCCCAGCCCAGAATATTTTTACAATTAAATTCAGCAAGATAATCCATCATATATGGTGTACCTTTCACCCCGAAGTAACCTCCTAACTACTCAAAAGGCAAGAAAAATATGGACTCAGCAATAACCCATCCAGCTCTCTATCCTCTCTCCTGGAGATGAAGTCCTCTGAAGCAAACCAGAATATGAGTTAGCCTGCACCCAGGAACACAGCCTAGCAATCAGGCATGGGCTTAAGGAAGCAAGAACAGATCAACCCTGAGGGAAAGGAAACAGCTGGGAGAACATTCTGGAACTTGTAAGAGGCCTGCATCAAACAGGCGAGGCTCGCTTCATGAGGAGGGCCCAAGGTCTCATGCTTACCCAACAGGCTGTACTATGGCTCTGCCCTGTGAAAACTCCATCCATCCATCCCTAAAACGACGACCTTGAGCACGGGCTCCAAGTCCGAACCAGTCGTACACGACTATGTACAACTGAGGAAACAGGCTACCTTACGTACTAACACGGAGAGGACTTTGAGGACATTCTGAAACACACCTACAAGACTTACCACGGTTGAATGTAAAAGGGAACCCGACTTAACCTACAGCTCTGATAACTCCAATTTCCAGATGTCTGGAAGCCCAACACAGTGGGCAGGCATGGCGTGACCACCCTAAGAGGTGCACCTTGCAAAGCCAAGGTCCCATTTTCAGAGCCAATTTCAATGTGCCATTTAGGTATGCACAGATGCCATGAATCTGGCGTACTAAAGATGCTGGATTGTTTTTAAAGCAACTCGATTTGAATCTTTTTATCAAATGAACCGATTCTGGTTTGCTCCCAAACCCTTGGAGAACTAAAGACTGTTTTCTGAACAATCACAACATCAGAGAATTCAAATTTCACGTTAAAAGTGCGGACCACGGCCCGCACGTCTTTGAGAAACGAGTACCTGGAATCTCCGCATATCTCGAGGGTTGCCTGCATTCTTCAAACAGTTCTGATTGCACTTGAGGAAAAACTTTAGAAAGAATCTACAAAAATACAAAAAACGGATATTTGTTAGGGTTATCAGACACACTCACAGACTTTTAGAAAGACGCCGTTGCGCGGGGAGTAGTGAAGGCTACCCACGACCGCCCGCTGCTCGCTGCCTGCAGGGGGCGCCCGATTAGCATGGCCATGAATCGTCGCCTGCAGGGGGCGCCATCGGGAGACGACGCCGGCGGCGTGGGCAAGGGCGCCCCGGGCTCCGCCGGCCAGCGCAGAAGGTGTCCACACACACAAGCAGTGACTTACATCTGTCTTGACATTATGGGTCTCCAAGCTTTATGATAACAGCTGTGACTCGGACTGGCCATTTCTTGCCTGGACCTTTGCACGTTAAGCACTGGGGAACTGTCCGCCCCAGATGGGGCTGCCAGCTTCAGCAAATAAAAACACAGGATGCCTGGTTACATTGGCGTTTCCGGTGGACGACGAGTAATTTTTTAGGACAGGAACATCCCAAAGCACACCGATCCTAAAAAACTGCTCTTCGCCCATAACTCAAACGTAACTGGGTGCGCTCAACTTCATCTGGCAACCGTAACCCCCGAGGGCGCCACCGCCCAGCCAGACACACTTCCAAACGCGTATTTTCGAAAGTTACAGTGGGTGCAACTCTTCCGAAAAGGAAGGATTTGGGGGTGAGCTTTAAGGGCTGCGATAACGTCTGTGAAAAGTCTATGTGTGTGTTTAGGGAACTAATCGATGATTTGGGGACACAACAATGAAACCGCGGCTCAGGGGGAGAGCGGGAAGACGCAGCCGCTAGCCTGGCTCAGAGGCAACAGCCGTTTGTACTCCCCCCACCCCCAGCCCCTGTGCTCTGAGGCATGAAGATTCAGGGGTCCTGACAGGGTGCTGAGATGCTGTGACAAAAATCTCATCACGTTGTCCCCTCCATGCCCGCATGCTCGCTCACAACGTAAGTTCTAGCCCACCACGTGAGCCCACGGATGCTGGGAGACCTGGCTGGAGCACATACCCCGGGGGAGACGGCACCCCTCTGCCTCCGCGTACAAAGCCACGCCCACTGTGGGCGGGGCGGGGGCGGGGTCTCTGTGCCGACACGCATGCTCTCTACCAGTGTCTGAGCATCCTGTCCGGCAAAGTTAACCAACAAAACTCCCCTCTCTGTTCTGTCCAAATATCCCCTGTCCTACCTGAGGCTTATTAACGTTTTATGAAGTTTCACATGATTTCCTTGAACTCAGCCTTAACGGTCAAGATTCCTTGTCGACAGTTATCACATCAGAAAACAGAAAGACCCCACCGACCAAGATTCATCCCTCCAGCTGCATTCCCAACGTATCCTGGACGCCTTTTCCGCGCGGAAGAAGAATATCCAATTGATGGGAAAAAGAATCGTGGCCACTTAATTAAATTTTCTCACATACCACCAGGCCTCACTATTTTAGGCCGGAATTTACATCTTTTATTAACTCCCCTCACCTATACACTTAGCTCACAGCGCCTCTCAGTACCATCTGCCATCAGCATACAGTAAGTCACTTGATATTCCACCCACCAATTTTTCCTAACAACCACTGTGCAATTAAACTCCACGCGCTCTGCAGCGAGGTAAATTAGGCGCACCTGCGGCCACACTGCATTTGAACTGCATCAGAGAGGCCCTAACAAGGTGAGGGCGTCACAAACTTATCGTCCAGTCAGGCAATTAGGTTTTCACTTCGGGGACAGCCACATGGTGCAATTATGCCACACATTACCACCCGGCTAATCTTCTGAGCAGGTGCCGGCCTGAGAAGCTCTCATCTGGATGGAGCCGTCTGCAGGAGCTTTTTTTGTGATGCGAAAGATTTTTTTTTTTTTTTTACCCCCCCCCTCCAGAAGAGGTTTCTTTAAATTCCTCGATATCTTTTTAGGCGGCTCACCCTTCACCTGCGAGGCAGCAGAGTGTTCTGAAGATGGTCTAAATAGCCACTGGCCGTGAGGAGGGTGAGCCGGGCCTGGCGCAGAACTTTAGCTGAACAGAGTTGGGTGCCAGGCCCCCGCGGACGGCCGAAGCATTGCCGGGGATGGGCGCACACACGCTTGCTTGGGATGTGGCCCCGGAAGTGTTTGCTTCCAACCCAGTATCTCGTGGGTGTGGACGCACATGGGGGAGGTGTGTCGTGCACGGCCCCCGAGGGTAGAGCCCCTTCCAAGAGCTCTGGTCCCGATCACAGAAAGTAAGGCCCAACATCTAGGGCCAGACAGAGGAAGCCTCAGCCGGGAGGAAGGGCAGCCTCGTGCTTACCGTTTACCCTTGTTGGGGGTTACAAGGCGGATGCGACAGACCAGCCAGTGCTTGACCACAGACACGGTGCAAGCACGCCCCGAGCGCAGGGACGCTCCCACCAGCCAGGGCTCAGCGAGACCCTGGGCGGATGTTTGGGGAGGGGGAGGAAACCCAACGCCCTACACGTGAAGTCAAATGGTAATTCTCACCCCTTACTCAATTACCCTGTAATTGGCTTTTTCCTAAGAAATATCTGACAACCACTTTACATATCTTACTTCCAGACTCTGGTACACAAAGGATTTAATACTCTTGTTATGAAGGGAAAAATCTTTCCTATGTCAGAAAATCTTTGGCTTTAACACCAATAAACTCTTTATTACTGCTAAACATGGATTTGCTGCTCGATGGCAAAGAGGCGATAAAAATTCTAACCTGTCATTAGTACATTATGCTTAATTGTGTACAGTACGCTTCTCCATTGCATCTGTTGGCCCATCATCAAAATGACCATTATGTACACTAATTCCCTGACCCTGTCTTTATTTCCCTAAAGAGCCATCATCTTTCACAGTAGGTACCAGAGTAAATCAAGCTTGAAATATGGGCTTTATTTACTTGTTTCTCTCCGGCAGGAGTGAAGGCAACCGCCCAGGGCAAACTGTTTCACATCGGCGGAAACTCCCCAGTAATGTTCTGCTCGGAGATATCAGACAAGACCCCGGACAGTTCTCAGTAGCGATGAGAAGGGGGAGAGGTGCGAGCTCATTACTTCCGAAACCAGGTTTTCCACTTTTAGAGCATGCAGGGATTAGGAGAGAAGGCCACCCGAGCAGGCTCCAGCGGGCTCCCTCCCGCTCGCCAGCACCTGGGAAGGTGGGCGTGGGGCCGCTACCTGGGGGTCGGGACGGGACAGTCCGCTGGCTCCAGCAACGGGTACCTGCCTGCGGTCTCTGCCGCCAGCTCCAGGGCGGGCCCTCACGTCTGCAGGGACCGCTACCTGGCAAAGCCCGGCCATGGCTGCACCTGCGGGGAAAGTCAGCTTAGGTCTTGGCCGCATCCATGCCGCATCCTCTCCAACAGCCACAGCGCCACCAGAAGTGCCACGTGGTGGACGTGGACGCCATAAGCGGGGCCACGGCAAAACATGGGATCGAGCGTTTTAACTGGAGCCCGCCCCCAGCAGCCCATGACGAGGGGCAAGCCCCCCACTGCAGTAACTCATTTCAGAGTCTGCTCCACTTCTGTGTGTTTAAGCTATGAATTAGTTCATTTATATTTACTTTTATGAAGCTGATTAACCAGAGCTGCTCTATCTGATGAAAATCATTTTAATTGTAGTGTTAGGCTCCTGTGTAATATCCATTACATTATGAACTGTTTAAATTCTACATGGGCATTGCATAAATTGGCCCTTTGTGTGCGCGCAGGCAATTAGGACAGACAGTTCTCCTTTAAACGGCTACAGAACTTTGTGGTGGTGTTCAGGACAATCAGAAACAAAGGAGGCTGTTTAATTGTAATTTAATGGAATATCAAGGAGTCCGTGGCATTAGACGCTGGCAACAGAGAGCAGGAGAGAAAAATTAACTGCAATTATGTTTGATTAAAGCTATCCTTCTCAATAATCAGCGGTCCTGACAGGCCATGGGGCTCTCGTGGGTTCCAGGATGGCAAAAGGTGTCGAGCAATATTAGGGCCAATAAAGGAGATATTAGCATAGCTAATTACAACCCTGCAAAACCTGTAAGGGGGCCTCTGTGTATTGTAATGTGTGAAATAATTGGACAAGGCCGTTATCAATTACATAAGGAATGAATTTGGTTTGTCAGAGAAAAGCTGATGAGATGCATTTCATCTGACACCATTCCCTTCCCTCATGTTTCTAGGAGCTAAGAACTTGCCCACTTTTATCAAAAGCTGCAACTTACTAGTGGCCAAATCACTGATAAAATTATCTTGCCAGCAAGTGTTAGGTAATTAATACCACTCACCCTCACCGCCTTCCCTGCACTGCCGCTTCTCACCTAACTGAAGCCACTAATCATGTAATAATGATTTTTTTCCCTCTGGTCAAAGGAGAAATAGATTGTCTCCTTAGAAATGCAGTGGGCTTGGCGTGCGCACCCTGGTGATTGAGGAGAAAAAAGGAACTCGGAGCGGTTTTAATTGCTTGCCTTTTGCACGTGGGTATCACTTGTTTGAAATTACCTCTTCCCGGCACTTCGGGAGCCCTATAGGTAGGGATTTTTTTTTTTTTTTTGATCACCAAGTTTTAGACTCTTCCGGGGCTCGGTCTTGCCAGTGCTTGGACACACGAGTGACAGCGTGCTGCAAGGTGTGAGCCTGGCGGCCCCGTCCCAGGGTTCCTCAGGCCACACCTTAGCACAGGCTGAGCTCCGGGCTCAGAGCAAAGAGGTCTGGCTTCCAACAGGCCCCTCCCACACCTCAATCCCAGCCTCTGTCCCAGAGGCACGACCTCCTCTTCTGGCCCTCCTCTATGGACAGGACGGGAAATCTGAGTCAAGAGTGAAAAATACTGATATATTTTTTTGGTGGGGGGTGGAGTGAGGGGGTACTCGCTTTTCCATTTTAAGGCCAGGCTCTTAATAAGCTGCAAATGAACACGGCCACGGATAGACCTCCATGCCATCAATCAGGAAACCCAAAGCATTCGTGTGTAAATCATGGCGCTGACAGCTTCTGGAGGTTACCCAAGAACCCCATTCCAGATCAAGCCCCACGTTTGTAGTTCCTGGATCCAGAACACAAAACCAGGAGACTATTTTAATAATATTACCTTGACAAGAAAGAGTATCGAATACCAACCAGAAAACACAGCTGTAGAAGTCCCCGCCCACTCGTGGTGGCCAGGGGCCGGCGGGGGGCGGGGAGGGTGATGAGGTGGGGGACAACTGCTCAGTGGCCCAGGGTCTCCATTTGTGGGGGGTGGAAATGCCTGGAACTAGAGAGGGGTGGGGCTTGCACAATCTTGGGAAAGAACTAAATGCCACTGACTCGTTCACTGTAAAACGGTGAATTTCATATTCCGTCAATCCGCTCCTGCTCAGCACAGTCCCAAGCCCCCACCCGGCCCAAACTGGACGTGCTCGTGGAGAGGAGCAGGGGCGGGGGCGGAGGGGGCCCTCTCTGGGAGTCGTGGCTGTGGCCACTAAGGCGCTCTTGAAAGGAAATGGTTAAAGAGTCAAATTAAAAGATAGAGCCTTTAAGAGACTTTTCCCTGACTGATAAGAAAGTGACCAGTGGAGTGCTTCCTTGAAGTCCCTGCTAATTACTGGGAAGTCCCTGAAAGCCGTGGCCACAGCTGTGGTGTGTGCGTGCCCGGCCATCAGTCGCTGGAGTATTGATTACTGAGCAATTCTAGCCGATCGGGTTCTGGTGCTCAGAGACAATGTGCTTCCTTCACAAAACCTGTAATGAGCAGTTCCTATACAAGACTACATTCTGCTGACATCAGATCTGTGCACTGAGATAGTACACAGGTCAATACGTATCGGATTTCCAAAATGCGAGGGTCTGAATGTCAGGCCTCTCTTTTTCTCCCTCTCCTGCCATTAGCTATTACTGGGCTCACGTTCCGTAATACCATACGGGAGGGAAAGTGTGCTCCATTAGTCTGATTTATTCTTCAAATATGCCATGACAAATTGTTCCAACACCAGACTTATTAAATTCTTGTACATTTCAAGTTATGGGTCTCATATACTTGTAGTGCCTACATGACGTCATAACGAAGGGGCAGAGGGTGACAGTACTGAATTTTACAGCTGTGCCCAGATGTCCTCCGCGAGGGGTCCCCTCCCCAGCCAGAGGTCTGGGGCTGCCCGCCTCCCCACTGCGGGATCCTGGTCTCTGTGCGGCCGTCCCCCCCGCCCCCCCTACCGCCGCACGCGCGGTCCCCTGCATGTAAATGTAGATGTATAAGGATTTGAAAATATCCACGGCTTGACTCGTAGTTCAACAATTACTGGCCTTTGTCTGGAGGTTCCTGCTCTACTGTAGCAGAGCCTGTCTCTAGTGGACCAGAGCTATTTTACTTCCCTTCGCTGTAGTAACCACACCGCATTAACAATATTTGTACTACAATCACCAAGGGACCCACTTCCCAGATTCTATCACTTCTTTATCTCCTGACAAATACCTCACTATCGAACATTATTAGGTTTAGAAAATTAACCCTTCACGGTCTAGAGCCACACTAGGCCCCGCCGTCCCTCCAAACAGCCTTATCGCTAAATTTCTGCTATAATGGTTTTCCTTTTCATCACAATTTCAGCAGAGGCTGTCAAGAGGCACTTATAGATACCATGATCTTGTACTTTTGCGATGATTCTCATTAAAATGATGCCAAGGAGATCTGATGGGATTTAATAGCTTTGCCGACCGGTTCAATATCCACCTCCGTAACAGATCCTGCCAAGCCCTCCTTTTGGAGAAATTTCTACGACTTGCATTAAACTTTTCCGGGTGGTTTTAATGTGTTCAGATAAGTAAAACCCAGGTAGACACTCGAAAAGCAAACGCATCCCAGAGTCCTGTGCTTTGTCGGCTACCCTACCCGCCTCGCTGTCAGGATCCTAGTTAGTATTTTCTGTAACTGTTGCTGATAGTTCGTGATAGTTTTGATAAGGTTATCTGTTTAAAAGAAGTCAACTGCACAGCACAAAGGAAGCGTGAAGTGCACTGTATTTGCACCAGGCCTCGCTCTCGTTTCAAGTGCCTATCTCC
>NW_026526788.1:84146719-84149219 GCF_024362965.1 Panthera pardus
GAGCTGAAGAGGGGAGGCGGGGGCGCGTGAGCCTCCCCGAGTGTCACACTCACACCCCCTGCGCGAGTCTTCAGGTTCCGCCGGCTCGTCCTCTGTCTTCTGGACCGAACCTTGTACGGTCTGGGTCGACAGACCACAAGGCGGGACGGAGGCTTTTCATGCCCGCCTCGGGTCCACATTCGCACATAAAAGTTGCTTTTCCTCACTTTGAAAAGCGGTCCCCTACTAATGGGGGTGGGATTATGCCGAAAGAGACTTTTAAAGGCTGAAAGCATGGTTTCATCTGTTACATTTCCTCCAAAAATGCTCCTGGTGAATTGCTAGAACAAATAACAACATTGTTCAAGAGGCCGAGAAGGCCAGTCCCACTGGTGAATGGCCATTGTGTTTGTCCAGCTACTGATACCTGGGCCTTTGTGGAGGAAAGAAGGCCGGGGGCCGTGACATCAACACAGCACAAGCATCCCTCTGTGCAGACGCCCAGAGCAGGTCCTTGCCGTGGTGGGAACAGAACACCAGATCCCTCAGAGGTGGTTTTCTTTAAATCCAACTCCAATGCATTGTTTATGAAAACAAGGCTATTAGGTATATTAATAATTTGATAAATAGGGATTTGCCCTTAATTATTCATGAAGAACATTTGGCAACAGTAAAATTATATTCGCAGAACAGGTTTATAAACCAGCTAATTATAAATTAAGTATGCAAGAGAAAATTGCTAACCTTGAAATTAAAATATTTTATGATTCTGCAATTATAAAAAAAAAAAAGGTAGAGAATTATCAAAACGCCAGTGTGAGCAGGGGCCCTACAGATGGCACAGCCTGGGCCAGGGGAGTGACAGCAGAGACAGTGGACCCAGAAAGGTGTCCCCACCGCCCCCACAGAACCACGAGTGGAACTGGCCTCGTGGCCATCGGACAGCGCCTCTCTGCTTGTCCTGCTCGACTGCAACTTTCAGGAGGGTGACCTCACACACCCAGCGTCCATCCGGCGAAGCAGGTGAGCAGGGGAACGCGGCACATCACCTCTGCTTGTGGTCAAGCCCTGGCACGTGGGCAGCCCGGCAGGTTCCCATTGCTGTGCTCAGGGTCCACAAGGGAGCCCCCAAGCACCCCCTTCCCCCCACACACACTTCGTTGCCCTCCTGCTGCCGAGGGGGTCCACAATGAGCTTGGGGTCCTGAGGGACAGCACTGTTGCCGGAGGCAGAGAGGCACGCAGTGCCTCCTGTCCCCACTAGAGGGCCTCTCGCCGCAGCATCAATGGGGCGCACACGGACGCCCTTGTGCAATCAGGACACAGCTCCCCTCCAGCCAGCAAACTTGGGGCAGACCCTTCCTCTGAGCTGGGTCGTCCCGTCTTCCTCTCTGGCTCTTCCGCCAGCAGACTTCCCTGCCAAGGGGCTCCGTTCACACCCACCCACGACCTGAGCAGCACCCCCACCCCCACCCCCAAGAACTAAAGGGCCAGCAGAGCCTACCCGTGAGTTTCGAAAACACTTTCCTTACTGGTGTGATCAGAGAGGACACGCACAAGTCTGTCATTCACTTTGAGATAGCCTCACCCTTCGTTTAGGCAGATGTTAACAGAATTAAGGAAAACAACCAGGAAGAATTAACTGAAGAATATCCTGTTTAAGGAAAAAAAAAAAGGGGGGGGGGCAACTGCTCAGTCGGTTGAGCATCGGACTTCGGCTCGGGTCATGGTCTCACATGAGTTCGAGCCCCGCGTCGGGCTCTGGGCTGACGGCTCAGAGCCTGGAGCCTGCTTTGGATTCTGCGCCTCCCTCTCTCTCTGCCCCTAACCCACTCGCATTCTGTCTCTGTCTCTCTCAAAAATAAACAAACATTTAAAAAACGAAAAAGAGGAAGAAAAAAAGTAGGCGGTAGTCCCTAACTTCTTCCCCACGGCCTGAGTCACATGTGTCAAGAATGCAAACTGCAGAGAACATAGAAGCCAGCCTCCTGCCACCCTATTGTACCCTGCCACAACTCAGTGTCTCCACGTGTTTTCTTCACGCTCCCGAAATCAAAGAGAAAATTAGCAAAATCCACTTAAGTGGTGTTTTTTTGTTTTTTTTTTTTTGGTTATGAAGACTGTCGGCTTCCCTGAGAGTAAAGAGCCCCATTAATTGCTCATGTAGCAGAGCAAACAGCACAGGGCACACCTTCCTGCCCGGGCGGCCACCCTAACACTCTGAGACACAGTTGTGGGTCAGGCAGCCAACCACTCGGGAGGTCTCTGGGAACTCAGATAATGAAAATTTTTTCATGTATAAAATCCTTAATCAGAATGCTAGTGGCATCATCTTACAGATGCTGCAACTTAAAATTAATACACAACAGGACCTTTAACAAAATGAGCGCCCCCCCCCCCCCCCCCCAGGCCGAACAGTACAAGCGCTCCTGAACCGTGGCCTGGAGGGTCGGGACACCGGGCCTCGGTGCGCGACCCCAGCGCCCCCCTCACCGCACCCCCCCCCCTCCCATGTTCCAACG
>NW_026526788.1:84156719-84196719 GCF_024362965.1 Panthera pardus
AAGAGAGCCCAAGCTGACCCAGCGCTGTATGAAATTTTCATATGAAAAGAGGGCTTTTACACGCGCAGCCAAAAGGGCAGAGCTCCGCACTCCTGTTGGGCTCCCAGAGACCAGCATTTTCTAGCTCTGCATGCATAAAATGAGCTACAGTAGGTGTCAGTAATTAAACGATCATGTTTCAAAGTCTTGACAACAGTACAGAAGCAAGAGAACAAGACGATAATTTCATTAGTCTGAGGAGCTAAGTCATAATTAGGTGCCTTTCACAGAGTAAAAGTCATGGACAAAAGGTACTGATCCCGTCCAGCCGGGCCTGCCGCGCAGGAATGAAACCCAATCCGGGGTCCCCGGGTTTACGGGGTTCACCCGTGGGTAGGAGGCTGCCAGCAGAGTCTGGCCTGAAACAATCAGGCTTTCTTTGGGGAGGCTGAGAAAGGAAATGATATAGAAGTGACCTGAGAAAGTCAGGGACAATGGGACGGCACTGGGCTATTGTTATAGAGAAAGCTGAATTCCGGGCCTTGTTCGGGGGGGTCTGGGGGTGGGGGGGGAAGCCTGTGGGCTGCCCCCCCCCAAAGCACCAGCACCCGGGCTCCAAAGCACCCACGCCTCCCGTGCCCCGTCGTGTCATTAAGGACGCCGCACACCTACTCTGGTAAAGTAGCATTTATTTAACACTAAACTGTTGGGATGGGCTCTCCATCGAATCATTAATGTGCAGTTTGATGTTTCTGTCAGTTTATTCGTCTCTGTCTTTCCTTGCTGAGGTATTTGCATATTTAATTGATCAATATGCTCCCTGTTCCTCTTGCACATCTGCCAAGCTGGTCCCAGCCTCTTACACTCCTCATTTCTCAAACTGACAGCTCGCTGCCTGCCTCCTCCCTCCCCACCCCCTCCCCGCCCCCCCCCCCCCCCACGCCCGGGAGCCGCGGCACCTCCTCGCCAGCAGCCCGGCCGCGGCCGCCGCCACTTCTGCGTGTCTATTAATTTTCCGTCCTCGGATAACGGATAGCCTCGAGTAAGGAGAAAACATTTTCGGCGTCTGATCTGTAAAAAGTTCCTCAGACAGATTTTCCACATGGCTACACGTCACAGTGCAGGGAGCAACATGTGTTCATTGTCTCTCGTTCAGTATCTGTCACTGTCGCGCTCCTGCCTCCTCGCAGCCTTGAATTGGAGCTTCTTATCAGCAGTGCGTCAGAAATCCGCGCTGCCTTCTCCTCCTTGTTTAATCTTTTATTAAGAGCTACATTGTGCGCTCCTGATAGCAAACGTCCTCCACCCCATCATTCATAAACTGAGTCCGCGTCAGTGAGGTGGGGACTCGGCGAAATCGGCTGCCAATGAAAACGTCTTAAATTTTCTCAACAGTCCGCTGGCATTTCTGGATGCCAACCGAGTGCCACAAAGCCCCATGACGTGTGTCGGGACGGGTGGCAGCGTGAGCGAGGTGCGCCCCTCTCGGCCCCGGCCTCACAACGGACTCCGCGGCGGGAGGACGGGGCCCGGGCCATCCCCAGCACCCCCGGGACGGCTGCGCGACTCCAAGCGGGCGAAAAGAACCGCCAACCGCTTGGTTAAAACACAGATAAATAAAACCCTCTCGACGTGCACCGCGGAGGCAGCGGCGGCTTGTAAGGGAGACCCGGGAGGACACGGACGGATTCCCCGGTTCCTGCCCAGGACAGACCACAGCCGGAGGAAGGAGCGACACGGGACGTCACGGGGGCCCCTCCTCAGGGTGCGAGCGCGTGGCGGGGCCACGGAAAAGGACGTGAGGCCTCAGCGCCACGCGAACAAAATTTAAGGCAAACGTGGGGGAGCAGTTCCCACGCGGAATCCGGTCTTCTGTGTGCATCCAATCCTCTGCAGCGACTGTCATGTTATTTCACTCTGCTTCTGATTGATGTTTTAGTCTGAGCTGTCATTAGTTAAATTAATTTTCTCTCAAAGACAGTGGAATAAGGTCCACAAAGGCAAATCTTAGGAGACTGTAAAAATAGACCATAATTTGGAGGAAATTCAGATGTGTTCCCTGCTCTAGTCGCCACTGCAGAGAAACACGTTAATTTGATATGAATTCCTCAAGAGAAACTTTAAATTAACTTAGATTTAGCTGTGTTTGAGGGATAGCAATTCAAAGCAACAAAATAAAATACTATTTGCTGACTCTGGTGTTTCTATGTTCATGCTTCTATATGTTCCTTTTTATTTTGTGCTCAGGCTAAATAAATGCCAATATTCACCTTGAAAGAGTCATCATAAAGTAACTCCCTTGGGATATAAAAATATACTTCCCTCATCTTCCATCCAAACAGTGTCAGATGAAGTTAAAAGACCTGGTAAATGTGCTAAAATCTGCTTATGTGAATTATTTTTTTCCAGGATAACTGAACAGCCATCACCTGAGCTGTCAGGATGCAAACAGAAATGCAGGCTGTTTTATAACCCGAGAGTGGGGCACCGATTTTGAGGGGCGGGAGGCGGGGGGACAGCTGGGGAGAGGCATGGCCGATGGTCGGGGGCCGGGCGGGGGTGGGGGGGGGGGTACACAAAGGCGCAAATGCACCAATACTGCAATAGTCAGAACCAGAGAGGTCCTTGGAGACGTCTGGTCCAGCCCCCAGGGATGTGAAAGCCTGGCCAGGCTGGGCGCCCCATCTGATCTCAAAGGGCCTCCGGCTCTTATCGCTTTAAAGAGGTTTTACAAACTCACAAACGCACCCAGATTGGCTGTCCTATGTCTGCGCTTCGCACCTGTGAGCTTTCACAGGGGGTGTGGCCTGTGTGTTACTCTGAGTTTCCCCACTCATGATTGCTCCTGAATGTCAGCTCGATTCACAGGATTGGCTCCCGTTAGCCACAGGATGGCCACCTCTGAGTGGGAGTGAGGCCACACCTGGGACCCCCTCTGGTCAGGGTGACTGAGCTCACCGAGGTCCTAAGGCAAACCTGGAGGTTTGGGGAGCTACGGAAGGCACACACACCAACCCGACACCCACGAGGGCCAAGTTCAAGGACCAGGTGGCCAACAAGACCACACATCACCCAACACCCACGTGGGCCGAGTTCAAGGGGGAGCAAGAGCTGTGCCTAATTCTTTGGGCGGGGAGGTCTCCTCGTGGTACGCCCTCCAGTAAGAACCATTCTCCAATGTAGGAGGCTCTTGACATCTAAACAAGTGGGCCCTTCCAGGTCATACAGTCAAGTACATCTGGAGTGTCTCATCCAAGTGGCTGTGGCCCTCTTCACTGGGAACAAGCCAGAGGCTGCTAACACACAGCTGACATTTTCACATGACTTACCGCCACTCCAGCAATGTCATAATTATGACGCGTAAACTTACCCTGTTTATTTGCAGGCTGGAGGAATGCATGATTGTTTATTTTTATTACAAATATTGATGGTAACTCACAGGCATTTACTTCATTGCCATTTCAAGTGAAATTGCCCATCATAAAATATCTCTAGAATTCTGATCCTGATTAGCGTCCTGAGCTGGTCCAGGGTGCGATCCTCCCATTTGTCTTAATTTTATTCTGCTCTCCTTAACTGCACACACCACTTCAGGAATATCTGGAATTTTGTTTTAATTGTACAGCTTTCAACTCGCGCCACATTTCTCTTTGTGTTGAAAGCATCCTGGTGATTTATCCTCATTATTGTGTAAATAGGTTTCGGCAGTTCTCAGTAAATAAAACAAAGACTGACAGGAGGAGAAGAGGGAATTTGCTTTCCTACCAATTAGAGTAGCCTTAGGCAGTACTTTTAAGAGGAGATAAATCCTGCAAATCACTAAAATGATCCTGTCACATGCACCAAATATTAAAATCGCACAGCGGCGCCCTCGGTACAGTTTGCTCTGGTTTAATGAGTTGGGGTGGGCACAGTTGGGGACCCTTGACTGACAGCCGAGCTCACGCCCAAACACGGCTCCCCAACCAGCGTGGCCAGATGGAAAATCACAGTCTCACAATCCAGTGGAAGACGCAGCTTTTCAGCTAACAAATATTCTCAAAGGTCTCTGCACCCCCTACCTGTAAAATTCTTCCCACCCCACCCCCACCCCCGTGATAAGTGCAAACTCCATATCAGCCGAAGCTCGGCCTTTAATGCCCACACATCCATCAACAAAATCTGTAGTCAACGCCGATTAAGGGAGCAACCTGTTAACTCCTTGGCAGAAGTTTGGGGGAAACCAAGTTCGCTTAATCTGGTATCACACTCAGTCCCCTACGACAGTGCACTAGTGAGGGCTCCCCTACAACTAGTTAGCGGGGGAGACATCAGGGACTGCCGGACGTTTGTTTTTTTATTATGGTTTATACCTTCCTATTTTTTTTTAATGTTTTATTTATTTTTGAGAGAGAGAGAGACAGAGTGCAAGCGGGGGAAGGGCAGAGAGAGAGAGAGAGACACAGAATCCCAAGCAGGCTCCAGGCTCCGAGCTGTCAGCACAGAGCCCAACGCGGGGCTCGAACCCATGAACCGCGAGATCATGACCTGAGCTGAAGTCGATGCTTAACCGACTGAGCTACCTGGGCGCCCCTACTGTCTCCAGCTTTGCAGTTAAAACGGTCAACTCAGCTCCGAGGGTTGCAAGCTCAGGGGTGCCACCAACGCTTTCATGAGACTCACGAGGTAGTCTTGACCGAGTCCAGGGTGACGTGGGGAATTGGGCGTGCAGCCTTCCCTCACGCGGCCCTTTGGGCTACTGAGCCCTGGTGCACTCTACAGGGAGCCACATCTGTAAGGAACGGTTTATAATGAAGCCGTAATGGCCAACAAGATGTTCATCATGGAACCCAGAGCTGTGGAAAGCCCCGGGACAGACAGCGCGACGGGGAGACCCAGTGTTTCGTCTTTTTCAATAACTACCTTTACTCTCCTGACCACGGTCAGGTCTTACCTGGTGACACTCAACGCTTGGTACATTGAGCAATGACCGTTAGCTTGTTAGAGCGTTTTTGTGGGAGGCTTTATGAGGGTGTAAGTAACTGTATGACGAGAACTCCCATAACCGAGGACCCTGGGTCAGGAACGCATTAAAACAAAACAAGGCACACAGCGCCAACCGGGGCTGGAGGAGACGCCAGAGCAGGGTGAGGCAGAGCCGGGCCAGAGTCCTCCCTCCCCACCAGCGGCCCCTGCCCTGCACGTGGGCCGAACCAGACCCCGAAAACGCGGGCCCCGTCTGAACAGTGGGGTCCACACGGGACTCGGGAAGAACTGGAAAGGCCAGGTGATCCTCCATGAACTCCACACCATCATCTTCTAGGACACAGGCTGAAAACCCGTGTCCTGAGTCACAGAAGCGGCACAACCAATGCAGAAGAGCTTTGACCGAGGCGGGGAGGCGCTTGCCCATTTCCTCCACAGCTCAGCTCTCAGCCTCCAGCCGAGGCCCCAACCCGCAGGCTTGTCTGCAGGCTGAGCGTGACCGCGTGCCGGCTGTCGCAAGGGGCTCCACTGCAGCCTCTGATGCAAGGGCTATCCCAAAACCATAAGGTCAACTTCCAAGGTCATTACTTTTGTATGCAGGTGTTGGGAAGGCCCGTGGTGCCCAGGCCCCCCGGAAGAGCTTCCCTTGGGAGGGGGGATCAGACTGTTAGTATTTGGTAGCCGTGGTTATTTTTTTCCCTTCTTTTTTTTTTTCACTCACATACCCATCTACCATTCCACAAACGGGCGCTCTGGGCCAAATTCTGTGAATACACAGATGAAAAAGACAGCAGCTCATCCTCGCCAACTTCAGGCTCAACCCCATGAAACAATGTCAAATCGTCAAGGGTTGAACCTAGCCTATGTAGAAATGTGTTACAGAGATTCCGGTGCCTTAAGAGCGTTCACCGGGCTGCTTCCCAACGGCTATTCCAATGGATAAATACACACAAACTCAGGGAGAGGCAGGAGAGCTGGAGGGTGTGACGTTCGGGGACAGCTGAGTCCATGTCCTTGCCGGTGCTCCGAGAGGCGCCTCCTGCCGTCATGGGGAGGCCATGGGTAGCAGGAGGGCCCCAGGGATTCCGTTTAGTGGAATCTTAGCTGGAGTCAAGGATGTCCTGGGAACCACAGCATTGTGTTGCTGGGAGAGGACTCTGACCTCAAGTTCAAACCCAAAGAAACAGAGGCAGAGACAGAAGCAGTGAGGTGACCAGCCAGCTAGGTCCCTGCCTCCTTTCCTCTGCACTCTCTGCCCCCAAAGTCCTGCCTACGGTTCCCAAGGGCACCCCAGCAAAGTCTCCGCTACCGTCAGAAGAGGGGGTCACACAGCTCAGGGCCAGAACACAACATCTGCCTTAGTTATTGAGGGATTCGGGCAATCAGCTTTTTCCTCCTTGAATTCATGCCCTTCCCCAGCTCATCTCTGAGGGTGCACCCGCCCTGACCTTCACAGTCCAGGCCACTGAAGCCCGCAGTGCCCCTGCACTGCCCCAGACCGCCCCGGGCATCTCTCCCAGCGCTTTCTGTCCTGTATTCGTCTTCCGCTACCTGCAAACACACCAAGGGATGTGAGGGTTGTAGATCTGGAGACAGATGGACGGACAGACGCTGATCTAGCTATCGATACACAGACATAAATAGATGTATTTACCTGTGTAGACCTATAACCTGTCCAGATACTATTTTCTACCTCTATCTATCTCTACGCAGATCTAAAGATAGATGTGTCTCTGTGCCCATCTATCCATCATTCAGAGCAAGAACAGTATTTTAACCACCTTGCCTCAAACTAATAGATCTTCAATAAATATTTCCTGAATGAGTACTTGTAATTAGTTGTTCCTGAAGGAACAGAAGTAACTCCGCAAATAGCTTCCTATGCTGCAACTGTCACATTTCCACTGAGTAGGGAACAGCCACAAGTTAATGATACCGACACATTCCTGAAGAAAAACCAGACTCATCCGCAAGACGAGGATCCCACCACCACGTAAGTGAGACAGAAAGAGCAAGCCTGTGCCTCCCGGGGTGAATTCATCCCCCGCAGGACAGCGCCCTCTGGGATGACGCCTGAGACCCCATCGTCTTCCAGGCCCTGTACTTGAGCTGATTTGGGGCTGGAGCCCGGGGAGAGGGCGGTAGCTCTGTGTTGGCCTTGGTGACAACCAGAGGGCCACCACGGGACCCCAGAGCGTGCCATCCAGCGTGGCGGTCACGGCCACGTGTGGCCCCCGAGCAGGACTACGGGGTCGGTCCAAGGGGCCGCGGAAGGGTCCGATGCGTGCCAGATTTCCAAACTTAGCGATGAACATTTCGAATGGTTCAATAATTTCTCATGTCGGCCACATAATGAAATGACAGTCTCCTGGATCTACTGAGGTAAATTAAAAAATACGAAAATTATCGCACTTGCTTCTTTTTACTCTGTTAACGTGGTGACCAGAGAACTTAAAATGGCATCTGTGGCTTGCACTGCAGAGGGGGCAGCCTTCCTCCAGGGAGCCAATCCTGGCCTGGCCTCACACTCCCAGCAGGATGCGAGAGGAAGGGGGTCTTGAGGATGGCTCATCCCTGGAGGATGGGACCCCGCCCACCCTGCCACCCCTCGAGACCACGCAGCTCCGTGAGAACGAGGGCGCAGGCCTGAGACCCCGGGAGGCCCCCGGAGCCCCCCAGAACCGGACTCGCCTACACCCCCGTGTGGGGGGCTCCCTCCAGCAGCGACAGGAGCACTGCCAGCCGCCCCCGCGGGTCGGGCCCCCGAGGCGGTATTTGTTTCATTAATGCAATGCTCAGACACTCCAGCACTGCTTACATTCGAGAGTGATTCCGAAAGTGATTTCCACAATATGATTTACATACTAGCCGAGTGTAAATTTAGAATAATTTGGCCTGAACGGTCCTTGCTAAAATAGATGGCCACAAGAAAAGAACGGCGAGTAAAAGCAGCTTTACTCAGAATCTAAGCAATTTGCTGGTGAACACACGCAGCATTTCCCCAGATTATAATTTACACTGTATTAACTGTCAAGAGTGCTTTTGAGAAATATAGATAACAATTCAGATGCAATCGATAGGGAGTGACAGTTGATTTTAAAGCTTAATGCAAGACAAGAAAGAAATGACTGGGCATCAGCTCTGGAAGAATAAATTTGTTTTGTATTTGATTTTTGTGTTAAATTTATTACTGCCAAGAAGAGCTCCTTTCAATGATATTAAGAACAAGATTGTGAAATTGCAACATGCCCGTCTCCCACGGTTTTCTGAGCATTTCCAGCAGACACAGGCTCCCCTGCTCGGTACTGGGTACAGAGCGCGCTCGGCCTCCGCGGCTCCTCCGAGCCTGCGCCCCTGCGCCCCGGGCGGGGTCCCCCGTGGGCAGCCCTCCCTGGGGAGGACCGGCCGGCCCCCGGGGCTCTGAAGTGGCCTCCGCGGCAGGCTCCTTCCGAGGGACGGCTCACACTCCACCACTCCCGCGAGCAGAGTCCGGCGAAAACAAAAATCTGAAAAAACGCCAGGCCGACGCTCGACTGATTGCGAAGCGTCGGTCTATCCTCCTCATGGTCAATAGAAGCTTTTCTTCAATTCTGTCAAAACGTCCAGGGTCTATAATCTTAGGGTTTGATGTTCCTTCCGTGCCATACTGCGAGAAACTTCCTTGACAAATACCAGGGAAAAAAATTTCCCTTTGGCCCAACTCTATTACACTGCGCGTTCTCTCTCCCTCCAGCTGGGGTGGCCGCGCGCAGCCCGGACGCTCAGAAACCCACCGGCGCGGCCAGAGATGAAATGATGAAAGTTGCCACAGTTCAAACTTATCCATACTTCTCACTTATGACATGATTGATTTTCCTTCAGAGCGCCCAGATACAGGATTGTCTTCCTTCTCTTTTCACTGTGGAAACGGCTAATGTATACAGCCGTGGCCTGCCAGAGAGGGGAAGCAGTTGACGTGCAGAAGAACAACTCAAATGAATACGGATGAAATTTGAAAGTGCAATTTTCCATCTGTCAATCACCTTTCAAAGGGACCCGTGAACCGCCAATCGGGAGACCCCTGGCGAGGGCGTCCCCACTGGCGGCTCTCCATGCAACGGGGCCCTTGGCCTCATTAATCAAGATATTAGCTGCTGATCAAAGTTTTGCACAGGTGCGGGGCACCGACTCACGTGGCTCCGGGAATATTTCATCCCGTTTCTCTCCGCGTTATTGATAATTTATATTTTGAATTAAAACGAATGGTCTCCTCCTAAACAGAATTTGATTAGGTGACGACAAAATCTATTTCGCTCACTCTGGTGACGGTGTGAGGCAGGTCCCCTCCCTGGGCTGCCTCAGAAGGGAATGTGAGGTGCTCCCGAATTAATAATGGATGGTCACCCCAACCCTTCCTGGCCGCAGCACCAAGATGCCTCGAAATACAGCCAATTAAGGTTTATTTAATTATTAAGGTTGAATAAATAACAGCGAAACATGTTAAAAATCTTTCCGTTTCAGTCAATCATAATAAAAAATTAATGAGACTGGATAGAGAGCCATAAAAACTGATAGACTGCGATCGTGAATTATAAATTGGTATTGATTTTTTCCTTTGCAATAACACTCCCAGGTAATCGTATGTTGTCACATGTAAAGTGCACTTTCCTGGTTGAGACTAATATTAACTATCAAATATAGATGAGACGGAGGCATTTATGACACTTCAGATTTCACAAACAAAAAGCAAAAAATACAATCTGTGGAATAATGGCAATGCCGAGCAGAGAATCCTAGGGTGTTTATGGGAGCCGGCCGGGACCCCACTGAGCCGTGAATTCATAAGATACGGATACCTTATTCTTCTCCTGCCATTTCTCCTCTGATATGTTACCTTGTTAGTATCACTAAGAAAAGCATAAATATTTTTTATTATTTGTGAGGCTCATCCTGTCTTGCTTAATAGACAGGCCACATGGAGTTAAAGCCATATTATATGACCTGGTGCAGAAGTGATCATTCAAAAACCCAAAGCACATATTTTATACCGCCTGGCTTTATTAATTCTAAGCCCCCAAGAAATAGCGGGAGGATTTTCCAGCTTTCTGTTTATTGAAGTAACATGGAAACAAATAAGGCATTTCCCTAGGCTAGCTCAGATAAAGTGGACAATTACTATTGGCATTGCACATGTAAATATTTAACACTTCACAGCTAGTTTGCACCTAAATACCCATTAGATGTTGCTACAAGCCTGGACACCATTTCCCAGCAGAGCTACACGGGCCGTCCTGGGCAATGGTTATTGGATTAGGGCGAACACAAATCTCGTTCTAAATAGCGCTGGGAGGGACTCAACCTGGACAAGAGGGGATGTACCTGAACGGGTGGCTTCCTTGAGTGACACAAACCAACTTCTCCAGGAAAACTCAGACAAAGCCAGTATTGGCAAGGCCACCACCGCTGGCCCGGCTAATTGATAACCCGTTGCTGTAGTTCGTTAGTGGTGTTGATCAGATTTCCCCTCGTTTGGGGGAAAACATAGAGGAGATATTGCGGACGAGGGCCAGCCATGAGCACATGTGGCCGTCTGTCTGGGCTCCTCCGTCCCCACCTCCCAGCCACGCTGCCTGGTCTGGGACGGACGCTGAAAGGCACAGCAGCACCACCCTTTTGGGGCCAAGTACACGGTGTGCGATCAATACACAAGACGCACCAGCCAACTGCTGGCAAACTCTAAAAGCAACGTACTGCCTCTTTAAGTAACTTCTTTAGATAAAACTGAAGTATATTTTTTATGTAGTCTGAATTTAGAACGTGGACATGACATGCCCACCCTGATTTTTAACACTGCTTGCCAGGGTTTTCTGTTTCAATCACAGGGATTCCGCCCCTTTGCAGGCACTTGGGATGTGGGGAAGGGGGTGGGGGCGGGGTAGGATTCCTCAACCTACAGGGTGGCTCTTTCATCCATCCTCCTTTCCAGGACTGGAAAAAGCCCTTCCTGGAATGCTATGCACCCCCATGTGGCGGCCCTGGACGGACGCGGCTGGGTATTTGGGGACCAGCTCTGCCTTGGTCTCTCCTGCAAGTAAGCCCATCCCATGTCCAGGGGCAAGGAGAGCCCAAGCCTCTCACCGTTCAGACCAGCAGCTCCTTTCCAGATGCCCTCAAACTGCAAAGACACCAGTGACCATCGTAGGCAATCATCACCTGTCAGGCTCCGGCCGGCCCTGCTGTCCCAAGAGCGGCCGCCTCTCCACCATTTCCCTTGTGAGCTCAGAGAAGGAGGTGACCTTCCCCAGAAAGAGAAGCCACTGGCAGCGGCAGACAGATGGTCACCCTGGCTCTCCTTAGAGGCCATGGCCTCCCACTCCCCTGGCCCGGACGGCAGCCAAACCTTAGCAATCAGCCCAGGAACAACTCTGATAAAGTCTGGAATCCAGTGCACCTTGGAATGCTACCCCACGCTGTACCACCACCCACACCCCACCCAAGGCTGTGCGCCCCCCGCACTGGCCACGGACCCTCCATGGACCCACGTGTCCAACGGCAGCCCCAAGTCCTTGGCAGGGGTCCCACCCGAGCGGGGGCGCCCACCCCAGGGCTCTCAGGCTCTGAGAGCCCAGCTCCCAACCTTCCCTCGCCACAGTGACCTCCACACTCTGGAAACAATTACTCCTGGAAGGCCTGTCAATATCATTATTTTTACAAGAAATCAATACGCCTCACAAAGTTAATGGGGGATTCAGGCAGGGAGCGTTTACCTCCTCACTGTCAGGGCTCAGCTCCACTCGCACCGATGACAGACCCGCCGACACCCAGCAGACAGTAAGCAGGCGTGGACAGGAGGCCGGCCGCCGCGGGCAGGCGTGGGGGCCTCCAGCCTGCCACGCTAACGAGCCCGCCCAGGGCCAGGGTCTGTGGAGCAGACACCCCAGAGCTCTGCGTGTGGGGACAAGCACAGGGAGCCAACAAGGCCGGGCACCCCCGTAAAGGGATTACTTGACAGTTTCCTTAAGCACAGACTGTGTAAACACCCGAGTCCCCTAGGCCAGCACAGGGCCTGGAAGAATTAACAGCATCCATTACTTCTAACAAAAGAGATGCCTCCCCCCCCCCCCAACGCCCCACACCCATCATGTACTTTACAGGGAAAAAAATTGAGTAAAATAAAATTACTCACATATATACACATACGTACACACGTGTGCACATATGTTCAAAAATCTGCAAACCAAGTCAGAAATAACTACATTTACGATCCTAAAATCTAAACTGGAAGGGTCCAGAGAGCCCTCCCCTACCACCAACTTGCCAGACATTCATCAAATCTCAGCGAAAACATCTTAATACCTCAGAACCTAGTTTTGTCTTCAAAGCCAACGGTTTTGCCCACTGCTCCTGCTCCTGGTGCACCCCCATGGTCCCCCGCCTCCCCTACACTTCCCTGCGAGCTGCAGTCATGTGATGTAAGCAACAGAGACATCCAGGTACGGACTTCACTGTGCTCTACTCCACGCAGAGACGCGGGCCTAAGAGCACGCTGGACCCAGGTCCCCTGCTGAGCTGCAAGCCTATGCACGGGCCCGGCCACTGCGTGACCACATGGCCAAGGTGGGGGTTCACAACTGCTTTCTTCCTGATGCAACTCAGCACACCCACACCCGCCAGGCGCAGGTGCAGCTAGGACAAGGCTGCTGACCGGGAAGGGGGGTAAGATCTGCCGCACAGAACTGGGCTCAGAGGCTCAGGACCCAGCACCAGCCTCTGAGACACCATCACAAGCTCATCACCCACAGGCCACTCCCCAACCCACGGCCCCGGGGGATGGGATCCCCCAGAGAGCCGGGCAGAGCACGCCCGGTGCCCGCACCAAACGTGGCGATGACCACAGCCACAGTGCGCTTGGGCCTCCAGCCCCAGGACTGGAATTCTGGCCGAGTCAGAGGGACGCACCTGTGGCCCTTCCCGGGCCCACAGTTAGTGGAAGGAGAACAAAAAATTCCCTGCTGTTGCAGAGCTGGCTTAGAGCGCTGTCCTCAGGGCACCCGACTGACCCTTTCTCCCTAGACCCGGTTCTGGCTGCTCTTCACAGCCCTGCTTGGCCCCATCAGCCTCCCATGATCCATCAACAGCGCCTTGAAAATCTCCACGCCCATCCAGGGACCCAAGCCGGGGAGTAGCATCAACTGGGCCCCCTGGAAAAGTCGTCTGCCTCCCCCAGCGTGGAGGGTCCAGAGAGGGGGCACAGGGGTGAAGCAGGGCAGAGACAGACAGCAAACCTGTTGTTCAGAACCAAGAAGGCCAAAAGCCCGGCAGGAAAGATGGAGGGAGTCAGCTTCCACGGTGGATTTGGGGAAACAGTGACCACTGGCTCCGAGAAAGCCAGGCCCAGACAGACCTGTGGACACCTCCTCACGCACACGCAGGACAGCCCTGCTGGCCTCAAGGGGGCTTTGCGAACAAAGAAACAGGGGCGGTTGGTACGGGAGTTTCCGGAGGGCCCTGCTGGGGACATACGCTCGTGGCCCTTCCTGGACTCGTGTTCACGTGATCTCGGCGCACGCGGACTCACGAGGCCCGCCGCGCCGGCCTCCCCGTGAAAGCAATGTGGCCACACGAGAGGGGGTGTCGCCGCCACAGGTCTGCCAGAGGACCGGACCCACTGCTCAGAAAGCCCACCACAAAGTGCAAATGGGGGGGGGGGGGGGGGCGGTCCTCATGCACCAAGAATTTCAACTATGCCGGGCCTCTTCCTGTGCATGGGACCCACCCTCCACTCTGCGGCTCCAAAGCACAGAAACACCCAGGCCCGACTCTGAGAAGCGGGCTCCAGAACCCTAGGAGCCTCTGTGAACCTCCTCTCCCCGCTATCAACAGTTTGGAATTTACGCTGGCCCTTTACATCATTACCCGGCTCTTCACAGCTTTTTAGGGCCTTAATGCAAACCATATGCAGGACTGCCTGCTCGCCAAGCCGAGCCGCTGGCAGCTGCCTTCCGATTGGCTCCTGCAGGATGGGAAATAGAGGTCTCAGAGGGGAAAAAACAACAAACAGATCTCTTGTCTACAAAGCAGAACTCAAAACATTTTTCATGCATTCTGGGCTTCTCTAGAAGCAGCAGGCTGTTTAAAAAAATACCTGGCCCAAATTGAGCATTTGCCTGACATGATGGAAAAGTGAGTGCTATTTTCTGTTATATTGCCCCTATTCTACATCGACAAGAATATATTTTTTCCCTGTTCCCAACTGATTTCACAGCAGTGAACTCCGTTTATGAATTATCTGACACATTTCTTGCAATTCTTCTGACAACAGTGCTCAGTGGAAATTTCAAGGCCCCTCTCTTCTGACAAGTAGAAATATCAATATTTGAATAAATTGTGGATTTTAAACTTCTCACTCTGATGCGCCACGGCGAGGAAGACTGAATTCTTCTTTTACTGGGTCTAATCCCCCTGAGCCTCGGGAAGAAATCTGTATGCAGCGTTTCATTACAAGAAAGGAGTACTGAGTGACATCTGAAACACACATCTAAGTCGACCTGATGAAGTTTACTTCCTTCCAACAACAAACAGCAGCTTTGTATTATTCCCCCTTCTTCGGCAAGAGCGGCACGAGCGTGGCGTCTGAGCAAAAAGCCGAAATGTTGATTCACAAATTGACAGGCCAATCTTTAAACAAATGTGTTTCTTGGGGGGAGAACGCATCTTTGTTCGCGCTAAGCATTTTTCTTGTGCCTGACAGAAACATTCCGGCCTGATTAGAAGGCACTTGTTAGGTCCGTCACAGACACTCTGGCCCCACGTTTTAACAAGCGTGCAAAGAAAACAGCATAAAGATAACAAAACATTGTCATTACCATCTCCGGGCGTCTCCGTGCGCCTTTTAACACCTGCACACGTTTTCTCCAGCAGCTCACGCGCAGTCACACGCACGGCACCAGGCGGGGCCCTAAATGAGGGGCGTTCTGTGCTAACGGGGCTGACAGGCTGCGGGGAGCGGGCAGGTCCGCAGCATCCCCTTCTTTTCCTGGGGGAATACACACGCACAGTTTATCGTTGGAGCCCTATGGGGTCCCAAGCAATATGATGACTGGCCTGTAGGTTCCAGGGAACGGCCAGCGGAGCCCTGTCTCCGAGGGGGTCCTCAGGCCCTGAGACAGCAACCCCCAAGCTCCGCCAGCACCACGGCACCCCGGAAACGTACTCCTCGTGAAAGCAAATGAGATACGAGCCCGAGGAGGAGCCTGGGTTCTCTGGGGATGCCGAGAAGGGTGGGCCACCACCTGTGAGGGCAGCTGTAGGGCCCGTGGGACGTGGGGGTGCCGGCTGGGAGCGGGGCGGCCCCAGAACCCCCGGCCACGCTGCCCGGCTCGCAGCCCTCCGATCGCCTCAGTTTCCCCTTCCGCCCAAGGGGAAGGCCAGGCCCACCTTTCGGGTCAATTCGCACACAGCCGGGACTCACAGAGGGCTGGCCACCACTTTCACATCTAAATCCTGGATTTTCTTCCCCAGAAAGCTTAAGCCGGAGCATTTCCAGCCAAACCCTTTATTCATTAATCTCATTTCTGTCCTTCACGGAAATTCCACCAGAGAACTCTGGATTTATCCTCACGCTTTCTCATCTTATGGACTGCCAGACCAGGCCGGGCCGTTCGAGCGCACACAGCTACTCTCACAAAAAACACTCCCGCCGTTGGGCAGTGTTGGGGTCCCAAGGCAAAAAAAACCCACATCTGTCCCAGGGGAGTGGAGGCTCCTCGAAGGGTCCGGTAGCCCCAGGGCTCAGGGAGCCGAGGCCTGCCTGCGCCACCACCCACACCCCACTCTGCACCCACGCCTGGCTCCACCGAGCACGAGGCGGACAGCCGATCACAGCGTGCACAAAGAGCATGTGGGACTGCCCCTGGCGGAGGGGTGGCGCTGGGTGTGGATGTGCCTCGAGGCCTCTGGGAGGGGGCTGCCTGGCCCGCTTCCCGACAGCCAGGCACAGAAGGCAGGGGAGCTCTGCCCTGCACCTCGGCCCTGTTAGCAGACAGCATCCCGTGCCTGGTGCTCTCTAAACGCCAGACACTGACGCAGCCACGGAGCAGAAACAGATACTCAAGCAGTGAAAAAGCTGGAGAGCCCCTGAAAACATGACAACTGCAGTGGCAGAACATGGTGGGTGCTGTTGCCCAGAAGTCCCCAGGGGTGCGGGCATCTCTTGTGGGCGCGTTCTCCCTGGGGCTCGGGGAGGGGCTGGGTCAGTCCAAATAGGGTCTCCACGTACCCTCAGCCAAGGTGCTGAAGTGAAGGCCTAACAGAAACAGAGACCCTCTCCTTTGGTCCCCAAGGGCAGGGGCAGCCCAGCAGGGAGGTCCCCTGGGCACACCCCGTCCATCTAAAGGGCAGGAGAAGGTACCTACGCTGGCCTTCGCTGTGCTGGGCACCCTGCTGGGAGATTCCTGAGTGGGGGGCCTGGACGGAGGCCACCAACTGACCCCAGCCTCCACCCATCAGGTCCAGACCACCCCTCCTGGGTGCACATGAGGGGACGTCACACAAAGGGGGGCAGGACCAAGCAGGAAGGAAAAGTGAAGCAAAACCCTCCCTCAGTCAGTGGAACATCACATCAGGTCTGGGAAAGGCAGTGGCTGGACACCAAGAGGGCGTGGCGGTAGAAGGAGCCCAGAGACCGGGGCAGGGGTTCTATCTGTGCACCTATGAATGGAGACAGCCCCCGCAGTCCCGTTAGAGCACCTGGAAGGACAGCCACAGTCCACGCCCGGCACCGCAGGGCCCTAAGCAGCTGTCTGCTGCCCGCCATCTGCCTGAAAAGGGCAGGGGTGCCTCCTCCCCTGGGTCAGTTCTAGCCTCATCAACAGAACTGGGGCAGAGGGAGGGAGAGAGAGGAGAGAAAATGAGACGCTCATTTATCCAGTCAACAAATATTCACGGATGCCTGCCACGGGGCGCCAGGAGCTCCGTTAGTCTCTGTACCAGGAGGCCTCATTTAAGCAGAGGGGCCCAGGACCCAGCACCCGGCCGGGGAGCGGGGACCACCCCACGATGGCTGGAGATTCATCTTCTTGGCATCTCGGACAGGAAAGGGGGGACAGCGGGTGGGCGCACGCCCGGGATAACCCAGAGGAGCCGGGTGCAGCTTGGACGCAGTCCGGGAGCCGGCTGGTACGAGGTGCGACGTTGCATGGAGCCGGTCCTAACGAGCAAGCGCCCAGACGCCCACGCTGGGAAAACACCAGCAGCCAAGGCGGCGGAAAAGCTGTGCCCACAGATGGCCAAGCATTTGGAGGGAAGCACAATATTTTATCTAAATATCCAAATGCAAATACATTATCGCACAACACCACACACACACCCACCTGAAAATGCCCACTTGTGTTTTCCTGTGTTTTCTAGAAACTGGGCTTGTGTTAGGTTCTCAGATGAAGGCAGAGAGGAAGGGGCCAGCGGCGGCCTCCACCCTCCGGAGCGCGGCCCCTCCTGGAGCGGAGGGAGCGGCTGCTGAGGAGGTGCCTTCCGGAAGCCCATGCACGTATCTCCTAATTAAGAAATCAGGATTCTCTCCACATAACGAGTCACGAGCATTATCATTTTTCAGACAGCACTGGTGAGGTCCCGGGAATGAGAAGCAGCGAGTCTGAGAAACGCCACGGAGGCAGCACAGGGCCTAGGCAAGGCCACCCCCGACGCTTTTCCCTGTAAGAGGTGGAAAGTGTGTTTAGAAAAGCAGGGTCAGGGGGGCGCCTGGGGGGGGGGGGGGGCGGTAAGTCGGCGGAGCGTCCAACTCCAGCTCAGGTCATGATCTCGCAGTTTGTGGGTTCAAGACCCACATCGGGCTCTGTGCTGACAGTGCAGAGCCTGCTTGGGATTCTCTCTCTCCCTCCCACTCTCTCTGCCCCTCCCCTTCTCTCACTCTAAAAAAACAAATGTTAAAAAAATTTTTTTAAAGGAAAAAGAAAAACAAAAACACAGTCAGGAGTGAGAAGGCCCCGGTCCGACTTCCACTGCATTTCACCAGCTATGTGGCCCTGGACGTTCCCTCCGTAAGCCTCAGTCTCCACATCTTTAAAATGGGAATAACCTCTCCTGTCTGCTGCCTCTTAAGGTTCAACAAGAATTAGGTGAGGTAACATACAGAAAATGCTTTATAATTCAATACAGTGTGGCTGTAAGAATCTAATCTTGAAGTGCCTTTCAAGGACACAAGAATTACCCGTGCAGGTCATGTTGTGCTGTTTGGGCCATTAGGCACAAAGCCCCCTCGAGATGGACGTGTTCCACCAAGAAGGGCTCAGTGCTGGGGGGGTGGGGAGGGGAGGGGCCAGCCACAGCCCAGGGGCCCACAGAGCACAGTCAAGTGCCAGGGAGGCTGACGAGGATGGTGACACCCCAAATTCTGGACACAGTTCAGGACCTGGCCGCAAGGGCCCCAATCATAAAACAGCTGGTTAACCTGGGGTATCCCCTGAACTCACAAGGCTCCTGCTTGTTCCAGGACCCAAGGGCCACATTGGGGACAGAAGTCAATTCAGCCCAAGGGGTCCTTCACTGAGGCCACATGAGCAGGGGCCAGGACAGCTGAAGGGAGAGCTTCCTGCCACAGGCACAGCCCCTCCAGCAGGGAATCTGGGGGACACAAGTGAAGGCCTGGCGACCCCAAGGTCATGTCCAGACCTGAGCCTCCAAAATGTCAAATAAAAGTATCCAGAAATTCCAGGAGGAAAAGAGACCCATTCACAAGAAGTACAACTGATTTGCAAAGACCAAGCCCAGAGCCCTTGGCTGCTCTGCAGCTCATACTTGATGTGGGTGCACACCGTCTGTCATACTCAACATGGGTGCACACATCACGTGTCCATCATACTCGACGTGGGATATGGGATGTGCACCACGCGTCCATCATACTCGACGTGGGACACGCACCACGCGTCCATCATACTCGACGTGGGACACGCACCACGCGTCCATCATACTCGACGTGGGACGCGCACCATGCGTCCATCACACTCGACGTGGGACGCGCACCATGCGTCCATCACACTCGACGTGGGACGCACACCATGCGTCCATCACACTCGACGTGGGACGCGCACCATGCGTCCATCACACTCGACGTGGGGAGTACTACGTGTCCATCACACTTGACATGGGGGGACACCATGCGTCCATCACACTCGACGTGGGACGCGCACCATGCGTCCATCACACTCGTGGGACGCGCACCATGCGTCCATCACACTCGACGTGGGACGCACACCATGTGTCCATCACACTCGACGTGGGGAGTACTACATGTCCATCACACTCGACATGGGGGGACACCATGCGTCCATCACACTCGACGTGGGACGCGCACCATGCGTCCATCACACTTGACGTGGGATGCACACCATGTGTCCATCATACTCGACGTGGGGAGTACTACGTGTCCATCATACTCGACGTGGGGGGCACACCATGCGTCCATCATACTCAACGTGGGGAGTACTACGTGTCCATCATACTCGACGTGGGGGGCACACCATGCGTCCATCATACTCAACGTGGGACGTACCATGTGTCCATCATACTCAACATGGGGCACGCATTACATGTCCATCATACTTGACATGGGGCGCGCATCACGTGTCCATCACACTCAACGTGGGGCGTGCACCACGTGTCCATCTCATGTAGGCGCTTCATTATTTTACAAATTACAAGAATGATAGGTTTTCACTTCAAAGAAACCCAGCAAGGGAAAAAGGCAACTAAACAACTAAGTTTACAAAACAAAAAAGCAAAAAAAGGTTGAGATTATCTGAATTGCAGAAGAGTTTTCCCAAAAGGACTTATTTCAGCAAAGCCCCAGACCCGGTCTGTAATGATACCTCATGGCCAAGTGCCAGCCCCGGGTGCCCTTCTGGGGGCTAGGTTCTCCTCAGAGTAAGCCACTAAGGGCTGTTCAGGAGGTGGGATCAGCAAAGGCACAACCCTAATCCCGATAACAGCAACGACCACCCTAAATTGAGAGCCTGCCACGGGCAGGTGCCATGCTCTGCGCCGTTTTCCCCTGTAACCTCCAATCCGGCCTACAGGCTAAGGCCTGGCCATGCTGCTTTACAGACGCAGAAACTCATCTCTTTAAGTGGCCTGTCCACCTACGGTTAGGGAGGGCCCACGTAGCCCTCACTGCGCCCTCCTACCCAGCATCCCTGGGGCCGAGGACACCCAGTCTAGCGTTTTGGAGACTGCTCAGCATGGATTCTTTGGGCACTCACGTCATAGCTGTGGGCCCTCAACAGATCGGCTGGGTCCCAGCCAAGTCCCAGCCCCACACGCCTTTATTAAGGAATAAACGGGGCTGGGAGAGAAGTCCGGTTTTCACAAAGGCTCGTGTCTAATCTAACTTGGGGGAAAATCTGAGAAAACGCATTAGACCTAGAAGAAGATCAGAAGTCAGATTGGACCACCACACTAAGGGGAGGGGCTTGAGACAATGCCAGAACTGCCGTTTTCCCCTGTCCCAGTGCAACCTGTCGGGTCCCTTCTATATCACTGACCTGGCAGGGCACCAGAGGAGACCCTGAGGGTCCATGTGGTCGTTCAGTGATGATCAGGGGCCCCCTGGGACAGAGACACTGGGTGGGGGGCCCAGACGTGTGAGATTCTCACGCCTGCCCCTGGCCGGGAGCTGGGGCTGATGACCTCACAGGGCAGGAGTGGAGGTTCCCAGGCAATGTGCACTGAGGTCTGCGCCTCCCCTCAGCCCACAGAGATTCCAGCACCTTCTTTTTCAACCCTTGTAATCTGGCACCACAGTGCTCAGCACAGGGCAGGCTGTCGGGAAGGGCTGGGGCGCTGCCCGGGCAGAGGCTGTAGACGGCCCCCAACCCCGATCCACATTCCAAGAGCAAACGTGTGCCGGGCTCTAGCGTGGCAGTCCTGTCCTGGACACGGCATGGTGGCGGGGTATGAGCCAGACCCCACACTCTGAGGAACAGCGAGGAGGACAAACACAGGACAAGCCAACCACGAGTCCCGGAGCGGACGGGCATTTCCGGTTGGGGTTGGTGACTAAACAGCACAGGCATCAGTCGCCTCATGATTTGGGGGGATGTGGAGGCAGTGGTGTTGAGCTGAGCTTCAAAGTTAGGGTTCGGGATCTGACGAGCACAGAAGAAGGTGTCGGGGGCGCAGGGAACAGTACAGGCGAGGGGGGAGGGGATGGGGGACTAGCAGGGGTATGGTAGGGGCACAGCCCCAGGGGTGAGGTGGGCAGAGCTGATGAGAAAGGCAGAGAGGGTAGCTTTCACTCTGCATCCCCGAGAGCTACTCAAGGAGCCTAAGGAACATTCTAGTAGCACAGGCCACCTGTGTTTCTGGGCCGACAGCGTCATCTGTGCTCTAGCTGCAGGAAGACCATGTGGCACCCCAGTGGCTGGTCTGGGAACATGACAGCCCTAGAAACCACGGACCCTGCCCCGAGGGGCTCCCAGGGTCTCGGCCACGGGAGGGCAGGGCCAGGTCTGTTTGGAGCCACCGCCGAGCCCGAGAGCTGCCCAGTGCTGGACACGTGCAGGTGCTCCATAAACACCAAGTGACCGTGACAAAGAGGCAGGCCTGCAGGTGCGCCCCCGAGCCCTCCAGGTGCCCCATCTCTGCAGCAAACGTCTGGGGGAGGGGACCGTCCGTGCCGCCCCCGAGGGCGAGGTACACCCGCATCCGGAGAGTTCCGAATTACCATGAGGAGGGTCAGCTCCGTATCACCACCCAACAGGGAGATGTGGACGCCACTGATGGGGCCAAAGTTCAGCAGACCTCCCTGCCACGTGTCCCATTTTACGGACGGAGAAAGATCAATGAACGGGAGAAAAAGCGTGACCCACACTGTTAAAACTCAGAGAAATCGTGGAAAGCAGCACTTTTGAAGAGCAGACCAGACCTGACGAATCTCGCCGAGAGTCTTGACTCCGAACTGTTTTGCATGGAGTCAGACATGCTGCCAGGTGGGGAAGGGCCAGGCAAGGCGTGAAGCACCTCGTGGGGCTGGCAGGTGTCCCATGGGAGCCGCGGAAGGGTCGCGGGGCTGTGGTGCAGACAGCTCTGGGCTCAGGGCTGGAGGCCAGGAGTCCTGGCGCTCCTCTGTGAGCCTCGGTTTCCGCGTCTTCCGGAGGGGACCCCAGTGGCCCCCAGAAGCAGGCCCTGACACTCAGGGGACCGGGGACTATCTGGGCAGAGCCAACAAAGTGCCAGCAAAAATGAAGAGATCTGGCTAAGGGTACCCAGATGAACACGAGTAAACACAGCGGGTTTTATCTGAGAACCCAAAGAGGAGTCACCTTCCAGGGGAAAATACTGCTTCAGATTATCAGGAACAAACGTGAGGGACCACAGTGAAAGGGTCGCCCCTGACATGGGGACACTGACTGTACCCGGGCGAACCTCAGCCCCCGGCTGTCACAACCAAAGAGGTCTCTGCACGCTGCCAGTGCCTCCTGGGGGGCAGAGTCGCCCTGGGTGAGGAGCACAGAAGTCAGTTGCCAACCGGCCGGCACCCACATGGCAGACGGCACCTGGGGCGGGACCTCACCGAGCCCCGCAGGGACAGGTCGTGAGGCCCAAGGCCTGCCGTTCTCGGGAAAGAGCAGTTGCCTCGGCCAAGCACCCGGCTCCCCTTCCAAAGGCCGATGGCCACCCCACCTGGTGGGATGGCCCTCTCCTGCGCACCTATTCCCGAGAGAGGGCCTCGGAGGTGGTCTCCCACCCAGGAGGCGACAGTCATGGCTGTGTGTGCCTGATAAAGACCCCCGGCATGACAGGCGTCCCCCCTCCTCCCGGCCCCCCTACCTGCTATTTCACCCCAAACTTGCCTGGCCAGCCCCAGTCCGCCACAGCCCTCCGCTCTCCCCACGTCTCTCTGCTCATGCCCCAAGTGGCTCTTGCTGCCTTCTGCAGACACCCATGAAGGCAGGACAGTTGGCATGTTCTCGGGACAGCCCAGCTCCCAGAGCAGCGTGGGTGCACAAGGGCTAAGCCACCACTTTCTGCTCCCCAGAGATGTCCGCACACACCCTCAGGAGGCCTCGTCGGGGGCCAGGCTTATGCCGACCCCACCTTGACTCCTCTGCCTCCAGACAGCCCAGCCAACCCCTGTGGAGTCGTGCTCCCTGCTCAGCCGTGGCCCCCAGCACCTCCTCCAGCTGGCCGGCTCCTGCTGGTAACTCGGGGTCCCCGGCGGGGTGGGCAGGACATCACCCCAGAACCAGAGCACAGAGGGCTGAGGTGGTTCACCCAGGACGGCACGGCTGGTCATCGGTGGGGCCGGGAGCCAAGCCAAGCCATGCCGGCCCCAGTGCGTGACCCTGGGAGGTCACACCTGCCTGCATCCTGTTACCCTTGGCATCTATTTGTGCCCAGACTTAACCTCCGCTGGGCAGAGGGCTGGCTGAAAATCTGGGCGCTTCCCTACCCGCTGCAGCTCCCAGAGGGCAGGCCCGGCCCTGGGCAAACCCATAAACGTTCGCGGGATGAGGACGAACCCTACAGAGCGGGCTGCAGTCACGGACGCGATGGCCCTTTGTGGAGGACCCCGAGCCCGGCACCCGTGAGCTGCAAACTGTGTGTCACGAACTTATGCCGTAACGTAATGCTGAGACACCGGTGCGGGGCCAGAGCGGACGCGTGAGCAGAGCTGCCCGCATCTTACAGACGGAGAGGCTGAGGCCAGGGCAAGGACGACCCAGTTCCCACAGCAGCACGGGCCCAGGAAGGAAGGGCTTCTTTCTGCAGACAGTCATGTGGAAGGAGGGTTCCAGGCAGGCTCGAGGCAAGGCCACACCCCAGCATGCGCCTAGTGGAGCTGTTCAGCACCCAGACCTTTGTCCCAAATGTCTCCTGGGGCCTGAGCTCCAGCTGTGTCCCTCCCTTCTCTGGGCCTCACTTTCTCCCTCCACAAAATGGGCTGAAAGACATACTTGAACGTGTCCATCCTTAGGCCAAACCAGCAGGGCCAGATTAAGGTGAGCCGCACGGCCTACAGTCAGCAGCGGCAAACGTCGGTAACGCCTTCTCACCGTTGCTGTTACCGTCTCACTCTTAGCGGCAGCAACGGCCAGTGTCCCTGACCGCCATCTCCTCGGGGCCAGCGGCTCTGTGCCACCCCATTGCACAGAGAACTCATCCCTGCCTCAAAATAAACGACACAGGGGCACCCGGGGGGGCTCGGTTAGCTGAGCATCCGACTTCGGTTCAGGTCATGATCTCACGGTTCGTGGGTTCAAGCCCCGTGTCGGGCCCTGTGCTGACTGCTCAGAGCCTGGACCCTGCTTCACATCCCGTGCGTGTGTCTCTCTTTCTCTGCCCCTCCCCCACTCATGCTCTGTCTCAAAAATAAACATTAAAAAAAGTAAATAAATAGGGGCGCCTGGGTCGCTCAGCCAGTTAAGCATCCGACTTCAGCTCAGGTCATGATCTCGCGGTTGGTGAGTTCGAGCCCCACATCGGGCTCTGCTGACAGCTCGGAGCCTGGAGCCTGCTTCCGATTCTGTGTCTCCTTCTCTCTCTGCCCCTCCCCCACTAGTGTGCTCTTTCTCTCAAAAATAAACATTAAAAAAATGTTTACATAAATAAACAAACACACAAACTGCACACTCACGTGTGTTATCTGTTCCACAGAGAACAAAACTCAGAGGAGAATGGCACTGCCCCAAATCACACAGCTAGTAAATGAGGGAGCAGGGTTCTGGCCAACAGACTGCAGACCCTCCCTCTGGTTACACGATGCCCATCCGGTGGGGGGCGGGGGGGTCAGCTGGGTCAGAACGACAGCACCCAGCTCTCTCACGGCAACTGCAGTAAAGGACCACTCGATAGCAGAATGATTTCCCAACAGAGGAAGTGTGCCTACGCTCCCAAGAGTCACATTAGTGAACGTGGGGATAAAGTAGGAGGCCGATAAAACACATTCCACCTGCATCACTCTCTGAGTGGAGATTTCCAGGACGTGAAAACCCAACGCAAAGTCCCATTCAGCATGGCACTCTGTCACCCGACCACTCGTGCTGGGATTCCAGAAAACCTGCCCGCAAGAATCAGAGGCAGTTAGGGGCGCCTGGGGGGGCTCAGCCGGTTAAGCGTTTGCCTCTTGATTGGCTCGGGTCATGATCTCATGGTCCCTAAGATCGAGCTCCTCCTCAGGCTCAGTCACAGAGCCTGCTTGGGATTCTCTCTCTCTCTCTCTCTCTCTCTCTCTCTCTCTCTCTGCCCCTCCCCTGCTCACCCACACTCTCTCTCTCTCTCTCAAAATAAATAAACATTAAAAAAAGAAAACATACGTGAGATATGACCTCAGTCTACCAAAAAAATTAGAGGCATGTAACAAGAGCGGCCTCTGGTTCTCTGGCATTAGACACCCATGAATATCTGAAGCTGCATTAAAACCCCTGGTGTGAATACAGCGTTCCACGTGGGCAAAGTCTGTCGCCCTGGGACACGGGGGCACGAATCGTGGGCAGGCGACTTAACCGAGGCCAGGTTGCTAGTTTTAATCGGGAGGAATTTCAGTTCCTTAGAAGGCACCTCACTGCTCCCCAAAATGCTGAGTCGCAGTCATTCATTCAAAACGAACAGTCTGGGCACGTGCTGGCCGTCGGCCCGCAAAGAGCACGTGATCTCGTGGGGGGTGGGGGTGCAGCCCAGTAACCACACTCAGAAAGGCTGCAGGGCTCCTGGAGGCCGGGGTGTGAGCAGCAGAGGGGAGGTAACGGAGGGGCACGTGGAGCTGCCCACGTGGGGGCACTAAATGGGCACCAGTGTTCACAGAGCCCACAGGTGGGAGGCTGCTTCCCGGGGACGCAGAAGCCGAAGCCTGGGCTGAAAGACATCAGACAATCCGGCCCGAGACATACTCAGCCTGGATCATACCAATGCTCACCTCGAGGGACAAGACAGCCTGAGGAGGAGCTGGGCCTTCAAGGGCGGGTAGGACAGGCTCAACTGCAAAGCCAGAAAGTCACACGATAAACAGACAAAATCAAGCGTGCACCTGGGGGCCAGGGAGGGTGAGGGACGACTGGAGATGGAATGCTTAAGGAAATGGTGAGGCCACCTCATTGGCGGAGGCAGGCAAGGCCCTGAGTGTCACAGTGAGGGACCAGGACAGTTGCGCAGGGCCTGCACTGCCCAAACCTGCCATGTGGAGGCCAGCATCCCCTGGAAAGGGGCTCAGGAGCCACTCCATGGGAGGCGCTGTGCAAACTGAAAAGGCCCGCCGGTTGAAGGGCTTCCCAGCACCCCCGAGAGGCAGGTCAGGACGGTTTCCCCGGAGAAGCCACATCCTGCACCCTCAGCCCTGAGGAGCCCTGGGACCAGTACTCCTCGGGGCACTTTGGAGCTTGTCAGAGACAAGAGGAAGCTGTGACTTGTTTGGTTTTTAATGAGGCCTGGAAAGTGAACAGCCAACAACCGTAAATCCAGGTACTGGCTGCCTGACCGGGGTAACCAAACAGGCTGTACAGTTGGCAGCAAGGACTGCAAATGCCCCTGCCCCCAACGAGCACACCGTGGCTTCACAGATTCAAGTACCAAGGGGACTAAACGTCTTTCCGAATCAATCGAATGCACGAAAGTTCTCGGCTTCCCCCCACTCTGAGACTAGAGTAACAAGATCCAGAACATGCTTCCAGCAGTTTCCATCGATCGAATCGTAACCGATCCGCACGGGAGCAGAAGCACCCAGAAGCCTTGAAGTCGCAGACATGGGTCCCTCCTGCTGCGCCAAAAAGCGGAGTCTGGCAGTGACGGGGAGCTCACCACCTCTCTGGGCATCACGCTGTCTACGCTGCTGGCTCCAGCCGTAAGCAAGTGCCTCTGGGATCTGGGGGGTTTGCATTTCACTATCTTTACCTTCTACCTTTCAGCCTTCACTCTGCCTCCGTGTCCTGCCCTCAGACATCACCTCAGACCCTGAGGACAGTAAGAGACACTGCCCGGCAGGTCGGGGGCCCTGGAGGCTGTCATTAGAGAAGGAGGGTCTGCAGGTGAGAAGCTGTCTGGCCCGTACTGACTTTACGCCCGACACCACCTCCCGGCCCTGTGGGCCACACTCAGGAAGGACACAGAAACAGGGTAAGTGGAACTTACCGTGAACTGTATTTCTGCCCGCTTTTTACACATTTCCATGCTGTCACGTGTCCATTTTTAGAGGACTCAGCCCCCCCAGCCCTGCACTGCCTGTGTCTGCTCCCACGGGTGCCCGCGGCTCCCACGGTCAGAAATCAGGGAGAAACGGGGGAGGTGAGCTCTGAAGGAGCCGTCACCATTCAGAGCCACTCACCCCGGTCCTGGAAACACAAAACATTCCACCCCGGAAAGAACAATTTCAGATGCTAGACACTGACTCAGAAACCTGACGTGTAATGCGTCTCAGTCACTGTAAAAGGATCATAAAAATAATTAATGCACATGGTAAAAATTTTTTGAAAATACCTAAAAGTATACAAAGAACATAAAAATTACCTATAAACTCACCACCCTGAGCTTAACCACAATTACTGCTCTATTTCCTCACAGTTCCTTTTCCACATTTTTTAAAAAATTGGGATCACATAGTATACACATTTTTATGTCCTTTTCACTTCATTTAAGAACGTAGTAAGAATGTTTCCAATTTACACACCAATCTACCTTTCTGAAAAAAAATTTTTTAATCTTTATTTTTGAGACAGAGAGACAGAGCGTGAGGGGGGGAGGAGCAGAGAGAGAGAGGGAGACACAGAATCTGAAGCAGCTCCAGGCTCTGAGCCGTCAGCACAGAGCCCGACGCGGGGCTCGAACTCACAGACCGCGAGATCGTGACCTGAGCCGAAGTCGGACGTTTCACCGACGGAGCCACCCAGGCGCCCCCTACACCAATCTACCTTCCAAACGGCCGCCTAGTATCCCACAGTCGGGGCTCCCGGGACTGACTTCCCCTACTCCCGTGGGGCTCGGGGCTCCCTCTTTTTCGTGGTGGTCATGGCACAGTGAAGTGCTTCATCCATAGGCCTTCGCTGTTTTAATGGACTCTGTGACCGTCCCTGAGTGAGCGCGAGCTGACGGCGGCCATTCTGGCTCCTCTGGGGAGTTCTCTGCCTCGTTCAGTTTTTAATTCATTAACAGTTGCATTTTGTCAGGTTGGAGGCTAATTCTATGCAAAGGACCAGAGAGGTCTGAAGTCTGAGGGGGCCCTGCAGGCCCAGCCCCTAGTATGTCCTGAGCAAGGGCCCCTGGGCTGTGCCCAGACACTGCAGAGACAGGAAGGTTTCAGTCCTTGAAAGGACTCTATTTAGCACAAGCCCGGCCGGTGGAGAGCTGGGGCCAACACAGATGTATTCAGTGCTATGTAAACATTCGTAGAACGGCCTTCTTAATAATGCATTGGGAAGACTGGGTGATGAGGTGTTAATAGACATAAGATGGGAATTGAATCTGAGGCAGAGACATTCAAATCAGTAAGTATCTGGGCGGGTGGACCCTAGACCCCTTCCAAGGTGGCCCAGCCAGATGCCGAGCACCACATTCTATCCCACAGAGGAGGGTCACCAAGCACAGGGACATGATTCGATGAGACTTCCTTAAAACACATGTACAGACCAGAGCAATTTCTTTTTGGCACAAGAAGAGGGTTTATCCAACTCGGAGTGTTACTAAGATATAAACACTAGAGCCCGTAAAACTACGGGTTTGTGTTTTTCTTTGCCTTGGACAGAATGGTGTTTAAAAAGGTAATGTCTTCGGGATATTTTTTTGATGTAAGGTCATTACGGGCCCTTAAACGTTCTCCTGGAACCCAAGTGCACTTTGGGACCATCCTTGGAAAGCCAGGTGGGGGTGTGAGCATTGTGCCATGCACACTACAGATCCTGATGGCCATAGTGGACCCCAGCATTACATGCCAAAGTGCCCTGCCTGTGGTGACTTTGTCAGTCACCTGTTTGAGAAGTGAACCCCCAAATGGCATCTACCAAGTAGCCCCAAGTGTTGGTGTGCCTGTGCTGGGCTACGAGTTGCCTGAGGGCAGGTCTGAGCCTACCCCACTCCCGACGCCTACTCTGATGCCTGACAAGACCATCAGCACCGCAGTCTGAACGGTTTAAAACGGGCGACTTTCATGACTCACTTTCCCATTCTTGCTCCGCCAGCCTCAGTACCAGAACCGATTCGGGCCCACCGACTACTTCAGCCACTGGATACATTCTGTTCCTCTCACAAAGCAAGACCCGCTGACCACAAGTCACCAGAATCACTCTGTGCCTGGCTCTCTCCGACCCACCACACAAGGCAGGAGGGGATCCTGCTCTCCTGAGCTGTGCAAGCTCCCTAGCAGGGCTCCGCTGGCCTCTGGGGCCCCCAGGGCCCTGGGGCCAGGCTGCTCCTCTCCACAGCCCCGTCCCAGGAGGCATAGCCGCCTTCAGAGGTGACCACCCCAAGACCCGGCGGTCCTCTGCAGAGGACGGACCTGCGTCCAGTGCCCAGGGGCAGCTGAACTGCCAGGGGAAGAAGGCACAGTATCCCCTCTCCTGGTGCCAGAAGGATGGGGGGCTGGCCTTCACCTGGCCTGGGCGGGACGGAGGTGAGGGCAGCGTGGAAGGAAGCCGCCACCCCACAGGCACGGACCCGCGGCCAGGCAGCAGCTCTGTGGGTACCTGGAAGTCATTTGACTTTGAAAGCAATCTCTCAGAAGCAGAAGGCATTACTGTCGCTTTTATAACTACCACGGATAGGACGCTAAGACAGAGGCCTTAGTGCATAACCCCCTTCTCACTTTGGGCCCTCGCCGCAAGCAGACGGAATAAAGACCCGCGAGGAGAAAAGCCTGGTCGTTTGGGAACAATCCCTGCACAAGCTGGTCCTCATCCCGTCTCAGGCCCGAGGAGGGCCACTCGCTGGTGTCGGGAAGGACGCACCCTTACATCTCGGGGCCGCGGCAGTTCTGATAATGCCACTCGTGATCGATTGCTCCCTCTTGGAGAGACAGAAGGAGCACGTTCGAAGCTTCTATTTACTTGTCACCGTCACAGTTTATCCCACTGCCTAAGAGATCAATACGTCAGCATTTCCAGGGGTGATACGGTGAGGGGGCTCGGGGGGCGCACGCCGCACAGCCTCCCCGGGAAGGAACCGTCTCCCGCTGGACCATCCCTGTGCTTGCAAATCTCTCGTCTCAAACCACAGAAACTAACTAAAATCAGGTCAGCCATCATTTGTCCGACGCCATGAAGTTAAAGAAACCGGATAACTAGATCATCCAGCCGGGAAGCCAGGACTGCAGGCAGGAGGCCCCGCCACGGCTGGGGTTGTCGAGAACAATTAAAAACGGCCGCCGTCCTCAAAGGCCCCCGCCCGCACCTATTACCAAGATAAACAAACTTCACCTTTTTTTTCTTTTTCTTTTTTTTTTTTTTTTTTTTTTCAATTTCAGAATGCTCAGTGTACCAACAGGCCTGGGATGCATTTCACTCTTGACTGGGTACAGTAAGATTGCTAATCAGGATTACTTGATTCAGTCAACACTGATTTCAATAAAAAGACCAAAAAAAATTATCATAAATATAGAGAAAGTGCGGGCGGCAGTGACAGGTGATTAAAATCTCATTCGCTCGAAATCAGTCTGATTCATGGAGGCAGAGGCGGGTCGGTCCCGATTCTGCCGAAGCGATCGTTATCTGCCTCTCTGCGAGCCACTTCTGAGCGCAGGCACGCAGGGCCCAAGAGGAGCCACAAACAAGGAGCCACGGGGGGCCCCGGGAAGAGGGGTGCAGGGAGCTGTGAGGGGTCTGGGCAGCGGTGGGGGGGGGGGTGGGTGCTGTTCGGACTGCCCGTGTTTAGAAACATTTCAGTGACTGAAAAGCAGCCCAGCAGCACGGTAGATGGCATTTGGCTACAGAATCAAAGTGATGCTTTTACACACGAAAAAAGGAAAAGGGATCTCGGACCCTCCAGAAGCCAGAGAGGGTCAAGCAGACCCGTGAGTGGGCAAGTGGGGATCCCGTTCCCAACTGCGATGAAATCCTGCAGGCCTCACTGGGGGTGCATGGGGAGTATTTTTTAAAGACCCTGACACCTCAGCATATCGCCTCTGTTCACTTCACCACCCAGACTCCAGCGGGGCCCCTTTCGACCCCTCCAGCGGAGTCGGAGTCCTCCTGGAAAGGGGGTGAGGGGGTGTCCAAGGCCAAGTGTCAACCACAGGGCCTCAGCAGGGGACTAGCACCAGCCTCCCTGGGCCTACCCCTACCCCCTTCCACCCCGCCTCTCCTGCACAGTCTCGTGCTTCCAGAGAAGCACGGATGCATGGATGCAGACACAGCCCTCTGCCCCTGTGCCCTGCCCAGACTAGGGTTTCCAGATTTGCAAGGGAAACCACACCACACCCAGTGAAATCTATACGTCAGACCAGCAAGGACTGAGGCTTTAGGGTAAGTATGTCCCAGACATTGCATGGGCTATACTTACCCTAAAGCCTCAGTCCTTGCTGGTCTGACATGCAGATTTCACCGGGTGACCTGTGTTCTGGGGGGGGGACAAGTTCACCTGTGACCAACTGTGGTCTCCCACAGGCCTCCTCACCACCTACACTCCGACCACACGCTTAAAGGAGCATCTCTGTCCACCTTGCAAAGTCTCCTGTCACTCAAGAAGCCTTCCCGCCTTCCAAGCAGCAATGATGCTCCCTCCCGGGCTCACCAAGGGGCTCAGAGCAAACGCTGCAAGGTGCCTGGCACAGGTCCAGGCAGAACTGAAGAGGCCGTGGTCTCCTGGGGGTGGCTGCCCCTCATACATAGTAGGTGCTCAGTAAATAACCAACAACTCTAGCTGAGGCCCCTGGCAGTGTACTGGGCTCTCGTGGGCGCTTCTCCGCCATGAGGCCCTCCTGTGAGCTCCCCGCACTTCTCTCCGGGTAGCTGTTTGACGACTGGCTCATTTGCATACTATTAAGTGGCAGCTTAGTGCTGGGCTGGGAGTTTCTAAGTTCACTCCCCCTCATTTCCCTCCAATTTCCGCCTGTTCCCTCTCGGGCTCCTTCTGCTCTTGCTGGGAAGAGAAGCCTGGAGGCTGTGAGCAAGGTGAGCAATCTCACAGGCGCCATGCAAGCTGGCACGTGGCTGCACCACTGGTTTCACACTCAGCCCTTAGCTGTCCCTCCAGGGGCCAGACCTGAGTCCGTGGGACACACGTCTGGCCGCTGTGGAGCCCAAGGCAGCCCTCACAGAGGCCCAAGTTCATTCCCCACACAAAGCTGGGCCTCTGGAACCTTCTAGAACCTTCCAGAGCCCTCTGGAACTTGGCACCTTAGGTCTGGATCAGGAGGAATGACACTCTTGCCTTCAGCAACTGCCTGCTGCCTTCAGCAACTGTCTGGTGGTGATCTCACCGGTACATGGGAGCCACGGGAATCTGTACCGTCTCCTTTGGAGAACCCGAGCTGGGGAGCAGGAACAGGGAAGCAGCACCCTGGGCTGCCTTCTCACAGGGGTGATTCTGGAGGGTTTCGTGCACTGACGGCCAGCACCCAAGTGCAGCAAGGTTCCCGAGTCCGCCCCTGCGATGGGCCACCTGAGATGTTCTCAGCTGTCAGGTGGGGATGGCAGGTCCCTCTCTGCCTGGAATGGGGTGGGAGGGGGGACGCAGCGCCATCAGCTCAGACACAGGTGAGTACTCTGCCTCTCCTGTGAACTCCAGCCGACATGGATCTCCTCGGTGGCACCAGAGGTGCCCATGCCCGTGGCGCTCTGGACCCAAGAACGGGCCTCACAACTAAGCACGAGGCCAGGAGCTCAAGGGGAAGCATTAGACACGTGCCCCCACCCCCCACCCGCCCATAAGACAGACCTGCAGCAGGCTGGCAATACCTCCTAACCAGGCCCCTGGCGCCTGACAGTTCGCGGCCACCGTCCCTAACACCGGCCCAGCTGTGGTGCAGACAAGTCCAGAGCCCCAGTCCACGCACGGAGGTCACTGCCTCAGGGCACTGAGACAAAGGTGCGTCCAGCCCACGGCCCAGCCCCTGCTGACCATGCGAGCCGCAGCGAGAGGCCTGGGGTAGCTTGGAAGCTCGTAACACGGGCGGATGATGGGAGAGGCCACATGCCAAAGGAGGCCAAGACCAGGCCCAGGCAGACGGGGCCCCCACAGAAGCCCAGGTGCGCCAAGGGCCCGTCCCCGACACTCAGCCTCAGGAGGCGGGGCTTCTGGGAGTCCCACCCCCCATGTGGCCGGCGGAGTCACAGGGACCGAGCAGCACCGTCTCCAGTGGCAATCACTAGGGTCATAAAATTACAGAACTCCATTATGGGATGAAAAACACATCGCAGACTATCGCACCCCCTGACTGTTTATCAAGTCCTTTCTCTTCACTGAAGCCACACAGCAGCCCAGGAAGGTCCCTAGAGGGGAGGAGGCCCGGGCTCATCCTAGGCCACCAGCTCCTGCCACGTGGGCTCTGCCCACCCACCCCTCCCGCCACGCACACCTCACATCTGTCCCAAGGGGCAGGGAGGAGGGCCTGGAGGTGGCCTCTCTCTGGTGACAACGTCCACAGCTCACAGTGCCGAGCAGGAGGAGAAAGGGCAGCCGGGGGCCAGGCCAGGAGGCGGAGAGCGCGGTGGGCAGGGAGGCTGGCTTGCAAGGAGGTCGGGGTGGGAGTGGATGCCCCACAGGAACAGACAAGACCACAGGGCGCCAGCTTCGCCAAGAGAAAGCCTAAGTTTACACAAAGTTGCGCCCTTGGACCTTCCAGTGCTGGGCTCCAGGCGGCTACATTTAGGAGCAGCTCTAAGGCACAGGCGTTCCGCGCAGAGCACACGAGAAGTGGATCCACGCCGTGGGCTGGGGACAGGAGACCGAGGGTCGGCAAACTGCGCCAGGGAGCAGATGGAGTCCCTCGAACCTGGAGACGGCAGTACACGCGAGCGCTCAAACACACCCCTGCCTCAGAGCCCATGAGAGCCCGAACCTGCACTTGAGACCCCACGACTAGAGAGAGGCCCCCAAGCAGCAGGGAGCTGGTGCCCGGGACAGGACGGGGCCCCAGTAGACCCTAAGCAGAAAAGGCTAATGGACGGTAAGAAAAATGAGCAGGACTCATGCCCCACTTCCCAGCTTTTGGACACAACAGCCCTGTTGCAAACCGGGGTTCCTGCCACCTGCTGGAGGCGGGAGGGTCCTCCCGTCGGTCCACATGCACTTACTCCCACGGGCACAGGTGCACTGAGGGGCTCCCCACGCGCCTGCGAGAGCACAACTGGGATTCTGGGGAAGAGAAAGACCAGCCATCCGTCGCCTCCTGGGCGGCCCTGGGCCCGGTCTGTCCCTGCACAGGGTCTGGGTCACACAGCTGGGGTCTAGCAGACACCGTCCCCCGTCCCACCACTACCCGCCTCCAGGCCAGCCACCAGGAGCCACTCCGAGGAAGCCCGGAGTCCTCCCCAAGGCCAGGTTCACCAGTCCACCACACGTGACAATTCCTGAGGGATTTCCAGGGGAAACACTTCATTCCAGCACATTTTACCATTTCACCTCTCTGAAAGGTGAAAAGCATGATAATAAAACCGCCCTTTCCCTAAATACTGTTATTTTCTCTAAAGCAGGCACAGGGACCGGTTTTTACAAAACATAGGAGTCAAACTACTTAAAAGTAGCACAAGCTCGTTTTCCTTCGCGTCACATACACAGCGGTGCCCCCAAATCACAGACACTGTAAAGAGGCCCAAACCCAAACATCCTTCAGGAAAACCAGCAAGAACCTTTCTTCCACTTGGGCACGTTTTCTGTCCAAGGCCACTCCGAGAGGGCGCTCTGGGGTCCCACACGCAGCTTTCCCAGTGAAGCCCTCCAGCAAACACCATGCATTCAGCTCTAGAATGAAAACCAGTGTTTTTATTTTATTTTATTTTATTTTATTTTTATTTTTTATTTTTATTTTATTTTAAGCCGGGGACAGGGAGATGGAAATGAGCAGACTTTTGGGACGCCAGCATGCACAGGTATGAGTGAGGCCACCTGGCGGCAGGCAAGGGGCCGTTTTCAGCAGGTGTCACCTGAGGACCTGAGTGCTCCCCTCATGGAGCACTTCAAGACCACTGAGTCAGGGAGAAGGCGAGATGCTATCCAGTGCCTTCGTGGCTCCTAAAACCAACCTGGGGCAGCAGCAGGGCTTTGGGGGTGGAACCAGGGCGCACCCACTGGCCAGCCTTCTGGATCCCATCAGACTGACAGAGGATAAAGACGTGGGCTCAAGGAAGCGGACAGTTGACATCTGATAACTCAATTATCCCAACTTGAGCCTTTCAAAGCCTCCTTGAACCCCTGACCTGTCCCAAACAAACAAGGCTTCTTTTGTGTCTCTCTTCTTCGTGCGGAATACCACAGCCACTCCCCTGCACAAAATAACTTTGGACACTCAAGGTCACTACATCTCTGAAACAGATCATCCCACCCAACCAGAAGGCAGGACTCGTGGAGGGTAACGGTGCAGAGAGTTTTCTAAGACTTGCCGCTCTCTGCAAGCAGAGGAGAAGAGACAAAGCGAAGTTAAAGCTGGCTTCTTGGGTAAGGAAGTATCTGATTGGCAGCCTCATTGTCTCCCGCCACCGTCCCGGCCGGCCACTCACCCCTCCCCCAGTTCCGTGGCCTTCCTGTCACTTCACAAGGGGCTGAGAACCGGTTAAAACCTGAAAACGGTACGATGATTTAAATCTACATAAACAAGTCTTCATCACAAGTAAAAATAACCAGTGATGACGTTCACGGTCTCCACCGTGGCCACCGGCGACGTGCGTGAACCTCCCTGTGCGTTAGGGTTCTGACTGTGCAGGTTTCATTCACGGACGTGCTTTTTGTAGTTTACTGTTTTGTCCTTGTTCGTTTTACCAAACTCAGTGAGGAGATGCTTCAAGGGGCATCCAGGTCAGAGCCGGCCAACTCTCAGGCAGCATTTGCATTTTCTACTAAAGACATCCGTGGTATCATAATTTTGCACCTCTGGATTTCTCCAGTCATAGAGCTTAATCAGATTGAATCCCTTTCGCACTTCTGATTGATAAATGGAATTAGAATTCCACACGGAACTAGAAATCCTAGTGTGTCAATGGCAAACTCGTGCCGCGCACAGGCTGACGCTAGACTACGTCTGAACTCTTTATACGCCGAGGAAACGGTACCCACTTTGTAACTGCACTTATGAGCGAGCCTTCTAAATACGGCATTCAGACAACTATGAGCAATCACGCCAGGCCCGTGGGTGCCTGTGGTCCTGGATGGGGAGGGTCCCCCGTGTCCCTCCAGCCTGCATCTCCTTCTGGGGAGATGACTGCCACGCCCCTCCCTCTGACAGGGATGCTCCGAGTCCCAGGGACGAGTACGGAGCCCAGAACACCCACTGCCTCCACATGTAACAGCAGCACCCGTGCTCGGCTGTATTCACCAGACCCAAATCAGCACACGTGTGCACACACGACTTCGTCCACACTACTTATCACAGCATGCTCCCCCAACACAGACACGGGCCGTTCTGTGCACACATGAGCACACCTGCACACCACGCGCAGCCCTCACCCCCTGTTCGTCTTTCTCAGACCCCGCCCTGCGAGAGGTCAGCACAAAACCCCTCAGCTTTCAAGGGGACAGAGGGAGACTCACCCGGATCATACCAGAAGTTCAAATGCAGAGTTCCCCCAGGCCGCTGGCACGTGAGCACCACAGGCCCCCGGGGGCCGTGAAGGGCAGGGTCCCACGTGCCCAGCATGGAAGGGTCAAGGAGTGAAGCCCCAACGGCCTGGGTTCAAATCCCTGCTGTGTCCCTTCCCAGCTGAGTGACCTCAGATAAGCTTCTTCATGTCCCCAAACCTGAGGACCTGCCGTCTTATAACCGGACCTGGGCTGCTGGAGGCACATCACTTAGTGGCACATAGAAAACGGGAGCTGCTGTTGCTTATTTAGTGGTGGTGTCAGAACCGTCACGGTGGGACTGCTGCCTCCTCTCACTCGCTAAGGGGTGGGACGGGCAAGGGAGCGGGACAGGCAGCACCCAGGAGGGTCTCGGGGCCTCCTCCCCGGAGACCTCTCACCAGGCCTCTCTCTGACACCCATCCCTCGTTCCTCTGGGCCGGGGCACCCGAGACAGGCCTCCGGGAGCAGCAGGCTGGGGCCCTGGTGTAGGGCCGCCCAGGGAGGAACAGACCCCATCCACACAGCAGGCACAGACCCTGGCTGCTTCCCGGAATCTCTTGGAAACTGGGTAACAGAGCAGGAAAGCATGTGCGTGTTTTAAATCAGGAAAGTAAAACATCCTACCTCGATAGGTAGGTCGAGAGGATATCAGGAACCACGCAGCAGCTCGGGCTGCTGGCAGGCGTGAAGTTGGAGGGATGAAAGGACCTTGTGGCGGCTTAGGGAGACTTAGCAAGAGTCTCAGCTTACAGGGCAGCAGAGGACGTCAGGACAAGCCAGGCTGGGGCTCTGGCCCTCAGCTCAGAACCCAGAGGCAGGGGAGCCTCGCAACATGTGGTAGGGACAGCGCACACTTCTGTTCTGCCTCAGTCGTCACACACACGCCGCTGAGCGCCACAGGAGGAGCCCAGCCGCCTGTCTTGAGGCCCGCGGGGGTCTCGGGCTGCACCCCTGCTTCTAGAATGTCAGCACCCAGGAATAGCACCAGCCGGCAGGCCAGAGGCGACAGAGCTGCGGGAGAGGTGGCCTGGGTCCACAGCCAGGGGGCTCTGGGGACACAGAGTCTGAACCGGGCCTAAAGGACACCAGGGTTTCAGAAAGAAGACGTGGGGAGGGACCTCCACGCCCAAAGAGGCATGCGATTCCAGTGGCTGTCACCGTGCACGGGGGGAGGGGAGCCACAAGCACTGGATGAGCTGGACTCCGCTCTGGAGGGGCCATGCCAGGGGGAGGGGCCCAGCGGACACAGCAGTCCTCGGGGCAATGGGACCTGGGGTCAGGGGACAAGGATGAGACCGGCTGGAGGCACCAATTAGGGGACCTGCCCACAGGCTGGGAGCGGGACGCTGGCTGGATCATCCCGTGGCCGGGCGCACAGAAAGGCCCCATCGAGTTACAAGGGGCGGGCAGAAGCAGCGTCCGGGGGCAGATGCAGGGGACCTGGCCACTGCACAGGGACGGAGGCCACTAATGCACAGGCCGTGCCCCAGCTCTCGCATTCCAGTCCCTCCAGCCACGAGAGAAATGTCTCTTATCACCAGGGGAGCCTGGCCCCACATTTGGGGCAGACAGGCCTGCCCCCCTCTGACTGCCAACCACAGCTCCTTACAGCCTGGTTGCTTTGCGTTTACAACTTTTAGGAAGAAAAAAAAAAGCGGTTGTCTCTTGGCTGATATACATCCTTGTGGATGTGGAACGATTGTAGGACAGCCCCCGCCCCCCCCCCCTCCACCCCCAACCCTCCCACCGGGGACCTCACCACCTCGGGTGGTCAGGACTCTCCTTCGGTCCTCTGGGTCTCCGCCCCAAGATGGCCCTACAAGATGCACTGACAAATATCACCCCTCCAAAATCGCAAAAACGGAACACGCGTCTGTCACTGATGCTGGTGGGGAAACACTTCAGGCAAATTCCACACAAAACAAAGCACACCGAAGTTGCTACTGTGTCCCTTTCCAGAGCTCCGGGCTGTTGTATGCCTGCAAGGACACCTCGCAGACTGCTGGACAGTAGCAGGGCGCCCACGAGCTCCGGAACCAATAGGTAAAATCAACCTGCGAAGCAGGTAATTCAGGCCCTGGGGGCATCTGGGGAAACGGAGTGACACGGGGTGGGGGTTGGGGTGGGGGGAGGCTGGCCTCGTCCAGAGACAGTATCTCTGCTTTTTAAAGACTGTAAAAATAACAGGTATTCCTTCTCAGCAACACTTGTCTGTTTGCAAGCCTCGCGACTGCACCGGAACCCATCTTTGGGAAGACCTTAGTTTTAAATAACGTCGATGAAACACCGTGTTAAATATTTACGACGGACTTTAAAAGACCAAAAGAGACCACTCCTCCTGTACAAATAAATGTAAATGGGGCCGTGGGTGGGGGGAGGATTATTTTTCGCGCAGAATGTTCAGGTAACAGGCGTTCATCGTGAAACCAGTTACCTCGGTGTTCCAGACCACACTTGGACGTTAATTCAGTGGACCTCGGTGTAAGATACCTTCGGATTTAAGGCATTAACTAATTTGCTGCTTTCTAATGGACGTTCTCCTCCAGGTTCCACAGGAAAGGCTGCACGTAAGACAAACCCTGTCTCCCGTTCTCAACCGCGCTGCCTGCATGACGGGAGGTGACTGTGCGACCCTCCCCTAGCTGCTCAGAGAGCCAACTATTTCTTCCGCACAAACAAGGCCAGCCCAGGCGTCTGCATGCTGCCAGGCGGCTCTCTTCATTACAGCCATGCCTGACCCGCGTTCCCAGTTGGAGGGGATTCTAGCGGCTCTCCACAGACAAATAAACAGCAAATACTTACAGGGGACAGCCTTGTAGAACGGATTCCTTAATCAACAGTTAAAGAAGCAAATTGGATTTGCCCTATCACAAAAAAAAAATTAATTCCAGATTGTCGTTTTTGTCTTAAGTACAAGAAGGTTGTCTTATAGGCTTGGTTGGATAATTTCATTTTAAAAGTATCTCTAAAATTTGACATCCCTTGGGCTTTGTGGTTTTCTCCATCATTATATAACTGTAAACTTCTGGATGTTAGAGATTGGATAATTTCTTTCAGCTGGACCTGGCCTCCGGTGCGCTTGGACGCTAAGGAAGAGCACCCACTGGTCGCCAGAGTTACCAGTCGGGCTCAGGGACAAGTCAAGCCCCCCCCCCCCCCCCCACTCCCCTGCACGCACGTCAGAACTTTCGGTGCCCAGGACTTTTCTGATTTGTGTTCCTTCGTACGTTTTCTCCTCCCTCTACCACTAGTGAAGGGAATGGTTAGAAATGCTTTTGACAGGCTGCATCTACGCTAGCCAGTAAAAACAAAACAGAAACAAACAGACAGTCTCTTTAAGGCTTTTGGGTTCGATCCTGTTGAGTGGTTTTTCCGT
>NW_026526789.1:0-4000 GCF_024362965.1 Panthera pardus
CTCATGAACAGTGAGTTCATGGCCTGAGCTGAAATCAGCAGTTGGACACTTAACTGACTGTGCCACCCAGGTGCCCTTGAAATGTGAGTATTAAATAGAGTACCATGTATAAATCACCCAGCACAGTATTTAGTGTCTGTGACCTTTTTATTGCAACTTTGTTTTTGTTAAAATTTATTTTTCCCTTTTTGTCAGTGTTGTAGATGTTCCTAATTAAGTGCTTTGAGCCTTATAGAAGAACACGGCATGATATTCAAAAGGACTAAATTACAAACTGAGTTTTCTTAGCCTATATTCCTAAATCTAGTTCTTCTATATTACTCTTCACCGCAGCCTCCCTAATTTCTCACCATGTGAATCTCAATGCAATAAAAAACTTACAAAATAAAAATATAGCATGATCATATCGTTTGTTTTTCTTTTTTCTATCTCTTATCATTGTAAGACTTGTAAGTTCTTGTCTACTAAGTCTCTAATGTATTCACTTACATTCACTTTATGAATTACTAGGATGATTAGATTTATCTTTGTTGCTAGGATCCAGTCACTCACTTTTAATTTATTATCATACATTTTTCATTTGGACTTTCAGGGTAAATATAAATAACAAAACCACCAGTTGGATTTTCAATACAGTGGAAATCTAACAACCTGATTATAGCAACTGGTCAAGTTCCTCAAAAACATCAAGCCACTAGCTACCTGTAGAGTTTTTTTCTCTGTAAAAAGAAATGTTTTTTGGGTAAAAAAAATCCATTGAACATTACTCTGTTTCCTATATTAAATGATAATATCTCATTTTGATCTTTGTTCTCATTTGGAAAGATGTTAGCAACACTACCCAACTTGTTACTTTCCACAACCTACAGAGTGTGTTTTCAACTTGATCAGGCAAGTGAGCATTTTAGATAACAACATATTGTATGGTATTTGGAGTATAATTAAATTTAATTGAAACTTCAGTTTCTTCATTTGTAAAATGATGATAACAATGCTACAAGGATTGTTTTAAATATTGAATTAGATAATAACTGTTATTATCATGTCTGCCACATGGAAAACATACTCTAAAGGTTAATGTTCTTTCATTTCTGACCGAACCTGAAGCTTTGTGTTACATGAACTAAGCCTACATAGAGGCAAGATCCTTTAGTTCATGTAACACAGAGCCCCAGGTTGGGTCAGAAATGAAATTTCACTACCTAGAATAGGAATGGAAGGAGGTCATACAAATTTATAGGCATTTATATACGTAAAGTACTCTTGTTGAGGAAAGGAGGAGAGAAATGGAAGCCAGATGATGTTTGGGTTGGATTTGATGGGATTGAGAATGACTGATTTGTTTGTTTAAAGAACAATGAGACCTAACTTGAGTCACCGTGGAGGGGAAAGATGCACAGTTTAGGAGCTTGATTTTGAAAATAAAGGGACCAGATATTATGATGTTTCATTACCAAGCTTGTCACTGGCCAGAATATAGCAAAATGGACAAATAAATATCATAGAGACTAATCATTAGAGAATATATACTATTCCATTTTGTTTATCTTTCAAAAATTTATTTCCAATAATTTAGAAATTCTTTATCAATTGACCAGCCTTACATATATGAGCTTTTGATAAAATCATCTATTTTCCACATTCATACACATTTGAGAATTAGTGTGTTAATCAAATTGAAAAATCAAACACAGGTATTTTTGACTCTTGGTTCTTTAAAGTAGGTTTAAATTAAATTTACATTAAAATATGTGAATGCCGCTATAAACATTGGGGTACAGGTGCCCCTATGCATCAGTACTCCTGTATCCCTTGGATAAATTCCTAGCAGTGCTATTGCTGGGTCATAGGGTAGGTCTATTTTTAATTTTCTGAGGAACCTCCACACTGCTTTCCAGAGCGGCTGCACCAATTTGCATTCCCACCAACAGTGCAAGAGGGTTCCTGTTTCTCCACATCCTCTCCAGCATCTATAGTCTCCTGATTTCTTCATTTTGGCCACTCTGACTGGCGTGAAGTGGTATCTGAGTGTGGTTTTGATTTGTATTTCCCTGATGAGGAGCGACGTTGAACATCTTTTCATGTGCCTGTTGGCCATCCGGATGTCTTCTTTAGAGAAGTGTCTATTCATGTTTTCTGCCCATTTCTTCACTGGGTTATTTGTTTTGCGGGTGTGGAGTTTGATGAGCTCTTTATAGATTTTGGATACTAGCCCTTTGTCCGATGTGTCATTTGCAAATATCTTTTCCCATTCCGTTGGTTGCCTTTTAGTTTTGTTGGTTGTTTCCTTTGCTGTGCAGAAGCTTTTTATCTTCATAAGGTCCCAGTAATTCACTTTTGCTTTTAATTCCCTTGCCTTTGGGGATGTGCCGAGTAAGAGATTGCTACGGCTGAGGTCAGAGAGGTCTTTTCCTGCTTTCTCCTCTAAGGTTTTGATGGTTTCCTGTCTCACATTCAGGTCCTTTATCCATTTTGAGTTTATTTTTGTGAATGGTGTGAGAAAGTGGTCTAGTTTCAACCTTCTGCATGTTGCTGTCCAGTTCTCCCAGCACCATTTGTTAAAGAGACTGTCTTTTTTCCATTGGATGTTCTTTCCTGCTTTGTCAAAGATGAGTTGGCCATACGTTTGTGGGTCTAGTTCTGGGGTTTCTATTCTATTCCATTGGTCTATGTGTCTGTTTTTATGCCAATACCATGCTGTCTTGATGATGACAGCTTTGTAGTAGAGGCTAAAGTCTGGGATTGTGATGCCTCCTGCTTTGGTCTTCTTCTTCAAAATTACTTTGGCTATTTGGGGCCTTTTGTGTTTCCATATGAATTTTAGGATTGCTTGTTCTAGTTTCGAAAAGAATGCTGGTGCAATTTTGATTGGGATTGCATTGAATGTGTAGATAGCTTTGGGTAGTATTGACATTTTGACAATATTTATTCTTCCAATCCATGAGCAGGGAATGTCTTTCCATTTCTTTATATCTTCTTCAATTACCTGCATAAGCTTTCTATAGTAGCCAAATTATGGAAAGAGCCTAAATGTCCATCAACTGATGAATGGATAAAGAAATTGTGGTTTATATACACAATGGAATACTACGTGGCAATGAGAAAAAATGAAATATGGCCTTTTGTAGCAACATGGATGGAACTGGAGAGTGTGATGCTAAGTGAAATAAGCCATACAGAGAAAGACAGATACCATATGGTTTCACTCTTATGTGGATCCTGAGAAACATAACAGAAACCCATGGGGGAGGGGAAGGAAAAAAAAAAAAAAGAGGTTAGAGTGGGAGAGAGCCAAAGCATAAGAGACTGTTAAAAACTGAGAACAAACTGAGGGTTGATGGGGGGTGGGAGGGAGGGCAGGGTGGGTGATGGGTATTGAGGAGGGCACCTTTTGGGATGAGCACTGGGTGTTGTATGGAAACCAATTTGACAGTAAATTTCATATATTAAAAAATAAAAAAAAATAAAAACAAATAAATAAACTTTAAAAATAAAATAAAATAAAATAAAATAAAATATGTGAATTAATGCTTGTGTCTCCTTTCCTTTCTCTGCTATTTTATTTAGACATCCTAAATTAAAATAGAAGTGATACACTAAAGCTCAAGTAGCCTAGAAATGCTGTACATGCTTCCTGTAAGCATCTTTGAATCATATCTTAATTTTCTGATGGACTCAGAGTTTTGGTCCCCTTAGGAACTCAGAATCAACACCACTCAGGTTGAGCTAAAGTGCTTTCTGTTGTGGCTCATACCTCATCAGCTAAATTACCAGGTAAATGCTGATTGCAGAATATTTATTACTATAAGTGATAAATAAGCATAAATGGCACAGCTTGAATCTCAATACTCTGGATGATATTTCAGATTGGATATTGAAAACATTATACCACCTTATAAATAAAACAAATGCAGATATATCTATTTATTTGAAAATGGAAACTCTGCAATGTCATAGTTTAATTCATCTTTCAACTTGAAATCCAATTGTGACTACTAAT
>NW_026526790.1:0-78000 GCF_024362965.1 Panthera pardus
GTCTGACTGTGCTGTTGGGTGTATGTGGGGGAGATGGCGTTACCCAACCCTTTGACCACTGGGAGAGGATCTTGGGCTGTTACTGTGCAGGAGGTCCTCACAAAAAGGTATCTGAAGCTTTCATCAGATCCTATCAATAACCTGTCTGTGCCCCATAGTCAGCAAGCCCAGAGCCACAGTTCTCTTGTGTTTTATATCTGGCCCATGACTCAGATTCAATACTCCAAATCTTAAAGGGCCCAGCAAAATGCAGACCTTATCCCCTCCTCTTCAGGAGTGCATTGCAGCATGCCCTTCAACATTCTGTCCCAGAAAATTAGTTGCACAGCACACACACAGTGTCTGGAGTTTATTGTGGCACACAGCGAAAAACTGCCACCAGGTTACCTGCAGTCTACATGAACCAATTTCCCCTCTTCCCTTCTGTTCCAGAAAAGCAGTCACATAAGGTGTGCAAAATGGCTGGAGTCTATTGTGGTGCCTAGCAAAAAGCATTAATGCAACTAGGGTATCTGCCATCTGCATCCTCCTCTGTTTGCTCCTGTTGAATGGTTGCTCAAGGGCTCCTGGCAGACCTTTTTTCCTTAGAGAAGCAATAAACCCTCTTTTAAATGTATACCACAAAGGGGAATTATTTCTCCTTGTGCTACCCATGGGATCTTCACACCAGGGAGTCTTGCGAAAATCTTACATGTCACTCACTCCCCACCACTGCCTCCTTCTCTTCATGACCACTCTTTGGGAAAAGGGTTTCTTTCCCTCTGCTGAACTGCTGCTTTCCTCTCCCTAAATTCATGGCTCTGAACCTCACATCTGTTATGTTATCTTCCTACATTTGTTGCAGAATATTTTCTTAATCTTCAGGTAGATTTCCTAGTTGTCCAAAATGATTTGATATTGATCTACCTGTGTTCAAGGGATGAGGCAATCTCAGTGTCCCCCCACCACTCTGCCATCTAAACTCTTCCCTCAAGAGTTGTTTTTTAATGCTTACAGAATTTAATCTTGAAAGTCTGTTAGTTAATACACTCATTATAAAAAACATTAACAATCATTGTAAAAATTTTTGGAAAATATTTATTACTATGACTAATATACTGAAAATCACATATATTCGTACTCTCTGAGGGAGATCTTATGTTAAAATTTTGTACTGCAGTGTGTATTACTTCACGTAATATTATAAAAATTTTCCGTATGAGAGGTTCCGGAAGATGGCGGCGTAGGAGGACGCGGGGCTCACAGCGCGTCCTGCCGATCACTTAGATTCCACCTACACCTGCCTAAAGAACCCAGAAAACCGCCAGAGGATTAGCAGAAGGGAGTCTCCGGAGTCAAGCGCAGACTAGAGGCCCACGGAAGAGGGTAGGAAGGGCGGCGAGGCGGTGCGCTCTCCACGGACTGGCGGGAGGGAGCCGGGGCGGAGGGGCGGCTCGCCGGCCAAGCAGAGCCCCCGAGTCTGGCTGGCAAAAGCGGAGGGGCCGGACGGACTGTGTTCCGACAGCAAGCGCGACTTAGCGTCTGGGAGGTCAGAAGTTAACAGCTCTGCTCAGAAAGCGGGAAGGCTGGAGGACAAAGGGAGGGAGAGCTGCTGAGCCCCCGGACGGCAGAGCTCAGCTTGGCGGGGAACAAAGGCGCCAGCGCCATCTCCCCCGCCCATCCCCCAGCCAAAATCCCAAAGGGAACCAGTTCCTGCCAGGGAACTTGCTCGCTCCGCGCAAACACCCAACTCTGAGCTTCTGCGACACCAAACCTCCGGCAGCGGATCTGACTCCCTCCCGCTGCCACAGGGCTCCTCCTGAAGTGGATCACCTAAGGAGAAGCGAGCTAAGCCTGCCCCTCCAGCCCCCGTGCACCTTGCCTACCCACCCCAGCTAATACGCCAGATCCCCAGCAACACAAGCCTGGCAGTGTGCAAGTAGCCCAGACGGGACACGCCACCCCACAGTGAATCCCGCCCCTAGGAGAGGGGAAGAGAAGGCACACACCAGTCTGACTGTGGCCCCAGCAGTGGGCTGGGGGCAGACATCGGGTCGGACTGCGGCCCCGCCCACTAACTCCAGTTATACACCACAGCACAGGGGAAGTGCACTGCCGGTCCTCACCACGCCAGGGACTCTCCAAAATGACCAAACGGAAGAATTCCCCTCAGAAGAATCTCCAGGAAATAACAACAGCTAATGAACTGATCAAAAAGGATTTAAATAATATAACAGAAAGTGAATTTAGAATAATAGTCATAAAATTAATCGCTGGGCTTGAAAACAGTATACAGGACAGCAGAGAATCTCTTGCCACAAAGATCGAGGGACTAAGGAACAGTCACGAGGAGTTGAAAAACGCTTTAAACGAATTGCAAAACAAAATGGAATCCACGATGGCTCGGCTTGAAGAGGCAGAGGAGAGAATAGGTGAACTAGAAGATACAGTTATGGAGAAAGAGGAAGCTGAAAGAAAGAGAGATAAAAAAATCCAGGAGTATGAGGGGAAAATTAGAGAACTAAGTGATACACTAAAAAAAAATAATATACGCATAATTGGTATCCCAGAGGAGGAAGAGAGAGGGAAGGGTGCTGAAGGGGTACTTGAACAAATTATAGCTGAGAACTTCCCTGAACTGGGGAAGGAAAAAGGCATTGAAATCCAAGAGGCACAGAGAACTCCCTTCAGACGTAACTTGAATCGATCTTCTGCACGACATATCATAGTGAAACTGGCAAAATACAAGGATAAAGAGAAAATTCTGAAAGCAGCAAGGGATAAACGTGCCCTCACATATAAAGGGAGACCTATAAGACTCGTGACTGATCTCTCCTTTGAAACTTGGCAGGCCAGAAAGGCTTGGCACGATATCTACAGTGTGCTAAACAGAAAAAATATGCAGCCGAGAATCCTTTATCCAGCAAGTCTGTCATTTAGAATAGAAGGAGAGATAAAGGTCTTCCCAAACAAACAAAAACTGAAGGAATTTGTCACCACGAAACCAGCCCTACAAGAGATCCTAAGGGGGATCCTGTGAGACAAAGTACCAGAGACATCACTACAAGCATAAAACATACAGACATCACAATGACTCTAAACCCATATCTTTCTATAATAACACTGAATGTAAATGGATTAAATGCGCCAACTAAAAGACATAGGGTATCAGAATGGATAAAAAAACAAGACCCAGCTATTTGCTGTCTACAAGAGACTCATTTTAGATCTGAGGACACCTTTAGATTGAGAGTGAGGGAATGGAGAACTATTTATCATGCTTCTGGAAGCCAAAAGAAAGCTGGAGTAGCCATACTTATATCAGACAAACTAGACTTTCAATTAAAGGCTGTAACAAGAGATGAAGAAGGGCATTATATAATAATCACAGGGTCTATCCACCAGGAAGAGCTAACTATTATAAATGTCTATGCGCCAAATACCCGAGCCCCCAGATATATAAAACAATTACTCATAAACATAAGCAACCTTATTGATAAGAATGTGGTCATTGCAGGGGACTTTAACACCCCACTTACAGAAATGGATAGATCATCTAGACACACAGTCAATAAAGAAACAAGGGCCCTGAATGATACATTGGATCAGATGGACTTGACAGATATATTTAGAACTCTGCATCCCAAAGCAACAGAATATACTTTCTTCTCGAGTGCACATGGAACATTCTCCAAGATAGATCACCTACTGGGTCACAAAACAGCCCTTCATAAGTTTACAAGAATTGAAATTATACCATGCATACTTTCAGACCACAATGCTATGAAGCTTGAAATCAACCACAGGAAAAAGTCTGGAAAACCTCCAAAAGCATGGAGGTTAAAGAACACCCTACTAACGAATGAGTGGGTCAACCAGGCAATTAGAGAAGAAATTAAAACATATATGGAAACAAACGAAAATGAAAATACAACAATCCAAACGCTTTGGGATGCAGCGAAGGCAGTCCTGAGAGGAAAATACATTGCAATCCAGGCCTATCTCAAGAAACAAGAAAAATCCCAAATACAAAATCTAACAGCACACCTAAAGGAAATAGAAGCAGAACAGCAAAGGCAGCCTAAACCCAGCAGAAGAAGAGAAATCATAAAGATCAGAGCAGAAATAAACAATATAGAATCTAAAAAAACTGTAGAGCAGATCAACGAAACCAAGAGTTGGTTTTTTGAAAAAATAAACAAAACTGACAAACCTCTAGCCAGGCTTCTCAAAAAGAAAAGGGAGATGACCCAAATAGATAAAATCATGAATGAAAATGGAATGATTACAACCAATCCCTCAGAGATACAAACAACTATCAGGGAATACTATGAAAAATTATATGCCAGCAAATTGGACAACCTGGAAGAAATGGACAAATTTCTAAACACCCACACTCTTCCAAAACTCAATCAGGAGGAAATAGAAAGCTTGAACAGACCCATAACCAGCGAAGAAATTGAATTGGTTATCAAAAATCTCCCAACAAATAAGAGTCCAGGACCAGATGGCTTCCCAGGGGAGTTCTACCAGACATTTAAAGCTGAGATAATACCTATCCTTCTCAAGCTATTCCAAGAAATAGAAAGGGAAGGAAAACTTCCAGACTCATTCTATGAAGCCAGTATTACTTTGATTCCTAAACCAGACAGAGACCCAGTAAAAAAAGAGAACTACAGGCCAATATCCCTGATGAATATGGATGCAAAAATTCTTAATAAGATACCAGCAAATCGAATTCAACAGCATATAAAAAGAATTATTCACCATGATCAAGTGGGATTCATTCCTGGGATGCAGGGCTGGTTCAACATTCGCAAATCGATCAACGTGATACATCACATTAACAAAAAAAAAGAGAAGAACCATATGATCCTGTCAATCGATGCAGAAAAGGCCTTTGACAAAATCCAGCACACTTTCTTAATAAAAACCCTTGAGAAAGTCGGGATAGAAGGAACATACTTAAAGATCATAAAGGCCATTTATGAAAAGCCCACAGCTAACATCATCCTCAACGGGGAAAAACTGAGAGCTTTTTCCCTGAGATCAGGAACACGACAGGGATGCCCACTGTCACCGCTGTTGTTTAATATAGTGCTGGAAGTTCTAGCATCAGCAATCAGACAACAAAAGGAAATCAAAGGCATCAAAATTGGCAAAGATGAAGTCAAGCTTTCGCTTTTTGCAGATGACATGATATTATACATGGAAAATCCGATAGACTCCACCAAAAGTCTGCTAGAACTGATACATGAATTCAGCAAAGTTGCAGGATACAAAATCAATGTGCAGAAATCAGTTGCATTCTTATACACTAACAATGAAGCAACAGAAAGACAAATGAAGAAACTGATCCCATTCACAATTGCACCAAGAAGCATAAATTACCTAGGAATAAATCTAACCAAACATGTAAAAGATCTGTATGCTGAAAACTATAGAAAGCTTATGCAGGTAATTGAAGAAGATATAAAGAAATGGAAAGACATTCCCTGCTCATGGATTGGAAGAATAAATATTGTCAAAATGTCAATACTACCCAAAGCTATCTACACATTCAATGCAATCCCAATCAAAATGGCACCAGCATTCTTCTCGAAACTAGAACAAGCAATCCTAAAATTCATATGGAACCACAAAAGGCCCCGAATAGCCAAAGTAATTTTGAAGAAGAAGACCAAAGCAGGAGGCATCACAATCCCAGACTTTAGCCTCTACTACAAAGCTGTCATCATCAAGACAGCATGGTATTGGCATAAAAACAGACACATAGACCAATGGAATAGAATAGAAACCCCAGAACTAGACCCACAAACGTATGGCCAACTCATCTTTGACAAAGCAGGAAAGAACATCCAATGGAAAAAAGACAGTCTCTTTAACAAATGGTGCTGGGAGAACTGGACAGCAACAGGCAGAAGGTTGAAACTAGACCACTTTCTCACACCATTCACAAAAATAAACTCAAAATGGATAAAGGACCTGAATGTGAGACAGGAAACCATCAAAACCTTAGAGGAGAAAGCAGGAAAAGACCTCTCTGACCTCAGCCGTAGCAATCTCTTACTCGGCACATCCCCAAAGGCAAGGGAATTAAAAGCAAAAGTGAATTACTGGGACCTTATGAAGATAAAAAGCTTCTGCACAGCAAAGGAAACAACCAACAAAACTAAAAGGCAACCAACGGAATGGGAAAAGATATTTGCAAATGACACATCGGACAAAGGGCTAGTATCCAAAATCTATAAAGAGCTCATCAAACTCCACACCCGAAAAACAAATAACCCAGTGAAGAAATGGGCAGAAAACATGAATAGACACTTCTCTAAAGAAGACATCCGGATGGCCAACAGGCACATGAAAAGATGTTCAACGTCGCTCCTTATCAGGGAAATACAAATCAAAACCACACTCAGATACCACCTCACGCCAGTCAGAGTGGCCAAAATGAAGAAATCAGGAGACTATAGATGCTGGAGAGGATGTGGAGAAACAGGAACCCTCTTGCACTGTTGGTGGGAATGCAAATTGGTGCAGCCGCTCTGGAAAGCAGTGTGGAGGTTCCTCAGAAAATTAAAAATAGACCTACCCTATGACCCAGCAATAGCACTGCTAGGAATTTATCCAAGGGATACAGGAGTACTGATGCATAGGGGCACCTGTACCCCAATGTTTATAGCGGCACTCTCAACAATAGCCAAATTATGGAAAGAGCCTAAATGTCCATCAACTGATGAATGGATAAAGAAATTGTGGTTTATATACACAATGGAATACTACGTGGCAATGAGAAAAAATGAAATATGGCCTTTTGTAGCAACATGGATGGAACTGGAGAGTGTGATGCTAAGTGAAATAAGCCATACAGAGAAAGACAGATACCATATGGTTTCACTCTTATGTGGATCCTGAGAAACATAACAGAAACCCATGGGGGAGGGGAAGGAAAAAAAAAAAAAAGAGGTTAGAGTGGGAGACAGCCAAAGCATTAGAGACTGTTAAAAACTGAGAACAAACTGAGGGTTGATGGGGGGTGGGAGGGAGGGCAGGGTGGGTGATGGGTATTGAGGAGGGCACCTTTTGGGATGAGCACTGGGTGTTGTATGGAAACCAATTTGACAGTAAATTTCATATATTAAAAAATAAAAATTAAAAAAAAAAATTTTTTCTGTAACATTTCTATTCATGAATATGTTAAAGATTTCTTATTTCCCATTGTATGGATATGCCATGATTTACTTATTATTTCATTATCATTAGATTTGTAGTTTATTTCCAATTTTTGCTATTATGAACAGTGCTATAATTAAATCTCCACAAATAACGTTTTGTTTTTTTGTGAATTATTACTACCTTATAGAGTGTTGATTGACCCCAATCCCAAGTAGAACTCCATTATATCTTGTAGACTTCCATCTAGATGTGGACATGTGACCAACTACTAAACATTGAAATTAAGCAGCAAATTCTCAGGGAGACTTCTGTAAAAGATTTTTAAAGGGTCAGAGTTGGAGGAGTCAAGATGGTGAAGCAGCATTGGAACCTTGAGCTTGTTTCATCCCTGAAACACAGATAGATCAGTACCAAACCATTTTGAACACCTAGGAAGTTGATCTAAGGAACCATTTTGAACACCTAGGAAGTTTATCTGAGGATTAACACAACAATCTGCATAACTTGAGCCACAGAACTCAGCAGGTATGCAGTGTAGAGAGGTGAACTGGGGGACAGAAAAGCCATGCGGGGGTAGCGAACTGTTTTTGTAGAGAGAGAACAGAGAGAGAGAGACAGGGGGGAGAGTGCAGTGAATAGGCATCGTGCCAGAAAATTACTCTCCCAGAAAGTGGCTGGAGAGAAAGAATGAAAACACTTGCAAGGGACTGAACAAGAAGTCTTTTTACCAAAACTACTGATGGGGAGAAGAAAGAAGGTTTCAATACCACCAGGATTCTATAAACAGTGGAGAACAGAGTCTGAAGTTTTGGAGCTTAGTGCCTGGAAGTGCTCTGGTGATGAAGTAGGGCAAATACCCAACAGCAGGCAGTGGGGTCTGAAGGGTTCATGTGCCACACAGGGAGAAGCTGTTCTCCTGCTTGGAGTCCATTTGGTAGAGGCCATATGACCTCCACACAGGCAAAGGTCCCAGTGGACCTCAGAGAGCAGCCACGTTTGCTGGGTTTGGGACAAAGATACCAGAGTGTGGTGAAACCTGCTGCCAGCTGTGTGTTGTGATTTGCCATAATCTCTGAACCTCTGTCATTGCACGATTGCACAAATGTTTTCTGGGGCAAGCTATCACCTGGCCATTGCTCAGTGAGACCCTCCTCCAGAGAATTGGTGAGGGTCTAAGCCACAGGGGTGTCTCAAGTGTAGGGTTTGGAAACACACCACCATTTGAGATAAAACTCTGGAGGGAAGTGCCGCCTGTCAGACAGACAGCTTGGACATGGACAGGGTAAAGTTGGGGAGTGGACAGAAGCCTGAGACAAAGGAGGGGTGCCTGATCATGGATCAGTGAATGTGCAAAGTTTCTGTGCCAGAGACTAGGGAGGTGGGCAAAGCCATTTCCACCTCTCCTGTCCATGCAAATGTGCATGTGGGCACATGTGTGCCACACTGATCCACCCCAGTAAGCTAAGCAGTACCACCTAGTGGAAAAAAGATCCATTACACCAAGCCCCACCCAACTGCACCCTCCAAGAACATCCCCCCAGAAGACCAGCACAAGTCACACCACCTGCTTAGTGTATGGAGTATGTAGTGCTTCATAGTTTCAGTTTGAGGGGAAAGTGGATGTAAGTTAATTTGGTTTTCATTCTGCTTGCTTGTTCATTTATTTGTTCTTTTTCTTCGCTTTTGTTTTCCTTAAATTGTTTTTCTTTTTCTTTCTTTCTTTTGTTTCTCTTTCTTGGATACAGAAGGAATAGGTTATTTTCTTTATTTTTCTTTATTTTTTATTTTTAAATTGTTAAATTCTATTTCATTTTCTTTATTTAATTTATTTTGTATTCTTTTTTAATTAAAAAAATTCAAACTCTTTTTTTCTTTCCTTTCCTTTTTTCCTTTGATTCTATCAAAATTTCAAGACTGAAACACACCTAGGATTTAGCTTCCTTTTTAAATTTTTGTTTTGTTTTTAATTTTTTAATTTCTAATTTTTTATTTTATTAGTTTTTCTTCAACCAAAATGAAAAAAAATGAAGGAATTCACCTGGAAAGAAAAACAGGTAGAAATGACATTCAGGGACTTAACCAACACAGATATAAGTAAGATTTCTGATCTAGAATTTAGTACCACAATAATAAAAATATGAGGTGGAGTTTAAAACTAATAGAAGACACCTGAGAATACATTTCTGTGGAGATAAAAGAAATAAAACCTAGTTGAGCTGAAATTAAAAATGCTATAACAGAGATGCAATCTCAAACAGATGCCACGACATCAAGTATGGATGAATCAGACCAGCGAATTAGCTATATAGAAGATAAAACAATGGTGAATAGTGAAGCAGAAAAAAAGAGGGAAACAACAGCAAAAGAGCACACTACAAGACTTAGAAAACTCAGTGGATTATTAAAAAGGAATAGCATTCAAATCATATGAGTTCCAGAAAATGAAGAGGGAGAAAAAGGGATAGAAGTTTTGTGTGACAAAATTATAGCAGAAAACTTTCTTAAGCTGAGGAATAACATAGACATGAATCTAAGAAACACAGAAAACTCCCATTAGATACAACAAAAACCAACCATCATCAAGAAATATCATAGTCAAGTTCACAAAATACAGACAAGGAAAAAAATTATGAAAGCAGCAAGGAATGAACATCCTTAACCAATAAGGGAAGACAGATAAGGTTTGCAGCAGACCTAGTCACAGAAACTTGGCACCAGAAAAGAGTGGCAGGATATATTCAATGTACTGAATTGGACAAATATTCAGCCAAGAATTCTCTATTCATTAAGGCTGCCATTCATAAAAGGAGAGATAAAGAGTTTTCCAGATGAACAAAAACTAAAGGAGTTTGTGACCACTAAAGCAGGCCTGGAAGAAATTTTAAGGGGTCTCTATAATGGAGAAAAGACAAACAAAATTTTAAAAAAAGACAAAAAGTAACAAAGACCAGAAAAGACCAGAGAACATCACCAGATATACCAACTCTACAGGCAACACAGAAGCATTAATTCATATTTCAGTACTCACTCTAAATGTAAATGGACGAAATGCTCCAATAAAAAAAACATAGGATATCACAATGGGTAAGAAAACAAGACTCATCTGTATGCTGCTTACAAGAGACTCATTTTAGATCTAAAGACACCTGCTGATTAAAATAAGGGAATAGAGAACCATCTATCATGCCAATGGCCATCAAGAGATAGCTGGAGTAGCAATACTTATCTCAGACAAAGTAGATTTTAAAATAAATACTATAACAAGACATGCAGAAGGGTATTATATCATAATTAAGTAGCTACACATGAAGAAGATCTAACAATTGTAAACATTTATGCCCCAAACCTGGTGACTCAAATATATAAATCAATTAATAACAAACATAAGAAAACTCATGAATAATAATACCATAATTATTCAACAACTTCAACATACCACTTACAGCAATGGACAGATCAGGTATGCAGGAAATCAACAAGGAAATTTTGGCTTTGAATGACACACTAGATAGGAAGGACTTAACAGATATGTTCAGAATATTTCTTCCTAAAGCAGCAGAATACACATTCTTCTCAAGTGCACCTGATACATTTTCCAGAATAGATCACATACTGGGTCACAAATCTGCCATCAACAAGTAGAAAAATATCAATATCATACCTTGCATATTTTCAGACCATAATACTATGAAACTCGAAATAAACCACAAGAAAATTTTTGAAAGACCATGATTATAGACTAAATAATATACTACTAAGAAATGAGTGGGTTAAACAAGAAATTAAAAGGGAAATTAAAAAGTACATGGAAGCCAATCCAAATGAAAACACGACAGTCCAAAACTTTTGGGTTGCAGCAAAGGTTGTCATAAGAGGGAAGTATATGGCAAAAATCCAAGCCTTCCTAAATAAGGAATAAAGGTCTCAAATACACGACCTAACCTTACACCTAAAAGAGCTGGGCTCTTTGGGCAAATAAAGCCCCAAACCAGCAGAAGATGGGAAATAATAGATTAGAATAGAAATCAATGATATCAAAAAAAGAAGTAGAACATATCAATGAAACCAGGAACTGGTTCTTTGAAAGATTTAACAAAATTGATGAACCCCTAGCCCGTCTGATAAAAAAGGATCCAAATGAATAAATTCACAAATGAAAGAAAAAAGATCACAACCAATACCACAGAAATACAAATAATAATAAGAGAATATTACAAACAATTATATTTCCACAAGTTGGGAAGTCTGGGAGAAATAGACAACTTCCTAGACACATAAAAACTACAAAAACTGAAACACGAGGAAATATCAAATTTGAACAGACCCATAACCAGTAAGGTAATTGAATTGGTAATCAAAAATCTTCCAATAAACAAGAGTCCAGGACCAGATGACTTTCCAAGGCAATTCTATTAAACATTTAAAGAATAGTTAACACCTATCTATTAGAAGCTGTTCCAAAAAATAGAAATTGGAAGAAAACTTCCATACTCATTCTGAGGCCAACATTACCTTCATTCCAAAACAAAAGACCCCATTGAAAAGGAGAACTAAAAACAAATTTCCCTGAGAAACCAGGATGCAAAATTCTCAAAAAGTTACTAGCAAATTGGATCCAACAATACATTAAAAGAATTATTCACCACAATCAAGTGGGACTTATTCCTGGGATGCAGGGTTGGTTCAATATCCACAAATCAATCAATTTGATACATCACATTAATAAAAGAAAGGATAAGAACCACATGATCCTCTCAAAAGATGCAGAAAAAAAAACATTTGACAAAATACATCATCCTTTCCTGATAAAAACCCTCAAGAAAGTAGGGATAAAAGGAACATACCTCAAGATCATAAAGGCCATATATGAAAGACCCACGGCTAATATTATCCTCAATGGGGAAAAACTAAGAGCTTTCCCCTTGAGATCAGGAACAAGACAGGGATGTCCACTCTCACCACTGTTATTCAACATAGTGTTGGAAGTCCTACCCTCAGCAATCCAACAACAAAAGGAAATAAAAACATCCAAATCAGCAAAGATGAAGTCAAGCTTTCACTCTTGAAGATGACATGATATTCTATTTGGAAAACCCAAAATCCTTCACCCAAAAACTGCTAGAATTTATACATGAATTCAGAAAAATAACAGGATATAAAATCAATGTACAGAAATCGGTAGCATTTCTATTTCTATACAGCCATAATGAAGCAGCAGAAACAGAAATCCAGCGATGGATCCCATTTATAATTACACCAAAACCCAAAAAACATTTAGGAATAAATCTAACCAAAGAGGTGAAAAATCTATGCACTGAAAACTATAGAAAGCTTATGAAAGAAATTGAAGAAGACACAAAAAAAATTGGAAATACATTCCATGCTCATTGGTTGGAGGAAAAATATGGTTAAAATGTTGATACTACACAAAGAAATCTATATATTCAATGTAGAATCAAAATATCAACCACAATTCTTCGCAGAGCTAGAACAAACAATCCTCAATTTTGTATGGAACCAGAAAAGATCCCAAATAGCCCAAACAATCCTGGAAAATAAAACCAAAGCTGGAGGCATCAAAATTGTGGGCTTCAAACTGTATTACAAAGCTGTAATCATCAATACAGTATGGTACTGGCACAAAAACAGACATATAGATCGATGTAACAGAATAGAGAACACAGAAATGGACCTACAGACATATGGCCAAGTAATCTTTGACAAAAGATCATCCAATGGAAAAAAGTCTCTTCACCAAACGGTGTTGGGAAAACTGGACAGTAACATGCAGAAGAATGAGCCTGGACCACTTTCTTAAACCATACACAAAAATAAACTCAAAATTGATGAAAGTCCTAAACATAAGACAGGAAGCCATCAAAATCCTAGAGAAGGAAACAGGCAACAACCTCTTTGACCTGAGATGCAGCAAGTTCTTACTTGACATGTCTCTGAAGGAAAGGGAAACAAAAGCAAAAGTGAACTCTTGGGACTTCATCTAGTTAAAAATTTCCTGCACAGCAAAGATACAATTAGCAAAATTAAAAGACACAGGATTAAATGGGAGAAGATATTTGCAAATGACATATAAGATAAAGGGTTAGTATCCAAAATCTATAAGGAACTTATCAAACTCAACACCCAAAAACCAATCTAGTGAAGAAATGGGCAAAATCTATGTATAGAAACTTCCAATAAGACTTCCAGATGGCTAAAGGGCACATGAAAAGTTGCTCAACATCACTCATCATCAGGGAAATACAACTGTAAACCACAATGAGATGTTACCTCACACCTGTCGAAATGACTAAAAGTAACAACTCAGGGAACAGATGTTGGCAAGGATCCAGGGAAAGGAACCATTTTGCACTGCTAGTGAAAATGTAAACTGGTGCAACCACTCTGGAAAACAATGTGGAGGTTCCACAAAAAGTAAAAAACACAGCTACTCCACAATCCAGCAATTATACTACTAGGTATTCATCTAAAGGATAAAAAAATGCTGAATCAAAGGGGCATGTGCACCCCAACATTTATCGCAGCACTATCAACAATAGCCACAATATGGAAAGATCCCAGTGTCCATCAACTGATTAATGGATAATGATGTAAGATACACACACACACACACACACACACACACACACACAATGGAGTATCACTCGGAAATCAGTAAGCATGAAATGTTGCCATTTGCAGCAACATGGATGGAACTAGAGTATATTATGCTAAATGAGATAAGTCAGTCAGAGAAAGACAAATTTCCTATGATTTCACTCATATGTGGAATTTAAGAAACAAAATAGATGAACATAGGGCAAGGGAAGCAAAAATAATATAAAACAGAGAGGGAGACAAACCATAAGAGACTTTTTAATACAGAGAACAAACTGAGGTTTGCTGGCAGGGTGTTGGGTTGGGGGATGGACTAAATGGATGATGGACATTAAAGAGAGCACTTATTGGGATGATCACTGGGTGTTATAGTTAATTGATGAATCACTAAATTATATTCCTGAAATCATTATTACACTATATGTTAAACAACTTGGATTTAAATTTTTAAAACAAAATCAGCAAAAATTAAATAAATAAAAATAAAAGGATCGGATTTCTGCTGGCATACTCCTTCATTTCTAAAACACACAATAATGATGATGATGATAATGTTGTTGTTAATGGAAGTGTAAAGGGCCTTTCTTTGCTAATTCCATTGTTCTGGAAGTTTTCTCATCATTCTGTCCTCTGCATGAGTTTTCCCAGCTACCTTATTCTCTCTCTCTCTCTCTCTCTCTCTCTCTCTCTCTCTCTCTCAATAAATCTTAGGCTATATAGTTTTCCAAAATCCCTTGACCTCATCTCTATGTAGAAACAATGATTGTACTAGCTACATTTTACTCTCCTGCTATCCAAAATAGGGGCCATCTACTTTGTACTCTCAATGTCCTCACTCTGACTTGAACAATAAAGGAAGGACATATTAGAATTTGAAAGGAATCAGTGTATCTAAATGATTCACAGCATGTTCTCTGGAGCCAGATGGGTTTTGACCCTAGCATCAGCAATGTTCTTAATCTTTGTTCCTCTGTTTCCTTATCTGAAAAATGGAGACAATAGTAGTCACCTCACATGGTTGTTATAAGGATTAAACAAATTAACATTTGTAAAGCACACATATTGCACAATGCACAAATGTTGGTTAAATGTTATATGTTCTCCTGCCTGATCTACCACCTCATATAAACAATAAATAATTTAAAAAAGTAACAGCACCATTGTATTAAAGTCTATTAAAGTTTATCCTTTAAGTATTTGAAATTTCTTGCATCCATTCTTTCCACAATCTTTTATGGTTGGTGCTTGCTATGTGTAAGATATAGGGAAAATACAAAGAATAAAGATAATCTTTAGCTTTCATAGCATCTTCCCAGATACCTGGAAAAATTCAGATTTTAGTAGTAAGGCTCATATTCATGAAGATCTCAAATCTTGTTAGTGAAAATATATACCTAATTTTACTACTAATTAACAAATTTACCTAAATATACATAACAAAACAAAAAACAATTATAATCAGCAATAAATATCATCTAAAATATTCATAAGCTGTAATAATTTTACATGTGGAATAAAGCAAATATGGACAATTTAAAATTGTTTTTGTTTATGTTGGGGAAATTATATTTTTAAAATAATCATTGTGGTTTTTTGATTTGGATTTCCCTGATGATAAGTGATATTAAGCATCCTTTCATGTGTCTGAAATACCACCTCACACTTGTCAGAATGGCTAAAATTAACAACACAAGAAATAACAGGTGATGGTGAAGGTGAAGAGAAAGGGTAATCTTTTTGCACTATCGGTGGGAATGCAAACTAGTGCAGCTACTCTGGAAAACAGTATGTAGGTTCCTCAAAAAACTGAAAATAAAACTACCTTATGATACAGGAATTGCATGATTAGGTATTTATCCAAAGGATACAAAAATAAAGACTCAAAGGGGTTACATGCACCCCAATGTTTACAATAGTATTACAACAATAGCCAAACTGTGGAGAGAGTCCAAATGTCCATTGACTGATGCATGGGTAAAGATATGGTATAAGAGAACTTGGGTGTCTCAGTCGGTTGAGTGTCTAACCCTTGATTTTGGCTCAGGTCATGATCCCAGAGTTGTGGGATTGAGCCCTGTGTCATTCTCCATGCTGAGTGTAGAGCCTGCTTAAGATTCTCTCTCTCTCCCTGTGTCCCTCTCCCCCACTCATCCTTTCTCTCTCTCTCTCCCTCTCTCTCCCAAATAAAAAAAATAAATATATTTAAAGAAAATATGTGATGTGTGTGCACACGCGCACACACACACAATGGAATATTATTCACCCATCAAAAAGAATGAAATCTTGCCATTCACAATGACATGGATGGAGCTAGAATCTATTATTCTAGGCAAAATAAGTCAATCAGAGAAAGACAAATACCATATGATTTCACTCAAATGTGGAATTTAAGAAACAAAACAGATGAACATATGAGAAGTGAGGGAGAGAATAGAGGGAAACAAATCAAAAGAGACTTAATGATAGAGAAAAAACTGTGAATTGACACAGGGAGGTGGGAGGGAAATAGGCTAGATCAGTGATGGGTACTAGGAAGAGCACTTGTGATGAGCACTGGGTGTTGTATATAAGGGATGAATTACTGAATTCTACTCCTGAAGCCAGTATTGCAGTGTAGCTAAAATTTAAATAAAATTAAAAATAAGATAATCAATATACTTTCAGAAGTTCAAAGGTAAATGTGCAAATAAAAAGAAAACCAAGAGTAAAAATAAAAGCATGTTATTTTCTACACATCTTCTTTGTGAGGGGTCCTCAGACTTAAACAAAAATATTTTTTAAAACTTCCCAAAAGCATCATTTAAAAATAAAGTGGCTTGGTGCAAATGGCCAGATTTCATTCTTTCTCATTGCCAAGTAGTATTCAGAAACTTAACAGAAGACCATGGGTGAGGGGAAGGGGGAAAAAAAGTTACAGAGAGGGAGGGAAGCAAACCATAAGAAACTCTTAAATACTGAGAACAAACTGAAGGTTTATGGGGGTGGGAGAGAGGGGAAAGTGGGTGATGGGTATTGAGGAGGGCACTTGTTGGGATGAGCACTGGGTGTTGTATGGAAACCAACTTGACAATAAATTAGATTAAAAAATAAAGTGGTTTGGAATAATCTAAGTCCAATTGATTTGTCTCCTCTTTCACTACAAACACAGTCACAAGATACCTGCATCCTGAAGCTGTCTTTCACCAAATTGGCAGATTTAATAGATCACATATTCTGAGTCTATTTGACTTATTTTGTCTTATGTTTTCTTTGGAAAACAAATATACTTGCAACTAAATATACTTACCTTTAATTTTCTGGGCATAATGCTTCAATTGTCAACATTTCTTGCAGGAAGAAATTAATAAGCTCACAAACCTTGTAAGACTATTAAAAAATATTCGCCCATTTTCCTGTATTTACTTTGTTGGTTTTGTTCCTGCTTCTCATTCGCCTGCAGATTTTCTAAACACCAAATTAACACATGAAACCTCACTAGTTAGCTGAAAAAATCTGTAAAGCCAGAAAACTGAATAAATGTCCTTTGGCAATAACAAATCCTTAAAAAAATTATCAATACCAAAAGCTTTTCCCATTCACCTTGCTGATAGAAAAGAATACTTATGAAAGATTCTTGCACCGAAAACTTTAGCATATCAATCCCACACAATACTGTTAATATTACAGTAACAGTCAACTGTTACAAGGCACACAGTTTTTAAAATTACAGCTAAAGCTCCTTGGAAAAGTTTACTTGGTTTCTTAAACATTTAGTCTAAAAAATATAATAACTAGTAAAAACAAACTAACAATAAAAAAAACACTGTCAAGATGCCATATCATATAAACCCTTATTGTAGATTTCCTCTTCAGAACAGAGACAGTGTAATTACAATAAAAATGTAATCCTATTAATAAATTTCTGAAGAGTCAGAGGAACAATAAAAAACTAGGTTTAATAATAATAGAAATTAGCTGGTTTAATTATTTTCTAGTATGAATACATTTAGCTTAATAGCAAAATATGTTGACCTCTTCCAAAAATTCAATATTATCACTTACAGAATTTTTTTAAAAGAATTAAGCAGGTTTTTACAAAAAGAAAGCTTTTAGCTGTCTTATTTACTTTTTTAATTAATATGTGGTAGATAAATAAACACTGAAAGGACCCAATCATTTTATTTTCATATGTAGCCATGAGAAAGTAAGACTTGGAGGTTCTAACTATTGGAGGCCAAAACACAAAGTTATTTCCTCAGAAGGATTACTAAAAATGTCAATAATTCTCAGATCATCTCTGCAATACTTATATGCATTATGTAGTCTAGAGCAGTGGATCTCAAAGTTCAGGCCTTGAACCAGAAGCACAGGAATCACCTGGGAACTTGTTAAAAATGCGAATTCTTAGGTCTCACCTCAGCAGGACTAAATCAGTAGTGGGTAGAGCCCCAGAATCTATGTTTTGACAAGCCCTCCAGGTGATTCTGATGCACTCTAAAGTTTGATAATTGTTCTACAATGTTACATTTAATTTTCAGCAGTTGTAAACTTAATTCATCATAGAATGAGCATTTTATAAATATTGTACTCTATGTATTATAAAGACAGTACAATAGCTTTATTAATGGGGCAGAAAAATGCAAGCTTTGGCTTTAAGTGCATCATAACATAGAAAATTAAGTATGTCCTCTCTCTTTACCATTTGATTGTCCCTCTTTTACTCTTCTGCTTATAAGCAAGATATTATGGCACTTTTCATTAAAGCCCTTGAATGGCTATCCATCTTACTCAAAGTAAAAGCCCATGGTTTTATAATGGCTTGCAAGGTCCTGCAGTTTATGCTGCACATTCCCTATTATTTCTCCGACTTCATCTCCTTCTGAACCTGCCTTTATTCCCTCAATTTCAGCCATACTAGCCTCCTTACCAGTCTTCACATTTGTCAGACATACACCCATCTTAGAGACTGCATCTATTGTCCCCACTTCCTTTCATCACAATTCCTTTAGACATCTGTGGCTGATTTTGTTCTTCACTTCCATAGGTCTTTGCTCAAATGTTACCTTGCTGACAAGGACTTATTTGAATATCCTATTTAAAATTGCAGTGTCCTCTACATTTTATTGTCATACCTTCCTGCTATAATTTCCTCCTTGATACTTATATCTATTATTGGAGTATATTCTATCTTTACTTCTTTATTGGAAGTCTCTTCCACTAAAATGCAGATTTGTAAAAGCCATGATTTCCATGTGTTTTATTTACTGCTGATTTCCAAGTGCTAAAACAGTGCTTGACATTCAGTAAGTATTTGGAAAAAGAAAGGAGGAAGAAATAAGAACTTGATGGGGTCCCATAATTGTTCAGTTACTTTGTCACTTGGCCCAAGTATATTTTCTAGATAAGACTAAAATTCTCATTCAGCCTAAAAACCCGAAATACATGGTTATATTTATCTTCTTAACTATTAAGAAATTTTTTTCTAACCTCCCTATAATCTTGAATTCCATTTTTTTAAATTTGTTAACGTTTATTTATCATTGAAAGACAGAGAGAGACAGAGCATGAGCAGGGGAGGGGCAGAGAGAGGGAAACACAGAATCTGAAGCATGCTCTAGGCTCTGAGCTGTCAGCACAGAGCCCAACACAGAGCTCGAACTTACAAACCGTGAGATCATGACCTGAAGCTGAAGTTGGATGCTTAACCGACTGAGCCACCCAGGTGCCCCTTGAATTCCAATTTTACATCTCAACTGAAATTGAATGTCATCTTGTTTAATAGTAATTTCAATAGCTATGCTTTCTGTTTGCTTGTTCCCAGGATGAGTTTATTCATCCTTTTATTTTCAATCTATCTCTTTCACTTTGATGTATATTTCTTGTGTAAATGTTGAGTTGGGTTTATCTTTTGAATAAAATAAGAAATAGTTTCTCTTTTAATTCGTAAATTTAGCCAACTTACATGTAGTGACATAATGGATATGTTATAATATCATAGTATTTTATTCTATTTTTTTGTTTTAAAATAGTCTTTAAAAATGTGATCAGCTTGCCTTTATTTTTTTATTAATACTTTGACACTTAAAGACGTTTGAAATTTTGTTCAAGTAATTATATTTACAGTATAATCTTGGTTTTTGAGCATAATTTGTTTGGTATACATGCTTGTAATCCAAAGCATTTGTATATCAAAGTGAAATTCCCCAAAAGAAATAATGGAAACTCAGATGATTTGTTCCATAACCAAAAAATATTCATATAAAAGTGATTACAATACTGTACTATAATACAAAATAATAAAAAAATACAAAATATAAAGAGAAATAAACAAATTAACCTGAACTTACCTTTGAAAACCTTCGTGGCTGGTATGAGGCAGACAAGAGAGAGGAAGGTTATTGTGCAAGACAACTTCCACTATCACTGATGGAATTACTACTACCTATTGGCTCAATGGAATCTTTTTCTTTTTGTGCAAATTTAAAAAGGAACCTATTCAATGATACTTGCTTTTGCCTCCTTTTGAGGATTTTGTGGAAATGTGACCTTGCATTGTCATTTAACAGATTCATCACTCACACTGCTACAGCCTTATTCAGGTGGTGCTTTTCTACAAAATTTTGCACTGTTTCCCACATTTTACACATCTCCCTAATATCATCTGAAGTGAGGTATTCCTCCACCTTTTTCTCCTCCTCTTCTGCATACAAGATCTCCTCCATAACCTCTTACTGTTGCTCCCAAAGCAGATCCATCAGTTCTTTGGTGGCCAGCTCCTGGCCATGTTCCTCCACCAGCTCTTGAATGTCATCCTCATTCAACTTCATTCCCATGGTCTTTGCCAAGGACACAATTTCATTTACAACTGGCAGTTCTTATTAATGAGCAAACCCCTCTAAGTCATGTCCAAGAACACAATCATACCAAAGTTTTCTCCAAGCAGAAATGAATGTTCTCTTGGTGACCCCATCCCAGGCTTTATCAATGATCTTGAGGCAGTTCACAGTGTGGAAATGATTTTTCCAAAACTCTCGGAGGGTAAGGTTTGTTCCTTAAGTCATCTCAAAGAATCGCTGAAATAGTGCTTTGGTGTAAAACATTTTATTATTTTTTAATTTTTTTTAACATTTATTTATTTTTGAGACAGAGAGAGAGAGAGAGCGTGAACGGGGAGGGTCAGAGAAAGAGGGAGACACAGAATCCGAAATGGGCTCTAGGCTCTGAGCTGTCAGCACAGAGCCCGACGCGGGGCTAGAACCCACGGACTGCGAGATCATGACCTGAGCCAAAGTCCGATGCTTAACCGGCTGAGCCACCCAGGCGCCCCGGTGTAAAACATTTTAAAGTTTAAAATGGCCTGGTGACCCATGGGCTGGAGGATTGTGGTGATGTTGGGAAGAAGGAACTTGTTCTTAATGAACTGGAATTACTCTAGTAAGACTTCCTAAAAGCCTGGAAGATGAGCATGAGCATTATCCATAACCAGCAAGGTTTTGAGTGGCAGATTCTCATCTAAAAGATATTTCTTCACTGCAGGACTGAAGACCTCATTGATACACTCAATGAACAAGATATGAGTGGTCCAAGCCTTTCTGTTGGACCTCCACATAATGTTTAAGTGGCTCTTCTTCACATTGCATTTCTTGAAGGCTCATGGATTCTTGGAATGATACATGAGTAGGGTCTTGGCTTTGAAATCCCCGCTTGCATTAGCACAAAACAAGAGGCTGAGACAGTCTTTCATGGGCTTGTAACCAGGCATTGCATTCTCTTCTTCTGTAATGTAGGTCCTATTTGGCATCTTTTTCCAAAAATCCATGTTCCATCACAGTTAAAAACTTGTTCCAGGGGCGCCTGGGTGGTTCAGTCGGTTAAGCGTCCAACTTCAGCTCAGGTCACGATCTCGCGGTCCGCGAGTTCGAGCCCCGCATTGGGCTCTGGGCTGATGGCTCAGAGCCTGGAGCCTGCTTCCGATTCTGTGTCTCCCTCTTTCTCTGCCCCTCCCCCGTTCATGCTCTGTCTCTCTCTGTCTCAAAAATAAATAAACTTAAAAAAAAAAAAAAAAAAAAAAAAAAAACTTGTTCCAGCAGGTAACACTTGGGAAACATGAGCTTCTGGAACTCTGTAGTGAACACCCCAGCTTCCTTAGCGTCCAAACTTGCAGCCTCTCCGTGCCTCACAACAATATGGATGCCACTTCTCTTAAAACTATCAAACCATTACCTGTTTGCCTTGAAGCCTTCTTCATTTTCTGTTGCCATATCTGGCAGTTTACTTACAAGGTCAGTGTATGAAGCTTTTGCCTTCTCGCAGATCAAGTTCTGGGTCACAATATCACCTGCTAGTTGCTTCTTGTTTTTCCAAACCAGAACTTTTCTACATTTTCCAGAACACATGTCCATTGCTTTGATATTCTTGTGACTCATTTTGCTGCATCTAGCCTTCTTTCTTCTTTCTTCTTTAATATTGTGCAAATGGTCAATGTAGACTTCTTACAAAGTCTTGTAATTTCAGCCACTCACACACCTTGTTCATACTTCTTGATGATTTCCTTCTTAGCTTCCACCATAATCATCTCCTTCTTCTTACCACCTTTCTTTTCAACCTTTTTTTTTCTGTATGGGGGCCATTGTATACACTCACTGTATGTTGACTACAGTACAGTATTATTAAATTCTTGCCATATATTATATTTAATGTAACTGGCGATAAGACAGCAGAGGAAAGGGTCCGTATTTTCAGGCAGCATGACCTAGAATGAAGCAAAGCATTCCTAAGCTTACTCTTGTATGGAAAAGCAAAGAACTGTCCATTGGTGAGTTGAAGTGATAAAAAATGCACTAGTGCCAGTTATGGGCACCTTCCAACATTCTGAAAAATCATTGATTTTCCAAACACCATGGCCTGAGACTGAGTATCCGAGCATGGGAGAAGATCACCCACAATCTTGTAGTGAGAGTGAGAGATACGAACCACCAGCTCAGTTGTGATCATGTGATGTTCAGCATCACAAATATTCGTATTGCAAGACATCACTCACTTATCAAGTTAAAAGACATCCCTCACTTATCAAGTTAAAATTTGTTAGAAATGTTTGCTCATCTTGTGGAACATTCACAGAACAAGTTACTCACAATCCAATGTTTTACTGTATAAATGATTTTACATAATACCTTGGTTCTCTGTTTCTTCAAATTGTATCTCTTAGTTTCCTACTGAAAGCAATAATAAAATTAACATATCTCCTGTTCCCTATTATTTCCTTATCATCTTATCATCAATCAATTTTAGTCAGTAATATTATTTTTCTTGGTGTTTATTTACATAGTGTTTGTTATGCTTACACTCCAACTGGTGGCATATCAAGGGGGAACAGTGGAAGTGGTCCATCCTTAGTACAGAAATAAGGGAGTACATTGTCTATAAAGAATTTTAAAACAATAATAAAACTTCCTGAATATATCTCTTTTATAATTACCATGTACTAGAAATTCTAAACTATGTCAGTGATATAATACTCCTTCCTGCAAGGACATAAATGAAATACTCTTACTATTCACATACCCTACTGTGTTCTATTACTTGCCTTGCCAAGTTTTAAATGATATTCTTTCATTCGTGCTGTTATAGATAAGGCAATCAGTGAATCAGTTCTGCCCCTTGACTCTACATTCTTTCTCTGTTCTCCTGATTTCTTTTAGTTTTATTATTTTATCATTATTTGAACATATATAATTTTCATTGTACACTTTCTCAGTATTCCACCCTCTGGTTTTAGACTTAGGCATAGTGTTAAATATTTTCAGTTCTTACTGACTGCCTTTTCTTGTAATTTCTCTAGTCGTCCCTTGGTTGACTTGAAGTAATTATCTTGTAAGTTCATTAAGAAAAGTTCATATGTTTTATTGTCTTACCTCTTCCACAACTGATATATTTTGTCTATAGAATTTACATTTGAAGGGCAGTTTTAATAGACTTAAAACCCCTAGCTCACTATTTCCTTTAGAGATAACAAGTTTAGGCCCTCAAAAGCTTCACCCAAATACTTATATACGAGGGACACCTGGGTGGCTCAGTCAAGCATCCAACCTTTGATTTCAGCTCAGGTCATTTTGAGTATAGCAAAGATGGTAGCTCATTTTTCCAGTCCCTCAAGCTATTATTTTCAAGACTTTCTTCATGTTTATTCTTGCCTTCATACTTTTGCTAGTGCTAAGTGTTGTCCCCTCCAACCTTGAGATCATCTTTTTTCTTTACAAGTTTTCTAAAGTTAACCTCCAGTTTCACCTCATTTGTGAAGCTTTAGCATTTACTTGTTCCCTAATTGTTTCCCATGTTAGTTTTGCATTCCAAACTAAATGGTAAATTTTTTTGAGGGGGCAAGAACCTTGCATTTTCTCATAACACAATGCTAAGCACCATCCCCTCTCATTCTCCATAGCTACTTATGCTCAAAAAAGGCTTTTTGAATGATTTTTAGAATCATTTAACACTTTGCAATGACCTATCATCTCAGCATTGTTTAGAACAGTATAGCATGGAACTATATTCCTGCAATAGTCCACTGGCTTTCTATCTTGCTTCATTTCTGTTCAAAATTAGATTTATAAGATAGAAAACTATTTGCTCCTTAAATTCAAAGTCTTATTGAATATATAACATCTGTATGTCTTGCTAAATATATCTTTAACAACTTCAACATTTTTTCAGGGTGATAAAATGTGCTTAACATGAATGAGGTGATAAGAAAAACCAAATCAGAGTTAGAATAAGCAAAACCTAGTCTTTAACCAGTTAACATTTTATACATTTTATAATTTCACTCGCTATACTAATAATGGACCAAACACATTCGACAGGTGGAAGTGCTTGAGGACCATTGAGCACTGAATTTTCCTAAAGTTGTGCTATTACAGAAACACCTGTGTTAAATACCCAAGTTCTGATTTACTATGAAAATATGCAAAGGTTTTTTTAATGTTTATTTATTTCTGAGACAGAGAGAGAGCATGAGTGGGGCAGGGGCAGAGAGTGAGGGAGACACAGAATCCGAAGCAGGTTCCAGGCTCTGAGCTGCCAGCACAGAGCCCAACACTGGGCTGGAACTCACAAACCATGAGATCATGACCTGAGCTGCAGTTGGTCACTCAACCGACTGAGCCACCCAGACGCCCTGAAGATATGCAAAGGGTTTGACAGAAATCCAAAATTCCGATTTGCTTTCATAGATTTAGTTAATTTACAAGGAATAAATGACAGATTATTGTCTGTCAAAATATTACACTTTGTATATTATTCAAAACTACCCATATATCTGTTAAATGCATACGGAAGCAGAAATGCAAGTAGAATAAGACCTTTAAAAAAGTTATGTTTGCTCTCTGATAAAATAACAAAAGAAACAAAGCAAAATATCAGCCTCTTTGTCCCATTAGAGGTTTGAATTTGCTTTTTTAAGATTGGGATTTTGTAGTGCTACTCAAAAAGTGGCACAAAGTGGCTAAAATTACTTCTAGAGAGCTACTAATATATCTTTGATGTTGATAAGACAAAAAGAGGGATGTAACATTGGCTAGTAGCTTATAATATACACTTAATGGAAATATAAAGGAATCAATACTTTCCAGATGGGAAAAGACAAAATAATGAAAAAAGAAAAAGCATGTTCGTGTTCTTGAAAGTACATTATAAACCTGAGGATTAATACATTGAAAAAATATTAAAATAATATGCTGATAGTCTGTGACTGGCAGAAGTATTATTGATTCAACATAGTATTGGCTTACATCTCATTTTAACACCTGTTAACATTTTTTGGACAAGAAAGAGAGTTTTTTAATGTTTATTTATTTTTGATAGAGTGCGAATGGGGGAGGCGCAGAAAGAGAGGGAGACAGGATCTGAAGCAGGCTCTGCACTGATAGCAGTAAGCCCAATGCGGGGCTTGAGCTCACAAACAGTGAGATCATGACCTAAGTGGAAATCAGATGCTCGACCAATTGAACGACCCGGGAGAGACTTTTTATAAATAAAAATACCATAGTTGATTGAGGGAGCCTTAAGAAATCTGTAAAATAATATATTTTGGGATACTCTAAATCTGTGTTTGTATTTTGGCTTATAATTGTTCTCAGAAATGCATTTTTCATTTTTATATGTAAACTCACCCAAATAAATATCACTGGAATGCAATTCTAAGAAGGGAAAACAAACTGTAAACAAATTGGAAAATAAGTTACTGAAATTTCACATCCTTTTGTCTGCTGGCAGTGTCTTGCTTTACTTAAGCTATCTTCAGACGTAAGGCAAGGGAAAATAAGAGTCATTCCAGTGCTAGGTGAAGTATAAAATTTATAGGATTAATTCTCTCACTGAGTTAATTGTTTAGATTAGAAGAAAGGAGAAGACTTGATTAATGAGAAGTGAGTCAGTTGTCTAGAAGAGAGGAGAAGACTTGATTAATGAGAAGTATACAGGTTTGGAACCAGTTTTGCATGTAAAGAATCTCCCAAAATATGTTTTACACACACACACACACACACACACACACACACACACACACACAAAGTTGAGTAGAAGACTTTTTTTTTCATTCTGTGCTCAGGCAAGGAGAGTAGCTAGGTGGGAAGAGCCAATATGTCTCATAGTAGCACAAAAAAAATGCTAGAAAGATAAAAACTACCACCAGTCTTTAAAAGGTAACTTGCACCATGCATATGCCAAGGAAGTGGTTTTTAATGAAAGGAGGGAAGGAAACTAGTGAAGAAATAGCAAATACAGGGTTATCCCAGACGATGATGTTTCAGAGGGAACTATGGAGAATGAGGTTGAGAAGTTAGGGAGATATATTAGTTATTTAAATCCATGATAATGTTCTGCAACAAACAATCCACAAAACCTCATTGGCATACAAGTGTTTGTTTCTCATGTGCCTAGGATGACTTCCTAGGGGCTTTGTTGAGCTTGGTTGGGTTCTCTCATATGTCTGTGATTTGGCTGACTCTCCACTCATTTAAGCTGACTTTGGTTGGGATGATGAAGGCAACTTGATTTCATTCACAAATTTCTCACTGATCAGTAGGTAATCCCAGGCATGATCTGATGGCAATGGAAGACAAAAAAAAAAGAGAGAGAGAGAGAGAGAGAGAGAGAGAAGGCACACCCAATAGTGCAGTCATTTTCAAGACCTTTCTTGTTTTGTTTCCTAACATACGAAAGGAGATCATATGGCTAAATCCAGAGGCACAGTACAAAGTTCTGGAAAGCAACATGGCAAAGGACATAGATAAAAGGAGGGGTGAGGCAATTTTTGTAATTTACAACAAGGTTCCTTGTTGGGGGGTGGAATACAACCCTATCCTCAACTTTGTAACCCAAAGGTAGAGCAAAACAGTCTAACCTCCTCTGCTTTGATTTTTACTTCAGTAGCCTTAAGGTTTTTGTTTCCTTTTCACCTTTATGTTCATGAAATTGTGCTAGATGATGTTGCAGTAACTTAAAGCTCTCAAAATTTTAGCTGAAGGTTGGGTTGTACTCATAGTAGTAATTCAGGAGTCTGAGATGATGGAAGCTCTGTCTCCACATGTGCTTTCACAACTGCTGAAGAGGCAGGAAATGGGGAAGGAGCCATGTGAGAACCAGCCCTTAGGGCTTCATCCATCAAGTAACCTGTGTACTTTCTCCTCACATTTTATTGCCCAAGGTAAGTCACATGGCTTCAACTAAACTCAAAGGGGCAATGGTATACAATCCAATCCTATCATGTACCAGAAGGAGGAGAAACAATATTTGTAAATGACCCTATGACTACACAATTTGTTACTGGTGAGAAATTCTTAAAGTGATGGCTCCATGAGTGTATCCTCACCTTAAAAAGAGAAATAAAGCACTTCAGGTGAAGTCTTTTGTTTTACAGGAAACTTTGGAGAATATTATTTATTTTTATAGTGAGAAATGCCTAATGTGTTGAGGAATAGCTGAATTTTTAAAATAAATTCCTTTTGATAATTGTATTTCTGAAATGACAGGAAAGTCAGCAAACCCATAGAGTGTAAATACTTAATTTTCAGAGGTGAGACTACTAGAAGTCTAATTACCTAAATTTGCACAAAACAACTTCCTTTTGGCCTATACAATTTTACAAACATTATTTGATTGTGTTCATAATACCTAGCATTAAAATCTATGTTTCTGTTTCAATGTCCCCTTATAACAAATGCTGTGCTATGACCTTCAAAGAAGAAAAAAAATTAAATGCCCATCAAGAAAAAGGAGAGAAAATCACCTAAAACCCAGATTTCTATACTGGGAAATCTTTCAAATTATTGACTGAAGTAGTGATTGTTATTTTGAACTTCCTGTTATTATGATCACATCTAATGCTCCACTGCCTTTTATTCTCTCCACAATAACATTATTCAGTGAAGTTGTTTCTTAAAAACAAGACAAAAGAAGGTAGTACTTTTTGAAAATATTAGCATGATAAACATAAAAGTGAAGGAATATGTGTACCATTTCTTATAATTATTGTCGAAGCTGTGATTAGCTGAAAACTATCATGGGGCATATATGTGCATGTTTGCATTTCTTAAAAAGAAGGTGATGCTCTACAGCACACAGATAACACAAGTAGTATGTGATACAGTAGTTACTAAGGGCAACCACACGTTTTTTGTCATTTCTTTATCCCTAATCATGTCCCCAATACCATAAAATCTGTGGTTCTGCCCATAGAAGTTTGACAGGATACAGCCTGTAATGATATTGTGTGTGTGTGTGTGTGTGTGTGTGTGTGTGTGTGTGTGTTTGACCGTTGAAATGAGTGGACCTAAAATTCATTGCTTCAGGTGGAGGGGAAAAAAAAAGTGTGTGCACTATATTAAAATCTGACTCAATACCAAATATACTCAAAACATGAATAAATATTGAATAATCCAAGAAAATTGATTTAGCATGAGATATTTCTACCTTTCATGGTAATATTTCCATTATGCAGTTAGGCCAATAGTAGAAAATAAATTTGATACAATCTTTTGAAAAATTCTAAAGATCAAAAAATTACTCTCGTTGATGATAGCCATGGAAAAACTCAGCAGCAAATATTGTTATTTGAGGGAATCAGTTATTCCTATCCATTTTTGTTTGGGTTTAATATAAATCTATATAATGGAATTCAACAGAAGTTGCTTGCTTTTTAAAATAGAAGAGATTAAGAGACATATAACATATCTTTAAAGTAGGATTTGTGTTTCATAGAAAATAGTATGCATGGTAAATATGATGACATCAAAACTACTCATGAATCCCTAGTGAATGTGGCAAATATTCAATTCCACCTCCAAGATTTCCAAGTTTTTGTGTTGTCCTCTTTTTTTGTTTTTTGTAGTCATGTCACTGTCATTGCTTTTCTTAAACTCTACCACAGGGGTTCATAATAAAAAGTGAATGAGTTCAAAGAAGTACAATGGCTAAAGGGCTTCCTGTCACTTTGGCAGAATTATTGTCTCTGATGCTATCATCCTTCAGAGTTCTAGACCAGCACCAAATCCCTGGTAATACAGGGGTTTGAATACATAATAGAAAATATGTCCATGAATTTAACTTCTGTATTAGATCTATAGCTATTTACATTAAGCAATATATATTTATTTCTACATACAAAATTTTACCAGAAAAATGTAAATCTTTACTGCTTCAACCTAAATATACTTCTCAGAATAGTGAAACAATAAGTTCATTTCTAAACACATTGTTTTTTGTCAACCACAAAGTTATATATGGGTGGGTGCGTGTTTTCTCACATGTATACATATATACGTATATAATTTTAGTGAGTTAGACCTGAGCAGACAGCAGCTTTCTCTCCACAGTGGGAGACCTGTCTTAAAAAATAAAATGTCTGATTTCACTGCCAGGGATCATGAGAAAATTAAAGAAATAAATTGTTCTTTAAGTATAATGGCATTTTTAAGGAATATGTGTAAAGAGATGTGGACTTAGGGAGTGTTGTTTTATGAGAAACAAAAGGAAAGTAAAAATAAAGAATGAGAGCAGGAAGACAAAATTTATTGGTTTATTTTTTTTTCAAGCTGCTTTTTGAGAAATTCATTATTTTCCAAACTCTTGGCCAACATGAATGGCAATGTGAATGCAGTAGCCACTATTAGCCAAACAGGAACTTCTGACATACTTTAGAATATAGTCCTTCAAAAGCAATTGGTCTAAACACACATGAATGAACATGTGGGTGTATGTGACTATGTCTGTGTGATATTTGTGCAGTTGTCCAGATAAACAGTTATTAGTGCCATACAATCCATAGAGAAGAAAATGGAAGTTTGAAAGGTAGAACTGGCATATCTGCATATGGCCATCTGGGAAAGCTTGCTACAGGAGGTAACTCTCCAACAGAATTTTGAGGCAAAGGGGAAGTTTGGTTTGGCAGAAAAGTAGAGGCTGATGGTATTGTAATGGTAGGGGAATAGCACATTCTGTGTGCTGACAGAGAAAGTGGCTATGTTTGGTAATAGTTCAGGAGACTAAGCAGTACGTCTTCAGAAAGGATAGTGATTGTGTTCAAAGAGGAACAATGGCAAAATTATTATTGTGTCTGCAATTGCAACTCCTCTCTTGGTGGCAAAGGAGTCCTCATAAGACTGAAGAAGTTTCCAAAGTAAACTGACTTTTAAAGCCATATATTGATTCTTGGGGGTGTGCCTGGGTGGCTCAGTCGGTTGAGCGTCTGACTTCAGCTTATGTTATGATCTCACAGGTTGTGAGTTTGAGCCTCATGTTGTACTCTGTGCTGACAGCTCAGAGCCTGGAGCTTGCTTTGGATTCTGTGTCTCCCTCTCTCTCTGCCCCTTTCACACTCATGCTCCATCTCTCTCACCCTCAAAAAAAAATAAACATTAAAAAAAAGGATATATTATTTTTTGTGCTGCACCAGCAACTTACTGATATATTCTGAATATTTGTGTATATCTAAAATTTATGTTGAGATCCTAACCCCAAAGAGAAGGTGGGCCTTTGAAAGGTGCTTAGATCATGAGGTCAAAGCCCTAATGAATGGGATTAATGCTCTCATGAAAGAGGTTCCAGAGAGATGTCTTGACCCTTCCACCATGTGTGAACACAGAGAGGAAGTGCCAGCTGTGAAGCAGGAAGAGGGTCCTATCCAAAAGGCAACCATGCTGCTGCCTTGATCTTGGGCTTCCTAGACCCCAGAAGTGTGAAAAATAAATTTCTGTTGTTTTTAAACAACTCAGTCTATGGTATTCTGTTATAGCAGCCTAAATGGTCTAAGCCACCTACTAAGTGACTCAGTGCTTATTTAGTGAACAACAGTGCATATTTAGTGACACTAAGTGCATATTTGGTGAGCAACAGCAGCACTTTACCAAATAAAATCCTAATGGCCATGGCAGAGTTAATGTAACTCTGAAACTTTTGCTATACTTTTACTTGCCCACAGAGAAAAGTTGCAAAACAAGTCTCTCCAGTAAGATTGATTTTTCATAGTTAAGCCTATGCAGCACATTTCAGAAGAGAGGAGGCAAATGTCTGTCCAAAAGAGGACAGGCTTTTATATGTGGTTTGGAATGTTTGTTTTTGCTTGATTTTATAAAACACATTAAACCCTTTATCTGCCTATCTATCTATTTGCTTGTTTATACCCTAGTTTAGTCCCAAAAATGTGTAAGGTGGTTTTGTTTAATTTGCTTCATGATGTGTTTGATTAAAATTAGCACTGCTACCTTTGTAGAACCAAGATTCCACCAGACTCTTCTGGGATCACTGGAGATTGTTTGCACATGAAACATTCTACCTTCTCCTCAGCCCTCCTTTTCTGCCACTGCTTGTACTTTGTTTCAAAGGAAGACAGACACCTCATTTTTGTAGTACCTTGCCTGGTCTGATTATATTGTATATGAAATAAACTCAGAGCTAATAATGCTGCTTTTGCTTGGCCTCCTCCATGGCTGCAGTTATCAGCAGCACACAGCAGGTCCCGACAACTCTCATAGTGACAACCCCTCCCAGAATAAAGCTTACCAATTAACCTTCAGTCACATTGGATCGAAGATTGACACTCATTATTTTAATGAAAACAGTAAGAAAGAGCACTATTGAGACCCCCCCAAAATAATCTATTATTCTGTTGCACAGTCTGCATAACAGTGTACAAAAAGCAAGCTCAGGGTCAGAAAGACAGGATACTCTAAGTGAAGGAGTAATAAAGAACAGCCACCCACCGCCCCCTGCTTCTCACAAACCATCTCTGAAAGCTTTTGTAACCCTCAGCTAGAGGAAAGGATGGAATTTGCTTGTACCTCAGGAGGGAACTAGTTTAAAATTACTGGAGGAATACCGTGTATATAATATATTATCATGGTTTTCTTTTAGCTTCTCTTTCCTGTGACTCATGTTTTGTTTCTTCCAGAAGCTTTGCCTTGGTGTTATTATGCATCTACACTTTGGATAAAACTCAGACTCTTTGGAGAAAGAGTTACTTTACCAATTGATAAATTTGACAGAGTTTATAAATACTCCTTTACTTTTTTCAAGAGTATTGTGGAAATGGCATCAAAAGCTCCTACAGATATAGTAACTCTAAAAAAAATCCTCTTCATTCATGCTTAAAGAATGAAAAATATGTACTAAGCCATTAAACTAATAGAAATTTATTGAGAGACTCCTATATGCTAGAAACCATACAAAATACAGTGGTTATAACTAAGAAGATGTTGGAGGCCCCAACTTTTGAGAAACTCACTGTTTGCAATGCTAGGGGAAATGTGGTTTGTAACATTACCTTTCCTTACAGCTACTTCATTTGAAATATCTCAATATGGTCAAGCCCAGGATTCAGAAGGACCTATGATAGTGTTCAGCCTCTTTAGCTTTCATTCAAAACCCATTTATATGGGACTATCAGTAGACTCAACCACTTTTTGAGTCATGGGAATTAGCTTATAATTTAAATTTAAATCATTCAAAGTCCAAAGATTCAAGGTAAATCCAAACAATAGCGCCAGCTAGAAGTTTAATGTCTTGGTTTGTTCTTTTAATTTTTATGCATTATTTCAGAATGTTCTTCCTTTCAATTAAACATAAACATAAGCATACAGACTATTTAACAGAGGCATTAAAAAATGATCTCTGGCACAATTCAGCTCACTTTACCTTTTTCAAATATTAAACCTCATCTCACTTGTGTGTAGAGAACTAGAGGAACTTCCTTTGTGTATAGTTACAGAGTCTGCCCTAGAGCCCAGCCCAGATTACATTCTTGTTGAATAAATGAGCTATAGAGAGAAGTAACCATGTTTAATTCCAAGGTAGGAGAAGAGGACATATATTTCCTTGTCTTTCTTTCCTGCTTCTATAAACCTTGGTCAGACTTAGTTTTATGAGAACCTGTTCTTCAATTCACTTGGACAGGAAATCAGACACAGTACATTTTCAAATTCACCACATTCTTTAGTGAGTATTCCTGGCATATAAGTAATATACACATGTCTATGAATACTTGGAATTTGAGATTACTCTGTCTCATTCAAACCAATGGGATTTGATCTCAAAGTAAACATGTTTCAATGTAGGGAATTTAAAATGTTTCTTTTATGCATGATATACAAGAGTGCCTGTTAAAGGGTGAAAGTTTAATGTTTACTAAATGAAGAGAACCTATCTTCTCAGGTTATTATGAGGATTACATGAATGGTTACATGGAGAGTGGTAGAGACTAGCCCATAGTAAACCCTCAATAAATGTTAAACTACAATTATTATCAAGATTATACTCTCAGATTTAAATATGAATGAGCAGGATTCTGCACCTATTGGTTTGGGAGTAGTTATAAAAATTCATGACTTTACAATGAAATAGCAAGAAGTTCTAGAGCCAGCTCTGCTGTGGCCTTGTCACGGTCACGGCATTTTAGAAGATGTGAGATGGAACTGTGAGTATACAAACCTCAGAAATCTAGAGTCTGCTAAAATGACCCTGAAGGCTACCTATCATTGAAACTGTCTACCTCTCTTCCTCCCTTTCACCTTTCCTTAAAAATAAAAATAGTTTTTTAATAGAAAGTAGAACAAATGCATTGTAAAGTGTTCAGAGATTTCTTTAAAAGATAAATGATAAAGGCCACCTATTATTGACTCTTAGTATTTTGATGTATTTCAACCAGTCTCTTGGTTTTGATTATGTACACATCTACACATAGATATATATGCATATATACATATACATACATAAATACGGACACACACTGTGCATATTTTAACTTAATAATACACTTAATCTTTTTGTGTTAATAAATATAATTCTACAATATGTAACTCTTATAATTGAAAAATTGTTAGAGAGTTTCATTGGTAGCATGGAGAATAAAGAGTGTAGAGATTACCTCCAGTTCAAAGAGAGTCTCTGGAAAGAAATAGACATCCTATGAAGCAACATTTTCTGAGTCTGACGTATCCCAAAATTACCACTGGGAGAGTAAACTGGTTAAGTAATTTTTAAAATTTCTCATCCCTAGGTTTTGGGGGTTACACTCCATCATAAATACACATTCTGATTCAAGTCTAAGTAATAAATATTATTTATTGAGGTTTCACTATGTACCAGGCATGGTGCTAGGTGCATTATTGTGCTTCATATAATTATTTCAGCAACATTTGGAAGGACCTACTGTTATCTCTATTTTACAAAAGAGAAAACAGAAGTGGTCTGCATTTGCAAGCACTCGGAGGGATACAAATATGAGTGAGGCACACATTGTTCATCTTTAAAAACCTGAGATAATTACAATAGTTGCTGCTTGAGGCCATTGTAAGGTTTGAAGGAGAAAGTGCATGTTATGCACTATGTATCATTCCAGGGACATAGTAAGTGCTCAATAAATCTTATCAGTGATGAGAATGAGAATGAGGATAATGACAATGATGGTTGATGGTGAAGAAGATGATGTTGGTAAGATATAAGGGAAGAGTAATAGTAAAGAGGTAGGATGAATCCAGAGAATCCTACCTAAAAGCCTAGAGATGCTGGCAAGAGTCAAGGGGTCAATTGACTTATCATTCAATTCTCCTTTCCCTGAGGGACATTTGTATTTCCATTAGGAGAGATATCAATGCTAGATACTGTAGGAGGAAAAAAATTCTTATGCTTCTAAGCTGCATAATGACTTTGAGAGATGTTTTCCCCCTTTTAAATTGAAGGTCAAAATTAAACTTTTAACAAAGTCTTAATTATTTTTTCTAATATAAAAGTTTGCATATGATGACTATTTTTTTTTCTTGCCCAGTTTTAACAAGGTAGGGATTTGGGAATAGAGTTCATTATAAAGAAATACACATTTATTACCATATTGTAACACTCTAGGTAGTGCTTAATTAAAGATTACAATTTTTAAATTAGCATATGACACTCTGTGTTTCCAGACAAAAGGGAGAGTGAAGAGTTTAGAGGAAAAGGAAGTGAGCTTTAAGTTCAGAGCTCTCCTTAGACAGAAAATGACCCAGTGAACTTAGGTAAGTCATTCAGCATCACAGAGCTTCAATTTCCTAATTTTTTAAAATGTAGTTTATAACAGCAATGTCACATATTTCCATTTCACTTTATGGTGTGCCAAGTAGCCTTGTGTATGTTCTCTTCTCTTAAAATGACCCTGAGAGTGGTTGGGCAGTGATTATTATCCTATTTTAACAAACGAGGGAAGTGAAGTTTAGAAAGTGGATGCCAAGGTCACATAGTTAATAAGTATTACACTAAGACTCAAAACCCTGATCTCTATTTCACATATAATTTTTTCTTTGCATTACACACCTAAGTTCTCCAAGAAGGAGCATGGTTCTAAATCCAGCTCTCTCACTAATGAGCTGTATGATGTAGGGCAGTTCACACTTCTCTGTGTCTTCTTTTCCTTTTGTATTAAAGCTTATTTATTTTGAGAGAAATAGAGAGAGCACACAAGTAGAGAAGGGGCAGAGATGTCAGTGTGGATCCTGACGTGGGGTTTGAGCCCATGGACCATGAGATTATGAACTAAGCCAAAATCAAGAGTCAGGCACTTAACTGAGCCATTCAGATGCCCCTTTTTTATTTCTATAAAATGAGAAAAAAATGATTAATTTTTGTAAGATCTCTGCAGAGTATGCTTTATAGCCACTTACTAAAATAAGGAACTTAAGCAGAGACAAATAAACTGTTTTGCTCATCATCACACAGTAAATAGTAGAGAAGTGGATTCAGTCTCCAGAATGATTTAACTTTTGTTTAGCAACGAGTAATTATCTACACAATTCACAAGAGTAAAGAAAGGAAGGAATATATTTTTAACATGCTAAGGTGCATAGTGAAATCTACTTCTTCAGTGAAATAACAGGCAAAGAAGAGAAACCTAGTGCCCCACGGTTTACAATAATCCCCTTCCTAGGAAATCCTCCACTAAAAAATGACAAGGATGATAGACTACACCATGGGAAAATTATACAACAGTGGTTCTCTCCAACATTTTATTAAAGGCTGTAGCAAGTGTATGAAAAGAGAGAACACGCAGATAATGTTGTCGACCTTCATAGACTTTGCACATTATTCTCATACTGAGAGGTAGTGGTGATGCTGCTGATAATGGGGTTTATTGCTAATGAATAATCCATGAATGATATTGAATGGGCACCCACAAGGCAATTTTTTCAGGAGTTAATTTTGCTTTTAATTAGCTTTTCACATATGCACATGCTGTGCTTTCTCTATAACTAGGAAGCCACCCCCTATCTGGGATGCACACCCAATCTTTCCCTAGTTAATTCCTCCTTATGTTACATATCTCAGTTCAGTAACTTCTTTCCAGGAAACCTTCCCTGAGGTTTAGTCCAGTTCTCCTCTTTAATTAAAATCTGTTATTTTTATCAGCACAACAATTCCACTTCTGGGGAATACAGCTTAGTTTTCTTTAGAACTTCCTTTTCACCATGCATGCAGTGTTGGTAGGAACATCAATCAAGGTAATCTTTTCCCTAACCAAGTAATGGGACTGTGACCTGCACTGGGCCATTCTGACTCTCCTTCACATGAATGTGTACCAAGCTTGAGCAGCATTGCAAAGATGGAAAATTGGGCCACTCATCTGAAGACCCTGTCCATTAATTCCTGCTACCTGGATCCTTGAAGTGGCTCTGCCTCCTGGTCTATCAGTCATTCCTTCTTTGCACTGAGTTGCCCCAAATCCTTCCAGTACTTTTCATTTTTGCTTATGCTGACCCAAATAAATTTTGCTTTCTTGCAACCAAAGAACCTCAATATATGTCCCTGTTATGTGGTCTCTTTGTACATGCACCTCTCCTTAATTACACTTATTTTGTAAGTGTATATTTTGATTGATTATTTGGTTACTGTTTGCCACCCTCACAAGGATATGTGCTCCAGGAAAGCAAAGAACATATCTACAATAGTCAGAACACCTTGCACCTGTCAGAATGGCTAACATTAACAACTCAGGCAACAATAGATGTTGGCGAGGATGCAGAGAAAGAGGATATCTTTTGCATTTTGGTGGGAATGCAAGCTAGTGCAGCCACTCTGGAAAACAGTATGGAGGTTCCTCAAAAAAAACTAAAAAAAAATAGAACTATCCTACGACCCAGAAATTGCACTACTAGGCATTTATCCAAGGGATACAGGTGTGCTGTTTTGAATGAACACATTCACCCCCATGTTTATAGAAGCACTATCAACAATAGCCAAAGAATGGAAAGAGCCAAAATGCCCATCAATAGATGAATGGATAAATAAGATGTGGTGAAAAAGAACACACACACACACACACACACACACACAAAATGGAGTATTACTCGGCAATCAAAAAGAATGAAATCTTGCCATTTGCAACTATGTGGATGGATCTGGAGGGTATTATGCTAAGTGAAATTAGTCAGAGAAAGACAAAAATCATATGACTTCACTCATATGAGGACTTTAAGACAAAACAGATGAACATAAGGGAAGGGAAACAAAAATAATAAAATACAGGGAGGGGGGCAAAACAGAAGAGACTCATAAATATGGAGAACAAACTGAGGGTTACTGGAGGGGTTGTGGGAAGAGGGGTGGACTAAATGGGTAAGGGGCACTAAGGAATCTACTCCTGAAATCATTGTTTCACTATATGCTAACTAATTTGGATGTAAATTTTAAAAAATAAAAAAATGAAATAAATAAATAAATAAAATAAAATAATACAATAATTAGAACAGTGTTTAGCATTTTCTAGTAACTAAATAAAGTTTTGTTTTATTAAAAGAATGAATGAAATTTCAGGTTCTTATTTTTGTCTACTGCTTCCTAGCATGGGAAGCTCCTGCCACAGCATGCCTAGACTTGTTCTCCTTAATGTCTTGTTTTCAGCCTTTCCTTTTTCACAGTTCCTTGATTTCTCTCATTCTTTCCCTATCTTCTTTCTCTTTTTCTCTGTTTTCCCAGTCTGCAACTACACTCATATCTTCAGGATTGGATTTCTCACTTGTCATACAACTTCTGTTTGACTCTGACTTTCAGGAAAAAGTCCAAGGCTTTTCATGATCTTCAGCCTGATCACCTCTATTGTCTCACGTCTTGCATTAATTCCACTTGTATTTTTTACTCTGGGCATGCCAAACTCCTTCAGATTCTAGATTCTCTGTGGTCTTTCATGTTTCTGTCCCTTTGAATCTCTTCCTGCAGTGATCTTTATTTCCTTTTCTCCTTCAGTCCTAAGCTTTACAGCTTCTTCCTCCATAAAGCTTCCACTCTATATAAGGTCTACTTTTGTCTAATCTTAGACTAGCTGAGATGACCTTCTTTTGTGTTCTCAAAGCTCCTTCTACACAGCTTTATTCTTACATTTCTTATTTATTTATGTTATTGTTTTTATTTGCTTATTTGTTTACCTACCCCTTGTAATCTGAGCCTCTCAAGGGCAGGGATTTTCCATCTGTGTCTCCTCAGAATCCAGTATGACATTTGGAACATAGAAAGTGTTTTGTATTATAAATATTTCCTTAAAAAATTGGCTAAATTGGGGCGCCTGGGTGGCTCAGCCAGTTAAGCTTCCGACTTCGGCTCAGGTCATGATCTCATGGTTTGTGAGTTCGAGCCCCGCATCGGGCTCTGTGCCGACCGCTCAGAGCCTGGAGCCTGCTTCAGATTCTGTGTCTCCCTCTCTCTCTGACCCTCCCCCGTTCATGCTCTGTCTCTGTCTCAAAAATAAATAAACATTAAAAATAATTTTAAAAAATAAAATAAATGATGAATGCTAAATTGCTGATGCTTTAATACATTAACATGAACAGATGAAATATTCACATTTCACAAAAGGCTTTATTAAGATGAGAGTGACTCATTTCTAAAGGAATGAATTGCAAACATGTGATCAAGTTGGTTGTGATGGAAAGAGAAAATAGGAAGCTTTTCATGATGCTTCTTAAATCTTACCACATGGGAAGCTATCATTTCATCCTAGATAAGTCCAGAAGTCTTGAAATGAGATAGTTACCTGAGATATCAGGTTATGAGGCAATATGTGGAAGATCTTTGCCACCACCAACCTTGCCCACAACTTAAATTGTTGTTTATGGGACCTGGTCTTTTTTGGGTGCAGCTGAACCCATATGCCAACAAGTACAAGATTATAATTCTCATGTTCATGAGGAGGCATATTTGATGTAGACTATAGTTTTGGCTTAGCAATTGGCAGTTGATCAGTTTCTGGTCTTTCAGTCTTCAAAGATAAATATGACTTTCTGTAAAATGTGGCTTTTGTCTGTAATAATAGGTAAGTCATGCTCATTATTTCCCCTTTTTCTTTTTAACCAAGTACCTACATGTATTAACGGTCACCCAAGGGTTTGCATCCACTCCAGTCCACTCAGAAAAGTTTGGCCAGCATGAGACTGACCTGAAACAATGTGGTGTGCAACCACTGAATGATGACATTCAGAATGGAGTCTTGGTACACCATACCTCTCAGTAATTTTTTGATGAAGGTCAGAAATTGATAACTGCTGTTCATTCTCGAGCACAGAATACAGATCAGTCCACACAGTAAGCTGTTGACAGGAATTTTCTTCAAATATTTAAAATGATTCCAAATAGTACTTAGAGCAATCTGTACTAGAGGAACAGAAGCAAAGGTACATTAAATATCTCTCAAGAAAACAAACCTTCCTGGCAAGGATTAATAAACTTTAATTCCCTTGCCTTTGGGGATATGTCAAGTAAGAAATTGCTGCGGCTGAGGTCAGAGAGGTTCTTTCCTGCTTTCTCTTCTAGGGTTTTCATGGTTTCGTGTCTCACATTCAGGTCTTTTATCCATTTTGAGTTTGATTTTGTGAATGGTGTAAGAAACTGGTCTAGTTTCATCCTTCTGCATGTTACTGTCCAGTTCTCCCAGCACCATTTGTTAAAGAGACTGTCTTTTTTTCCATTGGATATTCTTTCCTGCTTTTTCAAAGATTAGTTGGCCATACTTTTGGTCAACTAGTTGGTCTAGTTCTGGGGTATCTATTCTATTCCATTGGTCTGTGTGTCTGTTTTTGTGCCAATACCATGCCAGTCAGAGTGGCTAAAATGAACAAATCAGGAGACTATAGATGCTGGCGAGGATGTGGAGAAACAGGAACCTTCTTGCACTGTTGGTGGGAATGCAAATTGGTGCAGCCACTCTAGAAAACAGTGTGGAGGTTCCTCAAAATATTAAAAATAAATCTACCCTATGGCCCAGCAATAGCACTGCTAGGAATTTACCCAAGGGATACAGTAGTGCTGATGCATAGGGGTACTTGTACCCCAATGTTTATAGCAGCACTCTCAACAATAGCCAAATTATGGAAAGAGCCTAAATGTCCATCAACTGACGAATGGATAAGGAAATTGTGGTTTATATACACAATGGAATACCACGTGGCAATAAGAAAGAATGAAATACGGCCTTTTGTAGCAACGTGGATGGAACTGGAGAGTGTTATGCTAAGTGAAATAAGTCCTACAGAGAAAGACAGAGACCATATGTTTTCACTCTTATGTGGATCCCAAGAAACTTAACAGAAGTCCATGGGGGAGGGGAAGAAAAAAAGAAGTTAGAGAGGGAGAGAGCCAAGCATAAGAGACTCTTAAAAAATGAGAACAAACTGAGGGTTGATGGGGGGTGGGAGGAAGGGGAGGGTGGGTAATGGGTATTGAGGAGGGCACCTATTGGGATGAGCACTAGGTGTTGTATGGAAACCAATTTGGCAAAAAATTTCATATTAAAAAAAAAGAAACTTTAATACTTCTCATATTGCTTGTTACCAGTCTCAGGGTTCTTTCAGCCATTCAAATGAGATCAGGTCTATCAAGCCAGGAGAAGCAGAAAAGTGTAACTTGAAAGGAGGCAAATCTTCCAGATAGGTGAAGAAGTTCTCTGATCCTATCAGTGTGTCATCTTGCATTGATTCACTGACTTGTAAAGCCATATCATCAAGATAAAAGTTTGGACTATGCCTCTCTATGCTGTGATCAATGACAGGAATCCACCCATAATCATAGAGGTGCTTGTCCTCTGAAGACTGCTATAGTATTGAAAGCACCAGTGACTCCCTACTTACCAGCTAAGCACGCATCAAACTTAAGTTTAATCAGTTTGTCTCTTAAAGTTTGCCAATAAATAAAGTTGGCCAATTTGCCACTGTGAGTGACCATCATGTCAGTGTTAGTACTAATAGATAGGGGAGTAGGTGTTGTCTCTCTACTCTCTCCTTCCTCAATTTGGCAAGTAGTTCCTCCTAGAACTGATTTTCCAGTTTTAATCATTTGTATCATGATTTTTTTTTTCATTTCTCTAACGAAACCAATTTTTTTTGTCAACAACATCTTTGAATGGAAAGTTTTCATTGGTACAGTTAATGCAACCATAACACATAAATTTACAAGCAATGGCTAAAGCTAAGTTAGAAGCTAAGTGGAAGGAGGGCCAAAAGGCCATGAGGTAGTCCCATCTGGCTGTCAGTTTGAGGTGCCCATATATATAACACCACTGCTGTATGGTAAAAACAAGTTGTTCAGAGTACTCCGTACCTCAACTTTTTGATGATCATCTTCTTGGTCAGTCACGAGCAGTTCCTCTAGTGAGTTATGTTTGAAATATGATATCTGCTATCACTTGTAATAGTCCCTTAACAGTGATGGCTCCCTTTCTTATACATATGACAGACAGGTATTCCTCTTCATTGACAGGTAGCCAACCTTGTAAAGTCATAAATTCAAATTTCAGGACTCCATAAACATAAGATTCAAATGACATAAGAGACTTTCTTTTAGCTTGTGGAGGTAAAACTGAAGCTCCAAACATCTGAGCTTCTTTGTTGGACCACAGAGTCAAGTTCTCATAGTTTAGTTTCTGAAATTCCCAAGCCATACACTGTAGATGTGTTTGACCAAATCACTGACACCAATTATGGTGGTGTCAATTTTTCTCCAAGTTCAGTTTAAGTAAAGTTCAGAGGCTATTACATTCCACATTCTAATAATAATCTTCTTTTGCACAAAGTAGTTAGTGGATGTGACTTGAAATGAGATGAACAATAAAGAGACCTTGAAGATACTTTTTAGGCCCCATACTGCTGTCAATGAGTCCAAATGATTCAATATATCTGCTCTGTTTGGACAGTCTCCCAGAAACACTTCTGAATCCACCTGCACAAACATTGTCACTCTCACACACGTCACCTACAAACTGCCTTTTCAAAACCAACCCCAGAGAGTCTATAACCTAATGTCTCTCTCTCTTCCTCTCCCTCTTTCTCTCCCACTCTCTCTGTCTCCCTCTTTCTCCCCCTCCCTCTATCTCATTTAGTTCAGGAAGAGCATGGATTTAATGGATGCATAGGAAGTACCTGGACTGAGAATCAGGGGGATTGGAGTTTAGTTCTATAAATGCAGATACATCATGCATATGAACTTTTCAAAGAATCATAAAAATCCTGGAGGAAAGGTATTTTATCCAACATCTCACAAACATATTTGATCCTGCAGCTTTAAAAAATTGAACATCTGAAGAAACAATTATAGACACATTGAATATTATATCTAAAATTCACTTCATATAAGAAATACATGAAAATATTTTTTGTGTTCAATATGGTAGAAGAGACTTGAGAAATATATAAATATATTTATATACCGTTCTCATTCTATTACATAACATACATACATAAACAATACATATATTAATTATACATATAAACACACACACATACTGGGGTGCCTGGGTGGCTCAGTTATTAAGCATCTGACTCTTGATTTCAGCTCAGGTCATGATCTCATGGTTTGTGAGTTTGAGCTCCACTTTGAGCTCTTTACTGACAGTATGAAGCCTGCTTGGGATTCTCTCTCTCTCCCTCTCTCTCTTCCCTTTCCCAACTTGCATGTCCACACTCTCATTCTCTCTCTCAAAATAAATAAATAGACTTAAAAAATACATACACATACACACATATACACAATGTAATTTCATTGAAAAATTGGAATTTACTGTATGTCATTCTAGGCTTCACATAAGGAAGGATTTCCTTAAGTAATCAAATATGATTATGATTTGATTATTATTATGAATATAATTATGATAAGTAATCAAATATGATAGAATGAGTAACTTTATGGGGAAGAAAGTATCTCACCACTGAAAATAGTCAAGAAGTTGTTTGAGAAAACATAGACAGTAATCTCTTTGACAAAGGCCTTAGCAACATTTTTCTAGACATGTCTCCTCAGGCAAGGGAAACAAAAGCAAAAATAAGCTATTGAAACTAAATAGAAAACAATAAAAAGCTTTTACACAGTGAAGGTAAGCATCAACAAAACAAAATGGCAACCTACTGAATTGTAGAAGGCAATTACAAATGATATATCCAATAAGGTATTGATATCTAACTATATGAATAACTGATACTACTCAACACCAAAGAACAAATATCTGATTAAAAATTGGGCAGATGTTCTACTCCAAAGCTGTAATCATCAAGACAGCGTGGTATTGGCATGAAAACAGACACATAGACCAATGGAATAGAATACAAACCCCAGAACTAGACCCACAAACGTATGGACAACTCATCTTTGACAAAGCAGGAAAGAACATCCAATGGAAAAAAGACAGTCTCTTTAACAAATGGTGCTGGGAGAACTGGACAGCAACAGGCAGAAGATTGAAACTAGACCACTTTCTTACACCATTCACAAAAATAAACTCAAAATGGATAAAGGACCTGAATGTGAGACAGGAAACCATCAAAACCTTAGAGGAGAAAGCAGGAAAAGACCTCTCTGACCTCAGCCGTAGCAATTTCTTACTTGACATATCCCCAAAGGCAAGGGAATTAAAAGAAAAAATGAACTACTGGGACCTTATGAAGATAAAAAGCTTCTGCACATCAAAGGAAACAACCAACAAAACTAAAAGGCAACCAATGGAATGGGAAAAGATATTTGCAAATGACACATCGGACAAAGGGCTAGTATCCAAAATCTATAAAGAGCTCACTAAACTCCACACCTGAAAAACAAATAACCCAGTGCAGAAATGGGCAGAAAACATGAATAGACACTTCTCTAAAGAAGACATCCGGATGGCCAACAGGCACATGAAAAGATGTTCAACGTCACTCCTCATCAGGGAAATACAAATCAAAACTACAGTCAGATATCACCTCACGCCAGTCAGAGTGGCCAAAATGAACAAATCAGGAGACTATAGATGCTGGAGAGGATGTGGAGAAACGGGAACCTTCTTGCACTGTTGGTGGCAATGCAAATTGGTGCAGCCACTCTGGAAAACTGTCTGGAGGTTCCTCAAAAAATTAAAAATAGACCTACCCTATGACCCAGCAGTAGCACTGCTAGTAATTTACCCAAGGGATACAGGAGTGCTGATGCATAGGGGCACTTGTACCCCAATGTTTACAGCAGCACTCTCAACAATAGCCAAATTATGGAAAGAGCCTAAAGGTCCATCAACTGATGAATGGATAAAGAAATTGTGGTTTATATACACAATGGAGTACTACGTGGCAATGAGAAAGAATGAAATATGGCCCTTTGTAGCAACGTGGATGGAACTGGAAAGTGTGATGCTAAGTGAAATAAGCCATACAGAGAAAGACAGAGACCATATGTTTTCACTCTTATGTGGATCCTGAGAAACTTAACAGAAGTCCATGGGGGAGGGGAAGAAAAAAAGAGGTTAGAGTGGGAGAGAGCCAAAGCATAAGAGACTGTTAAAAACTGAGAACAAACTGAGGGCTGATGGGGGGTGGGGGGGGGAGGGGAGGGTGTGTGATGGGTATTGAGGAGGGCATCTGTTGGGATGAGCACTGGGTGTTGTATGGAAACCAATTTGACAATAAAGTTCATATATTGAAAAATAAATTGGGCAGATGACTTGAATGGATACTTTTCCAAAGAAGACATCCAGGTGGCCAACAGACACCTGAAAAGATGCTCAACGTTACTCATCATGGGAGGAATGAAAACCAAAACCAGAATGATATATCACTTTATATTAGTGAGAATGGCTAGTATCAAAAAGATAAGAAATAAATGTTGGTGAGAATGTGGAAAAAAGGGAACCCTCATACACTGTTGGTGGGAATGTAAACTGATGCTGCCACTGTGGAAAACAATATCAAAAATTAAAAACAGAAATACCATATGATCCAGCAATTTCAGTATTGTCTATTTACACAAAGAAAACAAAAACAATTCCAATAGATATATGTACTCCTATGTTTATCGCAGCGTTATTTACAATAGCCAATATATGGAAGCAACCCAAGTGTCCATTGATAGATGGATAAAGGGGATGTTACACACACATACACACATACACACACACACAGCCATTAAAAAAAAAATTGGATCTTGACATTTGTGATGACATGGATGGACCTAGAGGGTATTATGCTAAGTGAAATAAGTCAGAGAGAGAAAGATAAATGCCATATGATTTCACTTATATGTGGAATCTAAAAGAAACAATTTATTGGTCTGTTTCTGTGTCCAAAACAGACCCATAAATACAAAGAAAAAAGTGATGTTTGCCAGAAGGGATGGGAGTGGGGGAATGGGCAAAATGAATGAAAAGAAATAGGAGGTACAGTCTTCCAGTTGTGAAATTTGTAAGCCATAGGAATTAAAGATACATAATAGGGAATGTAGTTAATAGTACTATAACATTGTATGGTGACAGATGGTAGCTATACTTGTGAGCATAGCATAATGTATAGAGTTGTTGAATTACTAGGTTGTACACCTGAAACTAATGTAACACTATGCACCAACTCTACATCAATAGAAAGAAAGAAAGAAAGAAAGAAAGAAAGAAAGAAAGAAAGAAAGAAAGAGAGAAAGAAAGAGAGAAAGAGAGAGAGTAAGAGAGAGAGAAAGAAAGAAATAAGAAGTCGTTAAAAGACATCTGTGATAGTCAATTTTGCCACAGAGTTTAGAGTATGTATGAGGTGTATTTCAAAGCTACGAGTGTATAATTTTGTAACTAAGTAGCAAACACTTTTTCTTTAAATGTGTGGATTCCAATTCAACTTCAGGTGTGTTCTTAGATGGAGGCAGAGGAGGCACCTCCTTAATGATTTAATTTAAGGGGTAGAATTACTTGAATTACTGCCTCCTCTCAGCCCCAACCACTAAAATGCCTTTTCTCCCCATCTTCCTACTTAATCCCAAATCTATTAGGTTTCATGATGATATATAAGCATGAGTTTCAGAGAAAGATAGACCTGAATTTGAATCCTAGCTTTTGTTCTCACTATCGATAAGATTCTAGGCAAATAACTCAGGCCCATGAGACTCAATTTGCTTATACGTAAACTGTGGATCATAAGGATTAGATTTAGTACACCTAAAATAACTATATATTGCTTGAACTTCAATAAATGTAAGCATTTATTGGAGCATGGTTATTATTATTACTTTATTGCTTTTCCATGAGTTATTTGCTAAAAGTAAGTCTTAAGAGCAACACGTTCCAACATTATCAAAGATAAGAGACCGTGATCTCATGGTTTGACCTATAATATTACTATATTACTATAATCCAAGTAAATGAGTCAGATATTTGAGCACAGGACAGGTATGGTTTGCTAGGTGGAATGGTAGAGCTAGGGCAGGAGAGCTGGGACGCAGGGAAAGTTAGTGAAAGGTCAGATGGAACCACTGAAAATAAGTATTCCTTGGGGCTATCTCTGGATCAAAATCTTTTAAATCTAGAGAGGTAGGGAAAAGAGAAGCTCAAAAATATTTAGCAACTGGGAAAACACAGATACCAACCTATCAGAATAGAAACCAGAAACAACACTGGGAAAGGATCTTTGAGTAGCATCCCCAGCCATAACTTTGCCAGGCCCTACCCCTTTAGTCAGAGTCCTAAGGATATGTGAGCTGTGGACGAAGTGTAAAGAGACCTTGTGGTAGTGAGGTGACACTTGAGTGGTGCAGGGCAGCAGCCACTTATCAATTGGTATGAAGTATTTTGGTGTTATAACAACCTGTATGATGACATAGGTGTGTGCCAGCTGAATATCAGTGCTGGCCCTGGGATTAAACAAAATAAGAGGCAAAGGGAAGGAGAAGAAAGTGAAACAGTAGCAGAAAACAACGAGCATCATTTAGTAACAGAGTGAATTCATCAAAGATGATTAATCCCTGAATTATAATTTATCCTTAAATACCTACACTGAATTTGACACCATTTTTTAGATAAAATGGATATGGTAAGTTTTTAACTCTTAGCTGGTAATATCATTTCCTCCCCAGGGCAGGAAACACCTCACTAATTTTAAACCTCTTTAATTTTTTTAAACCTCATAGTATCTTCAAGGAATATTAAGCTTTTGTTTTACATTTTAAAATGTTATGTACCTGGTTTGTGTATCATAATACAACTCCTCATGCACCAAAATTGTTTTGGCAAATAAAAATTTGAATAGTAAGAGACTTTTAGCAGTAATCCACATTTTTTTCATAACTCCCTACAAAAAAGTCTTGTACATCCTCTAAAAAAGACATGTGACACTGCAGGCAAAATTACATTGTTCATATTGCTCTTATCTTCTACAATTGAGCAGAACCTCCATTTTTTGAATGGTATCAGATAAGCACTTTGTAAAGGCTCTATAACACATCATTCAGTGTCAGGTTTCCCCAAATGTGTAACTAAATGCAGTGCACAACAGGTTGGAAGAACTGAAATTGCATTAAAAGAATCTGTGGTTGAATTTTTATATTGTTTGCAACTGATATCACCACCTGAAGGGTTCAAATAGATAATAAACCTATTTGAGCAAAGGCATATCAAATACCTCTGTATGGAAAAAAGAGCTGTGCAACGAACCTCACATGACTTCAGGCAATTCTTATGTAGCAAAATCTCACTTAAAACAAACCTCCCCTTTCTCTTGAGATGTCCTATAATCCTGGTGATTAGATGGATCAGTCCTGGTAGTGGTTGCCCTTTGCTTAGAGAATTTACTCAGGTTGTATGGGCTCATTTTGTTTTTCTTGAAATTTCAAAATCAAGTATTGAGAACATTTTGCTTATTAATGAATTTCTCGAGGTATGGTCACTAATCCATGATTCTGCTTTGCACTCTCCAGGGGAAATCTGAACCCCAAAAGCCTTAATTTTATTTGTTTGGAATGAACAAGGCAAATCATGCCTCTAGTTTCTATCATCACAAGACTGAGCTTCTTTGAGACAGTGACATGCCTTATTTTTACTCTCTATCCCTACTGTCAAAAGACTGCCTGATAAGATAAATAAATATTGAACAAATCATACTTGTAGCATGAATGAATGAAGTGTTAAAGAAAATGTCTAGTATGTAAGGGCTCACTTGCTTTATTTGTTAATGCATGGAATTAACTTATATTGGGTAATGTACACAAATGACTACTTACAAGCTTATGGGGAAAAAATCTTACATGTTGGTTTTAATCTGTAAAGACATAGATAGCTCTTTAGCTTTTCCAAATGTCACCTTTCTTTAAAAGCTCTTTTGTAGAAAAGATGGGGCAAACAAGAACACCCTTATCTTTATGTGATTGGAAATTTAAAGGAAAAACATGGTATTTCCCCAAAAGTATTCTTGACATTGGAATCTCTTTGCTCTCGTAAGCAAACCAAGGTTTTAGCAAACCTTGGTTTATTGACCTGTTACAGAATCTATCAATGTTTATTGTACTTGTGCTAGATAACCAGGATGTATTTTGTTTTCATGTGTTAATGCTTCTCTATTGTGCATGCATAATGTAAAGAAATACAAACAATTGTTTTGTAATGGGAATTTCTCAAATACATAAGCTATAAATATAGTATACCGAGTGGATATAAATGCTATGCATTTTTCATAAATTCAAAAGATTTGAAAGTCAGAAAGATTTGAATTATAAATGCTATATTTTAGCTTCCGTCTTAAAACCTCCAAGAGACCTACAGCATTTAATTCTCATCTCATTCCTCTAAGAAGCAGTAGGAGGAAGATATTAAAAAGAGTCTCTGTTCCACCTTCTAAGATCATTACTTTATTTTCCAGAAGTGTATCCTATTCTGGTAAGACAGATATGTCCCATTGATCTTAGAAATAAATATGTTGTTCCATGGCTACAATTTCTTTCTCTGAAATCATCTTCTGTTTTTTTTTTTTTAATTTATTACCAATTGGCTGGTGCAGTGTGGTTTTCAGCTGCTGAAAATTTAGAGTCCATTACAATAGTGAGGTTTGGAGTAATTTCCTGGAATGTATTTGGTGCCAAAGTGTCTACAAACTGATTTTTTGTCACTCCATTGGCCACTTGTCCCAATGGAAAAAAAAAATGTCATTCTGTTTGAGTGGATCTTATATAAGGAATACTATTTATAGATATCCTTTTTCAGGATTGTAATCATCAGTTTGGTAAGAGATAAATTTGAGGCTAAAACATTAAAATGCACCTGAAAACATCCACCAGAATTCTGAATTCCTTTTATTTGATTGCTTCATATGCTCCTGGACCTTAAGGCAAGGTCACTATTGCTGTTGTCATGGGAATCTGGGTTATGGAGAACAAAGCTCAAGCTGATGTTATAACAGGATAAGAAACAACTTTTCTCCTGAAGCAAATTATTCATTTCTCTAAACACGCACAACTGTATAGAACTAGTGGTCAGGTTCCAAGGAGGAACTGCTCTTTAACAGATGAAAGCTCAGAAGATACCTCTTTCAAAAAGGAAAAACATAGGTATCCATGGTCTGTTGAGAAGAAGCTTAATTTTTATTAACGGCAATGAAGTTTCTTATAAAAGCTAGGATTAATCTGAAAAATACTAGTTTCTTCCTCTTGGGTCATTTTACTACCATTTTGATCAAAATTAGGTACAGCTTAAAGGACATTTGGAATAATGGTTCACTCAATTACACTTGGCTGCAAACTCAGACACTCTTGTTGGAGTCACAGCACTGGACATTTCAGAGTTTGACTGAATCAGGTTAAGTCTTTGTTCTAGTGTCCATTAAAACACACACTGCATGGAAGTAAAAGGAACAGCTGTTTACTTCACTTTACTCTTCTAAACTGGGCCTATAGCTGGATTGCTTTTTAAAGTGCTCAGGCATGTAAAAAAAAAAACCCAGCACTATTCAATGTGCTCAATGATGTCATAGGTCCACATATTCATTTTTAACACCCTTTACTACTTTTGATGAATGTACTGTATTTTCCTTGCACTAAACTGGGTACTAAAATAGATGAGATACTATATCTATGAAAATATTGGTAAATGTTCACATTTCTTACATTCTGCATTTTATTATACCAAAACACCTGAAAAACTCAATTTCTTCTTCACCTGCCTATCAAGGGCTGGAATAGGATTTATAATTGATGACAACACTTGCAAATCATAGAGCACTTCCTGACTGCTAGTTTCAGTTCAGTTCTTTCAAAGCAAAGCTGGAATACTGATTTTATGTGTGTGTGTGTGCATGTGTGTGTGTGTGTGTGTGTGTGTGTGTGTGTTTAGTACTGTGAAGGAAATGTACTTTTAAATGTTTTGCTTTAAAATGTGAATGTGATGAAAAGATGCTCAACGTCACTCCTCATCAGGGAAATATAAATGAAAACCACACTCAGATATCACCTCACACCAGTCAGAGTGGCCAAAATGAACAAATCAGGAGACTATAGATGCTGGAGAGGATGTGAAGAAACGGGAACCCTCTTGCACTGTTGGTGGTAATGCAAATTGGTGCAGCCACTCTGGAAAACTGTCTGGAGGTTCCTCAAAAAATTAAAAATAGACCTACCCTATGACCCAGCAGTAGCACTGCTAGGAATTTACCCAAGGGATACAAGAGTACTGATACATAGGGGCACTTGTACCCCAATGTTTACAGCAGCACTCTCAACAATAGCCAAATTATGGAAAGAGCCTAAATGTCCATCAACTGATGAATGGATAAAGAAATTGTGGTTTATATACACAATGGAGTACTACGTGGCAATGAGAAAGAATGAAATATGGCCCTTTGTAGCAACATGGATGGAACTGGAGAGTGTGATGCTAAGTGAATAAGCCATACAGAGAAAGACAGATACCATATGGTTTCACTCTTATGTGGATCCTGAGAAACTTCACAGAAACCCATGGGGGAGGGGAAGGAAAAAAAAAAAAGAGGTTAGAGTGGGAGACAGCCAAAGCGTAAGAGACTGTTAAAAACTGAGAACAAACTGAGGGTTGATGGGGGGGTAGGAAGGAGGGGAGGGTGTGTGATGGGTATTGAGGAGGGCACCTTTTAGGATGAACACTGGGTGTTGTGTGGAAACCAATTTGATAATAAATTTCAAAATAAAATACAATAAAATAAAAAATGTGAATGTGATTATCATTATTGTACAACTATAGGTAGAATTGTTGGCTTATTTCAGTGTATGGCACATAATGCATACTCCTGATTTAGAAACTTAGTTTATTTTTTAAGAGCTTTCCATATCACCTTGAAGCTTGTGTTACATAAGCTTTATGGACTCACTCAACTTTGTGATGAAAAGAATCCACCAGGTGAATAGCAGTAAGCTCATGAGCTTTTAAGGGCTTATTTTGCCAGACTGCCACTCCAGCTTACTGTTTGGAGTGGTACTATTCTGCATGCACTGATTATAATACCGCAAAACTCTGATAATATTCATAGCAGAATGAAAATGTCTTTTGCTACCGTCCTCCCCCTCTCTTTTTGCATACAGTACATTGAGTATTAACTAAGGAAATGCCTGAATTAAACTGACAAATCCAAATGCCTGAAATTTAGGACTGCATTTATGGATTTCACCTACAATATATCAGCATCAAAATGTCAGTGACAGTAATTCACAGCCAAAAGAAATTTCTATGGGTTTTAAAACTTTGAGTTCAGGTCATTGTCGTGTTATCTAGCACAAGTCAGGGGAGCAGAACCTATGGGGACAGTGAGACTTAAAATCAGTACTAAAATATTTCTCCAAACTAGAGATTTATTCTGGAACATGGGAGGAAGAAACTATATCTTTAAAAGGAATATGTGTGTGTGTGTGTGTGTGTGTGTGTGTGTGTTTTCAAAGAAAGAGAAAGGGGAAACAAGCTAGTGAGACAGACTGAACCAGAATCCATTTTAGAAACACACACACACACACACACACACACACACACACACAATTGTCTGTGCTTTGAGGGTGCCAATGCCAAAGACTTTATTTATTTAGGAGAAATATTAATGGAATATCCTCTCTTTCTTTTTGTAAAGAAAAAAAAAAGAGAGATGGCTACTCAATTTTTGAGTCACTTAAACATGCTTACTCCTTTCTTGGTTTTCATTTCTGCCTCTCTCATGTCTCCAAATGTCCTTGACAGGCAGTTTAACCCCAAATTGTTTCAAATGTCCATATACATGGTTGCACTTATATATATATTCCAAAAAGATGTTGTTGAGAATATAAACTGTGCAAATGAACTGTATATCATTTTTCAAAATGGCATTCAAAAATGTTTCCTATTGTGAAGGATCACACTTGCTTAGTGAAATAAATACCAAAAATGTATTCAGAAAGCAAATCTAAATTAGAAACTATACCATCTTTTGCTATAGCCATATCCACGGCAGCCTTTAAATGAAGAGCTCTGTAAAATTATTACCCGGATAGGTTGAGTTATGTAAGGCATCACTGCATGATGTAAGGGCACTCCTATGGAAACAATCTGACATTATATAATAATGTAACTACTGCCAATATAGTTTTGGGGATGTGGGGAAAGAAGGGAGTTATGTCAGAGATCATATTTCACCTTATTTTTCTTGTAACTATGAAAATTATATTGGAAACAAAATGAACAAACCCTAGATTTGTGATTCTGTGGGAGTCTTGGCCCTTCTTTGCTAGAATGGTGGCAAAGTGGTCAGCATTCCATTGCAGTGGGTTGCATTCCTTGGCCCCACTTGGTCCTTCTTGATCCTACTTTCCTTTTCTTTTCCTCTTCTCTTCCTCCCCCATGCAAAAAAAGAGAGAAAGAAGGAAGGAAGGAAGGAAAGAAGGAAGGAAGGAAGGAAGGAAGGAAGGAAGGAAGGAAGGAAGGAAAAAGAGACTCGAATCATTTGAGTGAGAAAACATTAAATAGTAGATAATATTAATGGGGAAATTATTTGGTTTAATTTTCCCAACTTACATGTTCTTGACAAATGCATCCAGCAAAACAAATCCAAGTAGAATGAAGCAAACCCCTACTCCCCAGAGGACAATCTAATTTTAATTAAAGTCTTATTTTGAAAAGAAAAGCCTATTGTAAAAAACACTGGAGAAGAATTAAATTAATAAACACAATAAAACATGAAACTGAAAAATATCATGGAGTGGCTGGGGCATGGGCGAGGGTGGGATGGTTACAGAAAAGATAACTTTAACATGAAAAAGAACACCAAAAAAAGGAAAAAGAGTAAATAAAAGGAAGACCACAAATGTCAAAGGATATTTATTTATTTATATGGCTGGAAAAGGGGTAAATTATACTCTTGCATCAAAACACTTAATGATTAGTATTAAAACTTCCATTAAACATAGGAAATTATGCACATAGTTTTTCAGGATAAAAAATGCACAGAGACAGAAATTGACAATTTGTTAGCAATTAAATAGCAATACATATTCTTGTGGGCAGAGAACACCACTAGGCCTTACCTTTTAAAAATAGCATTTTGGCTACTTTTGGAGGATTATGACACATTCACTTTATGCTTAAAAGACACACACGTGTTTGGCACTGAAACGCCTCTCTGTTAATTAGAAAAAAATAAAAACTTGAAACTATAATTCAAATGTGAAATCATTTTTGTAGGTATTTTCCTTAAAGTACAAAGTACATAGCAGTGTAGTGCCCATTATGAATTCTAGAACACGACAAGCTTGATCAAATTTGCAAAAGGGATGGAATGGCTATATAATAAATAGTACAAGAGAGTTCCACATTTGTTTCATCTCAAGTAAATACTCCAAAGTAACCACAATACACTTGTTAGCAAATAAATATATGAAAAGAAGATGTTACGTTCATAGACATAACATTAGATCACAAAGCACTTTCATTTATATGATTCTCAGAGCTGCCCTGTGAGGTTTGCAGGGCAAGTTATATTTTCCCTCTTTAAAAGACAAAGGAATTAAAGTTCAAAGAGCTGGAGTGAACTGCCCCAAATTAGAGAAAGTTGCAACTGAAATTCAGGTCTCTAGATACAAGTTCAATACTTTTCTGTCAACTATACTCCTAAAATTATGGAAGTCACAATTAGGTAAAATTGAATATGGTTATCTTTAAATCCAAGCTGTAGATTTAGAGCAGAATCTAGATAATATATAAATACTTCATCAATTTTAGTTTTGTCCTTCAGGTCACTACATTTCTGATTGCATCATCTACCAGATATCTTATCCTTGATCATTCAAAGTTCCTAACAATATGCTGCCACAGATATACAATGGATGTTCAATAAATACTTATTTGATTCAGTTACTACCCAAAGGCTTATAATTAATAATCTACTAAGCTGCTAGTATTTCCATTGACTTTTTGATTTGACAAAGAGACTCTAGAATTAAGGAATAGGTGATATTAAAACCACCCATAAGATACATCAATTTTATTTATACACTCTTTTTTTTTTTACAGAGAAGAACTATAAACACTTTTCTTCTTTTAAATTCATCAAGCTACTCATGTATTCAAGAATATAATTTTCAGGTTCTCCAGAAATTATTTCAAAACCTATTACCTGCTTTTTGGCCATAAAATTCAAACATTAAAAATTATGCCTGGAAGTAAATATCTCTATGACAAGTGCCTGAAATACATGGGAGTAGAAAGAAAGGTTAAAAGCAAGACTTTATGTATGGGCATATTCACATTTCTAATGAATAAAAGCATATCAAACTTCGATTCAGGACTTTTTTGTTTGTTTGTTTGTTTGTTTTATATTTTTTAATTATTTTTTTTCTTTTCAAATTTTTATTCAAATTTCAGTTAGTTAAATACAGTTCAATTTTGATTTCAGGAGTAGAATTCAGTGATTCATCACTTACATACAACATCCAGTGCTCATCACAGTAAGTGCTCTGCTTAATACCCATCACCCATCTAGGCCATCCCCCAGTATCAACCTTCAGTTTGTTCTCTATCTTTAAGAGTCTCTTATGGTTTGTTACCCTCCTTCTTTTCCCCCTTCCTATATGTTCATCTCTTTTGTTTCTTAAATTCCACATATGAGTGAAATAATATGCAATTTGTCTTTCTCTGGATGACTTATTTCAATTAGCATAATATACTCTAGCTCAACCCACTTAGTTAAAAATGGCAAGATTTAATTTTATCATAGCTGAGTACTGTCCCATTGTGTGTGTGTGTGTGTGTGTGTGTGTGTATAACCTCTTTATCCACTCATTAATTGATGTACTTGATGTACCTCATTTGGGCTCTATGCATAGTTTGGCTACTGTTGATAATGCTGCTATGAACATTGGGGTGCATGTAGCCCTTTGAAGCTGTATTTTTGTGCCTTTTAGGTAAATACTTAGGGGGCGCCTGGGTGGCTCAGTCGGTTAAGCATCCGACTTCAGCTCAGGTCATGATCTCGCGGTCTGCGAGTTCGAGCCCTGCGTCGGGCTCTGGGCTGATGGCTCAGAGCCTGGAGCTTGCTTCCGATTCTGTGTCTCCCTCTCTCTCTGCCCGTCCCCCGTTCATGCTGTGTCTCTCTCTGTCTCAAAAATAAATAAACGTTAAAAAAAAACAAAAAAAATGTCATTTATAGGTAAATACTTAGTAGTGCAATTGCTGGACTGTAGGGTAGTACTATTTTTAACTTTTTGAGGAACCTCCATATGTTCTCCATAGTGGCTACACCAGTTTGCATTCAAACAAATAGTGCAAGAGAGGGTCCACCTTTATCTGCATCCTTGTTAACACCTGCTGTTTCTTGTGTTGTTAAGTTTAGCTATTCTGACAGGTGTGAGGTGGTATATGATCATGGTTTTGATTTGTATTTCCCTGATGATGAGTGGTGTTGAACATATTTCATGTGTCTGTTAGCCATCTGGATGTCTTCTTTGGAAAAGTGTCTATTCATGTCTTCTGTCCATTTCTTCATTGGATTATTTATTTTTAAGTGTCAAGTTTGATGAGTTCTTTATAACTTTTGGAAAGTAACCCTTTATCAGATTTGTCATTTGAAAATATTTTCTCAAATTCCTGAAGCCACCTTTCAGTTTTGTTGAATGTATCCTTTGCTGTACAGAAACTTTGTATCTTGATGGAGTCCCAATAGTTCATTTTTGCTTTTGATTCTCTTGCTTCCAGAGGCATGACTAGTAAGAAGTTGCTCCAGCTGAGATCAGAGATGTTGTAGCCTGTGTTCTCCCCTAGGATTTTGATGGTTTCCTGTCTCACATTTAGGTCTTTCATCCATATTGAATTTTTTTGTGTGTATGGTGTAAGAAGGTGGTCCAGTTTCAATCTTTTGCATGTTGCTATCTAGCTTTCCCAACACCATTTGTTGAGGAGAGTGTCTTTTTTCCATTGAACACTCTTTCCTGCTTTGTCAAAAATTACTTGACAATATAGTTGTTGGTCCATTTATGGGTTTTCTATTCTGTTCCACAGATCTATGTGTCTGTTTTTGTGCCAGTACCATATTGTTTTAATGACTGCATATTTATAATATAACTTGAAATCTGGAACCGTGATGTCTCCAGTTTTGTTTTTCTTTTTTCAGGATTGCTGTGTCCATTCAGGGTCATTTGTGGTTCCATACAAATTTTAGGATTTTTTTTCGATCTCTGCAAAATATGCTGGTGGCATTTTGATAGGGATTGCATGAAATGTGTAGATTGCTTTGGGTAATATAGACATTTTAATAATATTTGTTGTTCCAATCCATGAGCGTAGAATATTTTTTTCCATTTCTTTCTGTCATCTTCAATTTCTTTCATAAGTGTTGCATAGCTTTCAGAGTACAGACCTTTTACCTCTTTGGTTAAGTTTATTCCTAGTTATCTTATGGTTTTTGGTGCAATTGCAAATGGGATCTATTTCTTGATTTATTTTTCTGCTACTTCATTATTGGTGTATAGAAGCGCAACAGATTTCTGTATGTTGATTTTATATCCTGTGACTTTGCTGAATTCATGTATCAATCCTAGCAATTTTTTTTGGTGGAGTCTTACAGGTTTTCCACATAGAGTATTGTGTCATCTCTGAGGACTAAGTTTGATTTCTTCCTTGCCAATTTGGATGCATTTTAGTTGTTGTTGTTGTTGTTGTTGTTGTTGTTGTTGTTGTCTGCTTACTGAGGGAAGACATCCAGTACTATGTCAAATAATAATGGTGAGAGTGGACATCCTTGTCTTGTTCCTGACTATAGAGGAAAGGCTCTCAGTTTTTCCCCATTGAGGATAAAACTGTGAGTCTTCTGTATATGGCTTTTATGATGTTGAGGCCTTTATGATGTTGAGGTATGTTCCACCACCCTTACTTTATTGACGTTTTTTATCAAGAAGGATGCTGTATTTTATCAAATGTTTTTTTCTTTCTCCATTGACAGGATCATATGGTTCTTATTCTTTCTTTTATTATTATTTTTCTTTTGACAGAGGGAGAGCGAGTAGGGAAAGGCAGAAAGAGAGGAAGAGAGAGAATCTTAAGAAGGCTCCATGCCCAGAATAGAGCCCAGCACAGTGCTTGATCACAGAACTGTGATATCATGACTTGAGTTGAAATCGAGGGTCATATGCTAAACTGACTGAGCCACCCATGCACTCTTTATTATTTTTTAATGCGTTTTATAATGTTGTTTAATTTGCAAATATTGAATCACCCCTGCACCCCATGAATAAATCCCACTTAATCGTGGTGAATAATTCTTTTAATGTACTGTTGAATTCGATTTGCTAGTATCTTGTTGAGAATTTTTGCATCCATGTTCATCATGCATATTGGCCTGTAATTCTCCTTTTTAGTAGGGTCTTTGGTTTTGGAATAAAGGTAATTCTGGCCTCATAGAATGAGTTTGGAAGTTTTCCTTCCATTTTTATTTTGTGGAATAGTTTGAAAAGAATAGGTATTAACTCTTCTTTAAATGTCTGGTAGAATTTTCCTGGGAAGCCGTATGTATCTGAACTTTTGCTTGCTGGGAGATTTTTGATTACTGATTCAATTTTTTGACTGGTTATGGGTATGTTCAAATTTTGTATTTCTTCCTGTTTCAGCTTGTATATTTCTAGGAATATATCTGTTTCCTCCAGATTGCCCAGATTGTTGGCATATATTTTTTTCATAATATTCTTTTATCATTGTTTGTATTTCTGTGATGTTGGTTTTGATATCTTCCTTTTCATTGGTGATTTTATTTACTTGGGTCTTTTTTCTTTTTGATAAGTGTGTGTAGGGGCTTCTCAATTTTATTAATTCTTTTGCAAACCAGCTCTTAGTTTCATTGATCTGTTGTACTGTTTTTTATTGTTCTTGTTTCTATATCATTTATTTTGCTCTAGTTTTTATTATTTTTCTTCTTCTGATGACTGTAGGCTATTTGCTCCACCTTTTCTATCTCTTTTAGGTAGATGTAAGGTTAGGTTGTGTATTTGAAACTTTTATTGCTACTTGAGGTAGACATGTATTGCAATATACTTCCTTTTAGGGCTGTCTTTGTGCATCCCACAGGTTTTGGACTGTTGTGTTTCCATTTTAAACTCTTCCATGTACATTTTATTTCATCTTTAATTTCCTAGTTAGACCATTCTTTCTTTAATAGGGTGTTCTTTAACCTCCATATATTTGTGGCCTTTCCAAATCTTTTCTTGTGGTTGACTTCAGGTTTCACAGGATTGTGGACTGAAAATATGTAAAGTATGACCTCAATCTTTTTGTACTTGTTCAGGGCTGACTTGTCACCCAGTTTGTGACGTATTCAGCAGAATGTTGTCTGTGGATTTGAAAAGAATGTGTATTCTGCTAATTAGGATGAAATGTTTTGATATATCTGTTAAGTCTTATTGGTCCAGTGTATCATGCAAAGCCATTGTTTCCTTCTTGATTTTTCTGCTTAGATGATCTATCCATTGGTATAAGTGGAGTGTTAAATACCCTTACTATTATTTTATTATTACCAATGAGTTTCTTTAGGTTTGTTATGTCCAGCACTTCTGATAAAAAAACAAAACAAAAATCTCCTGTAAATTAACGTGAAAATTAATTCTGAGCTGCTGTATCAAAGGTGTGGCAACTCCTTATCACTCTTAGACAACATATTTTATTGTTAGCATAAGAAAGGAAGAAAGGTACATGCAGTGTTATAATTTAGTGCCAATATGTGTTTTTCTATCTTTTGCATGGGACTGGAAGCTTTATGAGAAAAAAAGTCATCATGACTAACTTGGCCTCAATTTTATCTCCAATATCTAACATAATGCATGACACATGGTAGAAAAGTAATAAATGTTTTTAAATGAATAAACAATATCAAAGGGAATAAATTTGAAAATAGAGGAATGCTTTACTGACATCTAGAAATTGTAAATATCTAAAAGGGTGCTGAAAAAAAAATTAAAAAAAAATAAAATAAAAGGGTGCTGAAAGAAAATGTCTTTTACAGAAAAAGAATAGCCTTTGTGCAATAAACAAGAGTAAATGCAGCAAAGAGCCAAGAGCAAGTCACCCCCCTCATACTGTTACTGGTTGGTTCATCAATAAAGAATAAACTTCATCAGGTGAAAAAACAATCTATATTTCAGGTAAAGAATCTGAAAAAAAGAAATAGAAGTCATAAGGAAAGGATGGAAAAAACATTAACAGAGAAAGGAAAACAAATGGTGGAGACTTTGACACCAAAGAAGACCAGTCACAAAAAGGTAATTGACATCATATTGTTACATGCTCTGTAGTCTTCTGAGTTTACCAGCCATTTCATTGTCAATAGTTCTCAAGAGGCCTGTAAACACTAAGACAGCAGGTTCTTTGGCAGGGATAGAAGTCTGTGTGTGTGTGTGTGTGTGTCTGTGTGTGTGTGTGTGTGTAAGGGTGGACAGCCACATATATCTCAATAGTCCTTAGGTACATCTCTGTGTACGCATATCAGTCATAGGACTTTCTTTTTTTTCAATTTGAAGAGCTATAGTTCTAACGAAAAAGCAAACTTTCGTACATTGTGGTGTCTAAAAATTAGCAGATAATGTTCAGAATTCTGCTGACAAGTCAAAAAGTGGCTTGCAGCAACAGTAAAGATTTCTGGAAGTAAAGCAATGACTTAGGAGAAGGCTTCTTTGGATTTTGATCACCTTAAGGAACGGTGGTAATGCTACCCTCACAGATCAGACAGTTGTACAATCTTTTCTTTCACTTTATGAGAAAGAGAAAAATGACCAAAACTCAATCCAATAAAAGTGACTTTTCAAGACAGTGAGTTCCTAGCTTCAGTACTTATATAATGTTATTGAGCAATTGAATATATATCTTTAGTCATATATTTAATAATGATAACTCAAAGCAATTAATAGAAGATTAAATTGTTTCATATAATTTTATAGAATGCAATATATTTTGGAAAGTATCCATCTCAGAATAAGTAAGTTAAACAAAATAAAGGGCACCTGGGTGGCTCAGTTGGTTAAGCATCTGATTTCGGCTCAAGTTATGATCTCACAGTTCGTGGGTTTGAGCCTCGTTTTGGGCTCTGTGCCAACAGCTCAGAGCCTGGAACCTGCTTCGGATTCTGTGTCTACTTCTCTCTCTGTTCCTCCCCTGCTTGCGCGCGCTCTCTCTCTCTCTCAAAAATAAAGATTAAAAAAATAAAAAAAAAATCATTGGTGCTTATAGGGTTAAACAGAAGTTATTTGGAAATCCACTTAGCCAAGCCCCAAAAGTCATGCATAATACCATATAAACTACTTTCAGTGGAGTAGGAACTAGTAAAAGTTGGGTGATTTTTGACCCTTATGAGAGGTATATAACTATTTAAGTCTATGACTATCACCTACTTAGTCACAAGGTATAAAATCTGATTCAAGAAACCAAAGTAAAATCACTGATGGCAAGGTATCAGGAAAAGAATTACTTTACATATATTCTGAAGTGTAAAACACTGCAATCCCAGACTCTCACCTAAAATATTTACTGTAAATAGCTACTATTGCAGCAACAAGCTTTTTTTAATAGAGCTCATACTATTCCAAGTACATCCCACTATGCATTTCATTTAACAAGTCTTAGGAATAGTCTAATTTATTTCTGTGCTTCTTAATACAAATTTTCTTATAAGACTGAAGGCAGTTTGTTTATTCCATTTTAATATGTGGGCATTATTTGAGACTATTTCCAATCAGAGGAAAATTTAATGATTTACACTTACTATCTCCTTTGTTATAGTATTTATAGCTTGTGAGATTGATATTCTGAATAGACCAGTGGTATAGCATCCACATAAATAGAGTGGGAATAAATTTTACAGATAAACATGTGCTTAGAGTTAGCAAATGATGATGGAAAGGTATTAAAACAGGATTCTTTGATTCTGTAGTCTTCCTTTATAATTCAAGTGGGATAGTCTGTGAATAGAATGGACTAGAAGACAGTTTTTAAGAGCTAGCAAAATTTTATAATTTTCAACAAAATTAGCACAGATTAATTCTCTTCGTTATTATTACAACTGAAGGTAAAATACACTTATCTAGTATAGGACTTCAATGTTTTTTAAATGCAATAAATTTTTCATTCTGCATGCCTTTGTGTTTGTATGTAATCCCTCAAAACAAATGCAATAGGCATGACTTCTGGTACTTCAACATTCTGAATCTAGGTAATAGGTCAATACATCCTAATACATTTTATCAAACTTCTATAATTATTCGTTAAAAGTAATAACACAATTTTTATGTACTCATCCATTTAACACCTGTGCTAAACTTTATTTACTCTTGAGATCTCCAGTGTATAAGTCTTTTATCTTAGTCATCCATTCCTCATTGACACACATTGACGTGTGGGTAAAAAACTTAAAACCATGTCATTATTTTTGATAATGCTCATTATTGTGTTTATATGTGGAAGAGTAGGTATTTAAATGGCATGTTCAGTTTCTTTACTGGTCTATTCTGATTTTCTATGCCTTCTGGAATCAGACACATCTTACTTCTGTTGCCTCCACCTTGAGTAGATCCAAGATCGTGTTTACAGTCCTTTTTGTTGGTATTTAAAACAAAATAGTCTAGCTAGTATGGGCTCTTTTTTATTCTACTCTCTGCTTATGCATCCCATGAAGATCCTAGCCCACGCTACATGGCTGGCAAAGTATGGTTTTGTGTATTTACTAATCTACATTTCAATTTCTTCTGGCACATAGGGATTTCCTTTTGTTTCTTGGGAGCACAGATATCTAAACATATATTTAAAATTCTGGTTATCTTTTATCCAGTCGTCTTAGGTATTTATAGTATGAAGCCTTCCATGCTAAGTTAGTCCGTCAAGGTTTCACAATTGCTCTGTTTTATATCCACTGCCTCAGTACCATTCTCTCCTTGGCCTGTTGACATTTGTACCACCTTTATGTGGCCCTCAAATCCTAAATCTGCTTTCGTGAAGGTCATCTATGACCCAAATGGATTCTTTCTGTCTTCTATATCTCTACAACAGGATCTGGCATCTTGTTTGTACTCAGTAAATGCATGTGAAGTGAATTAGCATTATTTAATACCATAGCATCATTTGCCACCTCAACCTTTTATATAATTTTTTATTTCTTTGACTCTCTTAACAAAGTTAAGAGAAACCAAGGGATTTCTCTTTACGTGTCTGTATACCCCTCCTCGCTCTCAGATTTCCTCTTTTTAAATGTATCCAATTAAGTGTTACTTCTCAAGTAATTTATTTTTCTTTGTAGCTAAACCCACACTTTCTCTTATCTTCAGCTATCACCACATGCTGTCAGTTTTCAAGTCTTTATATACAACTCAGATTTCTTTCTTGACATTCAGACTCATATATAGAACTGTCTAGTATGTGAATATTTTAACATGTAACTTAAACTCACATGACCTAAAATGAATGGGGAATTTCTTCTCCAGAATTTCCTCTTCATCCTATATTCTCTATTTCATTTACCTGAGGTAGAATTCTTGATGTCATCTTTCACTAATACGTTTCCCTTACACTTCCCACCAATCCAAACTGATCTCCAAATCCTATGAATTATGTCTCCTAAACATCTCTTTAGTCTTTTTCTTTCTATCCCTATAATCATTGCTTAATTTAGACCCTTGTCATTTTATACCTTTATTATGGAAATGGCCTCATCTCCAACTTCAGGTTTTAATTTTGCTCCCCTATACTCTACCTTCAAACTATCCCCCACCCTCCTGACAGCTTTTTAACGTTTTTATTCAAATTCCAGTTAGTTAACATACAGTGTAATATTAGTTTCAGGTGTACGACATAGTGTAGTGATTCAACACTTCCATAAAACACCTGGTGCTCATCACAAAAAGTGCGCTCTTTAATCTTATCACCTGTTTAACTCATCTCCCCACCCACTTCCCTTCTGGTATTCATCAGTTCTCTATAACTAAGACTCTGTTTCTTGATTTTTCTCTTTTTTTTCCTCTTTGCTAATTTGTTTTGTTTCCTAAATTCCACATATGAGTGAAATCATATGGCATTTGTCTTTCTCTGGCTTATTTTCCTTAACATAGTACCCTCTAGCTCCGTACATGCCATTGCAAATGGTAAGATTTTATTCTTTGTTATAGCTTAGTAATATTCCATTGACCCTATGTATTCTTAGCCATTAATATCATATTTAGTACACACTAGGACCTCAGAAAATGTTAAATTAATGAATATAAATTTATATTTCAATCTATTCTTACTTTTCTTCTACTGTCTACCCTTCTAATGGATGTATTGCTAGCAATTGTAACACAAATTTATCATATATATATATAATATATATATATATATACACATACATACATAACATACAATATGTATGTGTATACATACATATATGTATATTATGTATGTACATATATGATAAATTCAATATATATTATATGATATATATTATGATATATATATATATGATATATACTATGTATGTATATATTATGATATATATGATATATATTATGTATGTATATATATATAACACAAATTTATATGTGTATATATATATATATATATATGAAATGAAAAATGTATTTGCTACCCTGAAAGAGTATAAAGGTTCATTAATGATCTTATGACCATGTGGTCATGACCCGAGCTGAAATCAAGACTTCAATTATATATATATATTATATATGTGTGTGTGTATATATATATATATAAATTATGTGCTATAGGCCAAGCACTATTCTAAGTGTTTTATATATGTTAAATCATTTAATACTCAGAACAAAACTTGTAACTTGTATTCCCATATTTATGAAATTGAAGCACAGAAATTATGTGATTTTTCCAGGGTTGCATAGCCAATAAGTAGTGGAGTTGGGATTCAAACATAGGCAGTCTACTTCCAGAGACCACAATATGAAATAGGAAAGAAAAGAAGAGTGTACTTTATGGATGATTGAAAATTCATTACTAATATATAAATTATTGATATTCAAGATTATGCCCTTGCAATTTAAACTTCGTGTGACCTATCTAAAGCATACAACTTTGATATAAAAATTAAGCTCGGTTTGGCTGACTTACATTGTTATTCTGTTCATTTTTCTTTCTCAGGCTTGGGTTTTATCCTTTGGCTACATATGATCTATTATATGTTTTTCATCACACCCACCATTTTGTATATGAACCAGGTCGAATACCATAGAAAATAGCTTTGAAACTTAAAAAATCTTGGCTTTCATGATTCCTAAGACTGAAGATTCAATTACTAATAAAGCTGCTGTTTTCTGTCTTTAGCCTTCATATTCCTAAACTGAGAAGAAATTATTCCAAACTTGTCCTTTTTTTCTTTGTTTGGGATCTGAAGATGAAAATAGAGTCACAGAATAGTAACATTAATAGATTCTATAGGTACCTGATGTCCTAAAACAATTTGGGTTTTGAGGAAAACGTCTTTTAATAGTATTTCCTCCATGCCAAATAAAAAATTATGGTTTCATATGTAATAAACCCTGAATCACCATTTCTGAGAAATAGAAGTCAGGTATCAACTTGATATTTCCATGTTTTCTACAGTAATTTCTACAATGTTTCACTATTTGGAGATTTGATTGCTTTCTCTCCCCCCAATCCCTTTGCTAACCCATGTTGCCCATAGCTCAAAGCAACTGTCTAGTAAAAGACTTGTATCAACAATCAGAGATATAGTCTACATTTTTTATTTTTTATTTATTTTTAATTTTTTAATGTTTATTTATTTTAGAGAGAGACAGAGCATGAGAGGGGGAGGGGCAGAGAGAGAGGGAGACACAGAATCTGAAGCAGGCTCCAGGCTCTGAGCTATCAACAGAGTCCGATGCAGGGCTCCAGCTCATGCACCATGAGATCATGACCTGAGCCGAAGTCAGACGCTTAACCGACTGTGTCACCCAGGCACCCTATATACTCTACATTTTTTTAAAAGAGAGATAGTGAGAGTTTGATACAGGGAGGAGCAGAGGGAGAGAGACATCTTAAGCAGACTCCACTCTTAGTGCATAGCCCTATGTGGGGCTTGATCTTATGACCACAAGGTCATGACATGAGCTGAAATCAAGACTCCAATACTTAACTGATTGAGCCACCCAGGCACCCCTACTCTCCACTCTGAAATTATGATTCTGTTGCAGAGTGAAAAAAAGCCATTGACATTACTTCTTTCATAATGCAATGTTGTCTCCATTTCTGTTGTAAACATAAGACTGAATTTTATCACCAAGACAAAAAGTTTCAGTCCTTACATACTGATAGAGTGATTAATTACAATAAGAGTTCACTATCATTTGAAACACTATTGCTAGTTTTCTTTAAAAAATAGAATATATCTAATGAAATTGATGTCCCCTATCAAATATGAGGAATGGACTAAACCTGAAATGTGTTTCAAGCCCAAATATGCTGCCCAATTAAATATATATAATCAGTTAAACCCTAAAAATCTGATATTCAGTGGACATCCAAATACACTTATTGAAACCCTTTGATATTATGAACCCTATTTACTGATCTCTATTTCATTTCAATGAGGAGGTAGATTGCTGCTATTTTTTATGGCAATGAACTGTACCATAACACATTCTAGTAAGCAAGTGCTGTATATTGCTTTGCTTTCCAATCCTAAGGTCATATAGGTGATGTGGGGGAAAATTGATTTTTTTTTCTTGTATGCTTTTAGCTGTTCTGTTAGGTGTGTTGTTTATAGATTTAGAGCTTTTTTTTTCATTTTTCAAATTTTTTTTTTCATTTCATTAGATTTTTCTTTGACATAATACAGTCTTTTTTCCATTGGCTTGTAAGGACTTTATATGATCTTGACTAATGAACTCTTATTAATGAACCTACATACTCTTTCAGGGTAGAAATACATTTTTAATTACTCCTGAAGACTGTGGAGCTTCTAACTCTTGAGGTTCTTATTGGCGAGGACAGCCTTTGTCTTCTCTCTGCATATACTGCCCAAAGCGTTGGCACTTGACAAGAGTAGCTGCATGTGTGTGCTTATTCAGAGAAAACAAATTGGCTTCTCTCACCTAAGTAAATGACCTTGCTATTTATAGCTGCTGTCTGGATTAAATTCTTTTTGTAAAAGTGAAAGATATAGTCTTCTTTACAGTTAAATGTATTTGAGTTTTCATCCTCCTGGTGCTCTCTACTTCTTCCTAGGAATAAGTTGCTTTGTTTTCTAACACCAAATTATTTTGGACCTCCTTTTTTTTGAGTAATCTTTGTGGAATTCTAAATATTTTCTGATTGCCAAATATGTGCATAATTTCCAAGCCTGTATCCAAACTATGAAGGAAAAATGTCATTAGACCAGTTCTTGCAATAAATAAAAAATGCACATATTTAATGGAGAGAAAGAGATAATGAATTTTAAAAATACCATCTGGTCTTGAAGAAATGTTTTACAAATATAACCAAATATTATTTATCATTTTGTTGTTTTTAGTTCTTTGTTTTCAGAGCTATGAAGTTTAGAATCATCTTTAAAAAGTTAACTGGGGCGCCTGGGTGGCGCAGTCGGTTAAGCGTCCGACTTCAGCCAGGTCACGATCTCGCGGTCCGTGAGTTCGAGCCCCGCGTCAGGCTCTGGGCTGATGGCTCAGAGCCTGGAGCCTGTTTCCGATTCTGTGTCTCCCTCTCTCTCTGCCCCTCCCCCGTTCATGCTCTGTCTCTCTCTGTCCCAAAAATAAATTAAAAAAATAAAAATAAAAAAAATAAAAAGTTAAGAGTACATCTTTGAAAACTGTTTTCAAAATCACCTGAGGGAAGGTGTTGAGTCACAGAGAACACAACTTTTCACCTTTTCATAAATCAGCATAAGTCAGCTTGACTGATTCACTGTGTGACCACTGGGTAGAGTATAAATCATGTAGAAAAATGTCAGTTGAAATGTTAGTACACTTTAGGGTCATCTGTTGAATTTTCAGTGTGTGTCTGTATCATCTTCAAAAATCTCCAGCATTGAAACACAGGTGTAAAGAAATGCACATGTAGTCTTCATTATTTCTCTTTGGAAATTTATAAGCTGCATCATATTCATATCTCTTTCAGAACCAGTATAGTAAAAATTAATGCATGCAACAAAGCAATACAAGTTTTTGCTATATCTATTTATCAGATGGAAATCAATTTAGCAAAGATGGAACTCCTTCCCTACTTCTCTCTAAAGCAAACAAACAAAAGCCGAAGAAAATATTTAAAAACAAAGGAAAACTACAAGGAATCTACAGACAGTGGGGAAAAAGTGATGTTGAAGCTAACAGATATAAAAATAATTTCAGTACCTGGGGTGGTCATTTTTTTTTCCCATAAGAACATCTCAGATATTTTATTAATCTGGGGGATTCATCATGTTTTGGTGACAAATAAGACAGTTTCCTAAACATTTGCTATATCATCAAGAGATTTCCATTTCAAAAATATGTTATCAGACTATATTTAGCCAGTGGTGTCCATACTGTATGGAAGGCAGGCTAACAACAGAGTTTGAACCAAAATCAACTCTACATTTGAGAATCTTATAAAATAATTATTAAAATATGCTGCAGAAATTAATATAGATGATTATTAATAGCCAAATAAAGTAATTACTCAATGTGGTTAAAAAAACAGTGGCTATGATGATAGCTAATATTGTGGAAAATTGAGTGTGTGGTATTACCTAATATTTCCCACCACAGCAAATATAAGGAGAAATTATAATAATTTGTCAACCATTTGCTGGACTTCAGTATCCTATGCACTGTTCAATGTCATTAAAATGTAGCAGTTCAAAGTATTTGGGTTTTTATAAATCTTCCAACTTAAAAATACTTTATGTAACAATAGAAACCAATAATAAAATGCTTGACTATTATCTTAAAGTCATTAAGGTAGAAAATCCAGTTTTGTAAAGACAAATGAACTACTGGTATCCATTAAATATTGCCACCACTCAAATGCAACATCTTCCAGGAAAGGGCCTTAGTGATATTCACCACTGTATCTTCAATATCTAGATGGGAACCTAGCCTATCAGAGGTACACAACCAATATGTGTTGAATCAAGGCATACATCTAGATCTGACACCCAAATTAAATGAATAATGGTGCGTTATGACTCAACTCTGAAACAGGCAATGTAAAAGGAAATACTTTGAATGACACTGAATGAAAATCATTGTGATTTATAAATACCTCACAAATAACTAGATTTCCAAACTCACATTTATAAGATTCTTATGCTTTATACACAAACTATTAAAAGATGGTTGGCTGTATGTATTAGTTTGCTAGGGCTTCTATAACAAAGTACCATAGACGGGGTACCTTTAACAACATAAATTTGTTTTCTCAAAGTTCCGGGGGCTGAAAGTCCAATACTAAGGTATCAGTAGGTTTGGTTTCTTCCTAGGCCTCTCTCCTTGCCTTGTTGATTGTTTTCTTCTATGTCTTCACATGGTCATCCATCTGTACATGCTTGTGTCTTAATCTCCTCCTCTTACAAGGACACCAATCATATTGAATTCGGTAACTCCCTAATGCCTTCATTTTAACTTAATTACCTCCTTAAAGACCGTATATCCAAATGTAGTTATATTCTTAGGCACTGGGGTTTAAATTTCAACATATAAAGGTACAGCTTATAACACTCTATGACACACGAGATGGAGTAGGATTACAACACAAGTGAACAAAATATACAAAATTATAAAATTCTAACAATTTAAATAGTGAATCACTTATTAAATTTTTAATGACCGCAAAAATGAATGGAAAGATAGCAAACGGCGATGTACATGACAAAGTAGAAGAATAAATTATGTTCACAAGTGTTGAGATGACTTGGGGGAAAAAAGACATATTTATCATAGGTTTCAGGTAATGTTTCTTGGAGTATCTTTTGTTGTTTTTTTTGTTTGTTTTTTAGATCAATAGTTTCTTAATAATGTCTCCAAAGTTCTGAAAGAGTTAATATTTCTACAATAAGTGATCAATTTATTTCTTCTCAACAAAGACAGGTCTACTGAACTGTTTATTCCCATGGAGTTATATCTACAATAATTAATCTAGCAGATGGCTAATATCCTGGAAACTCATGGTAGTATATTAGGATTTTAAGGAATTAGATGGATTTATTTTGGATCCCCAGATAATTTGGTACTGTACTGCATACACCAAAAAAGCCTAATTATAAAGCTGTGTGATAGTGATACTCTAGTGTCTGAGGTAAGCAGACAATGTAAGAGAACAGAAGGAGTTAAGATGGTGGAGGAGTAAGGGTATGCTAAGCTTGCCTTGTCCCTTGAACTCAGCTAGGTAAATATTAAATCATTCTGAATATCCGAGAAATCAATCTGAGGACTGAGAGAACAAAAGTGCAGGTCTACATGTAGAATCATGGAAGGTAGGAGCTGCAGAGACTTGATTTGGGGGAGATAAGAATTGCAGGCGCAATTGGTGCTGTGGAAGGGAGGAAGCCCTGTTTATGGAGACTTCTATAAGCAGCAGAGTGCAAAATCTGAAGTTTTAGAACTCCATCACAATGGGGGTCATGCTGGTTTAGCAGTGCTCCTGTGAGGAAGGAGCACAGAGACCCAGGAGCAGTGCTGTCTGAGGATCCACTGCATCACACAAAAAGAAACAGTTCCCCTGCTTGGAGTGCATTTGACAGTGGTGACAAGGTCTCTCTAGAACAGAAAAAAGGGTGGCACCAATATGCAGCAGTGTTCTTAGGCATAGGAACAGAGCTCCAGCTGAGGGCAGTGAGCCTTGATGCTGGCTTTCTGCTCCACTTTGCCATAAACTCAAAACAGCTGCATAGTCATGTGACTGCTTTTGTGGCTAGGCCAGCAAACAACAAAAGCATGATGAGACCCTCCCCCCAGAGGATCAGCATGGGGGATGCCATGTAAGTCCCTAAAATTTGGAATTTAGAAACCTAGCTGCACACCTGAGATAAAACAGCTCAGACACAGAAAGAATGACAGCAGGGATCTGACAGAAGCTGGGGACACAACAGACGTGATTGCTTTTCAGTGAGGGCTTCTTGAAAAGTGGCATGTGGAGAGGTTCCGGAAGATGGCGGCGTAGGAGGACGCGGGGCTCACAGCGCGTCCTGCCGATCACTTAGATTCCACCTACACCTGCCTAAAGAACCCAGAAAACCGCCAGAGGATTAGCAGAACGGAGTCTCTGGAGTCAAGCGCAGACTAGAGGCCCATGGAAGAGGGTAGGAAGGGCGGCGAGGCGGTGCGCGCTCCACGGACTGGCGGGAGGGAGCCGGGGCGGAGGGGCGGCTCACCGGCCAAGCAGAGCCCCCGAGTCTGGCTGGCAAAAGCGGAGGGGCCGGACAGACTGTGTTCCCACAGCAAGCGCGACTTAGCGTCTGGGAGGTCAGAAGTTAACAGCTCTGCTCAGAAAGCGGGAAGGCTGGAGGACAAAGGGAGGGAGAGCTGCTGAGCCCCCGGACGGCAGAGCTCAGCTTGGCGGGGAACAAAGGCGCCAGCGCCATCTCCCCCGCCCATCCCCCAGCCAAAATCCCAAAGGGAACCAGTTCCTGCCAGGGAACTTGCTCGCTCCGCGCAAACACCCAACTCTGTGCTTCTGCGGAGCCAAACCTCCGGCAGCGGATCTGACTCCCTCCCGCTGCCACAGGGCTCCTCCTGAAGTGGATCACCTAAGGAGAAGCGAGCTAAGCCTGCCCCTCCAGCCCCCGTGCACCTTGCCTACCCACCCCAGCTAATACGCCAGATCCCCAGCAACACAAGCCTGGCAGTGTGCAAGTAGCCCAGAGGGGACACGCCACCCCACAGTGAATCCCGCCCCTAGGAGAGGGGAAGAGAAGGCACACACCAGTCTGACTGTGGCCCCAGCAGTGGGCTGGGGGCAGACATCGGGTCGGACTGCGGCCCCGCCCACTAACTCCAGTTATACACCACAGCACAGGGGAAGTGCACTGCCGGTCCTCACCACGCCAGGGACTCTCCAAAATGACCAAACGGAAGAATTCCCCTCAGAAGAATCTCCAGGAAATAACAACAGCTAATGAACTGATCAAAAAGGATTTAAATAATATAACAGAAAGTGAATTTAGAATAATAGTCATAAAATTAATCGCTGGGCTTGAAAACAGTATACAGGACAGCAGAGAATCTCTTGCCACAAAGATCGAGGGACTAAGGAACAGTCACGAGGAGTTGAAAAACGCTTTAAACGAATTGCAAAACAAAATGGAATCCACGATGGCTCGGCTTGAAGAGGCAGAGGAGAGAATAGGTGAACTAGAAGATACAGTTATGGAGAAAGAGGAAGCTGAAAGAAAGAGAGATAAAAAAATCCAGGAGTATGAGGGGAAAATTAGAGAACTAAGTGATACACTAAAAAAAAAATAATATACGCATAATTGGTATCCCAGAGGAGGAAGAGAGAGGGAAGGGTGCTGAAGGGGTACTTGAGCAAATTATAGCTGAGAACTTCCCTGAACTGGGGAAGGAAAAAGGCATTGAAATCCAAGAGGCACAGAGAACTCCCTTCAGACGTAACTTGAATCGATCTTCTGCACGACATATCATAGTGAAACTGGCAAAATACAAGGATAAAGAGAAAATTCTGAAAGCAGCAAGGGATAAACGTGCCCTCACATATAAAGGGAGACCTATAAGACTCGTGACTGATCTCTCCTTTGAAACTTGGCAGGCCAGAAAGGCTTGGCACGATATCTACAGTGTGCTAAACAGAAAAAATATGCAGCCGAGAATCCTTTATCCAGCAAGTCTGTCATTTAGAATAGAAGGAGAGATAAAGATCTTCCCAAACAAACAAAAACTGAAGGAATTTGTCACCACGAAACCAGCCCTACAAGAGATCCTAAGGGGGATCCTGTGAGACAAAGTACCAGAGACATCACTACAAGCATAAAACATACAGACATCACAATGACTCTAAACCCATATCTTTCTATAATAACACTGAATGTAAATGGATTAAATGCGCCAACCAAAAGACATAGGGTATCAGAATGGATAAAAAAACAAGACCCATCTATTTGCTGTCTACAAGAGACTCATTTTAGATCTGAGGACACCTTTAGATTGAGAGTGAGGGGATGGAGAACTATTTATCATGCTCCTGGAAGCCAAAAGAAAGCTGGAGTAGCCATACTTATATCAGACAAACTAGACTTTCAATTAAAGGCTGTAACAAGAGATGAAGAAGGGCATTATATAATAATCACAGGGTCTATCCACCAGGAAGAGCTAACTATTATAAATGTCTATGCGCCAAATACCCGAGCCCCCAGATATATAAAACAATTACTCATAAACATAAGCAACCTTATTGATAAGAATGTGGTCATTGCAGGGGACTTTAACACCCCACTTACAGAAATGGATAGATCATCTAGACACACAGTCAATAAAGAAACAAGGGCCCTGAATGATACATTGGATCAGATGGACTTGACAGATATATTTAGAACTCTGCATCCCAAAGCAACAGAATATACTTTCTTCTCGAGTGCACATGGAACATTCTCCAAGATAGATCATATACTGGGTCACAAAACAGCCCTTCATAAGTTTACAAGAATTGAAATTATACCATGCATACTTTCAGACCACAATGCTATGAAGCTTGAAATCAACCACAGGAAAAAGTCTGGAAAACCTCCAAAAGCATGGAGGTTAAAGAACACCCTACTAACGAATGAGTGGGTCAACCAGGCAATTAGAGAAGAAATTAAAACATATATGGAAACAAACGAAAATGAAAATACAACAATCCAAACGCTTTGGGATGCAGCGAAGGCAGTCCTGAGAGGAAAATACATTGCAATCCAGGCCTATCTCAAGAAACAAGAAAAATCCCAAATACAAAATCTAACAGCACACCTAAAGGAAATAGAAGCAGAACAGCAAAGGCAGCCTAAACCCAGCAGAAGAAGAGAAATCATAAAGATCAGAGCAGAAATAAACAATATAGAATCTAAAAAAACTGTAGAGCAGGTCAACGAAACCAAGAGTTGGTTTTTTGAAAAAATAAACAAAATTGACAAACCTCTAGCCAGGCTTCTCAAAAAGAAAAGGGAGATGACCCAAATAGATAAAATCATGAATGAAAACGGAATGATTACAACCAATCCCTCAGAGATACAAACAATTATCAGGGAATACTATGAAAAATTATATGCCAGCAAATTGGAAAACCTGGAAGAAATGGACAAATTCCTAAACACCCACACTCTTCCAAAACTCAATCAGGAGGAAATAGAAAGCTTGAACAGACCCATAACCAGCGAAGAAATGGAATCGGTTATCAAAAATCTCCCAACAAATAAGAGTCCAGGACCAGATGGCTTCCCAGGGGAGTTCTACCAGACATTTAAAGCAGAGATAATACCTATCCTTCTCAAGCTATTCCAAGAAATAGAAAGGGAAGGAAAACTTCCAGACTCATTCTAGGAAGCCAGTATTACTTTGATTCCTAAACCAGACAGAGACCCAGTAAAAAAAGAGAACTACAGGCCAATATCCCTGATGAATATGGATGCAAAAATTCTTAATAAGATACTAGCAAATCGAATTCAACAGCATATAAAAAGAATTATTCACCATGATCAAGTGGGATTCATTCCTGGGATGCAGGGCTGGTTCAACATTCGCAAAGCGATCAACGTGATACATCACATTAACAAAAAAAAAGAGAAGAACCATATGATCCTGTCAATCGATGCAGAAAAGGCCTTTGACAAAATCCAGCACTCTTTCTTAATAAAAACCCTTGAGAAAGTCGGGATAGAAGGAACATACTTAAAGATCATAAAGGCCATTTATGAAAAGCCCACAGCTAACATCATCCTCAACGGGGAAAAACTGAGAGCTTTTTCCCTGAGATCAGGAACACGACAGGGATGCCCACTGTCACCGCTGCTGTTTAATATAGTGCTGGAAGTTCTAGCATCAGCAATCAGACAACAAAAGGAAATCAAAGGCATCAAAATTGGCAAAGAGGAAGTCAAGCTTTCGCTTTTTGCAGATGACATGATATTATACATGGAAAATCCGATAGACTCCACCAAAAGTCTGCTAGAACTGATACATGAATTCAGCAAAGTTGCAGGATACAAAATCAACGTGCAGAAATCAGTTGCATTCTTATACACTAACAATGAAGCAACAGAAAGACAAATGAAGAAACTGATCCCATTCACAATTGCACCAAGAAGCATAAAATACCTAGGAATAAATCTAACCAAAGATGTAAAAGATCTGTATGCTGAAAACTATAGAAAGCTTATGCAGGTAATTGAAGAAGATATAAAGAAATGGAAAGACATTCCCTGCTCATGGATTGGAAGAATAAATATTGTCAAAATGTCAATACTACCCAAAGCTATCTACACATTCAATGCAATCCCAATCAAAATGGCACCAGCATTCTTCTCGAAACTAGAACAAGCAATCCTAAAATTCATATGGAACCACAAAAGGCCCCGAATAGCCAAAGTAATTTTGAAGAAGAAGACCAAAGCAGGAGGCATCACAATCCCAGACTTTAGCCTCTACTACAAAGCTGTCATCATCAAGACAGCATGGTATTGGCATAAAAACAGACACATAGACCAATGGAATAGAATAGAAACCCCAGAACTAGACCCACAAACGTATGGCCAACTCATCTTTGACAAAGCAGGAAAGAACATCCAATGGAAAAAAGACAGTCTCTTTAACAAATGGTGCTGGGAGAACTGGACAGCAACATGCAGAAGGTTGAAACTAGACCACTTTCTCACACCATTCACAAAAATAAACTCAAAATGGATAAAGGACCTGAATGTGAGACAGGAAACCATCAAAACCTTAGAGGAGAAAGCAGGAAAAGACCTCTCTGACCTCAGCCGTAGCAATCTCTTACTCGGCACATCCCCAAAGGCAAGGGAATTAAAAGCAAAAGTGAATTACTGGGACCTTATGAAGATAAAAAGCTTCTGCACAGCAAAGGAAACAACCAACAAAACTAAAAGGCAACCAACGGAATGGGAAAAGATATTTGCAAATGACACATCGGACAAAGGGCTAGTATCCAAAATCTATAAAGAGCTCATCAAACTCCACACCCGAAAAACAAATAACCCAGTGAAGAAATGGGCAGAAAACATGAATAGACACTTCTCTAAAGAAGACATCCGGATGGCCAACAGGCACATGAAAAGATGTTCAACGTCGCTCCTTATCAGGGAAATACAAATCAAAACCACACTCAGATACCACCTCACGCCAGTCAGAGTGGCCAAAATGAAGAAATCAGGAGACTATAGATGCTGGAGAGGATGTGGAGAAACAGGAACCCTCTTGCACTGTTGGTGGGAATGCAAATTGGTGCAGCCGCTCTGGAAAGCAGTGTGGAGGTTCCTCAGAAAATTAAAAATAGACCTACCCTATGACCCAGCAATAGCACTGCTAGGAATTTATCCAAGGGATACAGGAGTACTGATGCATAGGGGCACCTGTACCCCAATGTTTATAGCGGCACTCTCAACAATAGCCAAATTATGGAAAGAGCCTAAATGTCCATCAACTGATGAATGGATAAAGAAATTGTGGTTTATATACACAATGGAATACTACGTGGCAATGAGAAAAAATGAAATATGGCCTTTTGTAGCAACATGGATGGAACTGGAGAGTGTGATGCTAAGTGAAATAAGCCATACAGAGAAAGACAGATACCATATGGTTTCACTCTTATGTGGATCCTGAGAAACATAACAGAAACCCATGGGGGAGGGGAAGGGAAAAAAAAAAAAAAAGAGGTTAGAGTGGGAGAGAGCCAAAGCATTAGAGACTGTTAAAAACTGAGAACAAACTGAGGGTTGATGGGGGGTGGGAGGTAGGGCAGGGTGCGAGGGAGGGCAGGGTGGGTGATGGGTATTGAGGAGGGCACCTTTTGGGATGAGCACTGGGTGTTGTATGGAAACCAATTTGACAGTAAATTTCATATATTAAAAAATAAAAAAAAATAAAAAATAAAAAGAAAAATAAAAAAGAAAAAAAGAAAAAAAAAAAAAGTGGCATGTGGGAGCTATCCACGTTGGAACTAAAGAGCAGGTGAAACCATTTTGTCCCCTACCCATCAGCAATGACCAACCTCAGTGAGCTAAACAGCCGCTTACACCAAGCCTCACCCCCCTATACCCTGCAGGTGCATCTCTATGAGCAAGTTGGCCAGAGAAGCAGGGCAACAGGCCATTTCTTCAGAAGGTCAGTGCAACCCTTTGCACACACCAAGTCTATTGTTCATAGAATGCTATAAAGCTTCAGCTCTAGGAGAAATCAAAGGTAGCTTCCTTTTCATTTTTATTTTTTTTAATTTTTAAATTTTTAAATTTTTAAATTTTTATATATGTGTTTATATACAGTAAAACCTTGATTTGTGTGCATAATTCATTCTGGAAACATGCTTATAATCCAAAGCACTTGTATATCAAAGAAAATTTCAAGAATCATTGGCTCAGTTGTGATCATGTGATGTTCAGTGTCACATACTAATTGTATTTAAAGATAGCATTTTCTATCAAGTTGAAATTTATTAGAAATGTTTTCTTGTCTTGCAGAACACTCGCAGAACAAATTACTTGCAATCCAAGGTTTTACTGTATTTACTTTTATTTTTTGGATATAGCTTCTTTTAAAAAAGAGAACAAAACACACCTTGGATCAATGTTTTTAATTTTTTTATGGAACAAAATGACAAGACAGATGAATCATGCCAAAAGAAAGAACAGAAAGTAGAAGTAACACCCAGGGATTTAATCAATACAGATGTAAGTAAGATGTCAGAGTTAGAATTTAAAAAAAAAAATTATAAGGATACTAGCTGGGTTTGGAAAAAGCATATGAGACACTAGAGAATCCCTTACTCCACAGACAAAAGGGCAAAAATCTAGTCAGGCCACAATTAAAAATGCTATAACCAAATGTAAACCCAAG
>NW_026526791.1:0-152000 GCF_024362965.1 Panthera pardus
GTCTCTGGAGATGTTCACATTCATTGCTAGTTTAAGGTGATGTTTGCTGAATTTCTCTATTGTACAGTAACTATTTTCCATTAGGGAAATTATTTCCATTTCCCTACTCTATTCTTTAGAAGTGAGGTATTAAGTTTGCCCTGCCCTATATATATGCATAAGGAATTAAAGAGGAAGGTGAGGAGGGAAGGAGAGAAGGGTGGAGAGAAAGAGAGAGAAAGAGAAAGATTGAGATTGGTTGATTATGAGGAATTAGCTCATGCCATAATGGACAATAAGAAGTCCCATGATCTGGTGACTCTTTGCTTGAGACCCAGCAAAGCTGATTACGTAGTTACAGTCCGAGTCCAAAGGCCTGAGAATCCAAGCACAGATGGTGTAAATCCAAGTCTGAGGCCAAGAGAAAACCAATGTCCAGTTCAGTGATTAAGGCAGAGAGAAGAAATCCTCCCTTCCTCCACGTTTTTGTTCCATTTAAGCCCTCAATGGATTGGATCATGCCCACCCACATTGGGAAAGGTGATCTGGTTTAATTAATTTACCAATTTTAATGCTAATTGCATCCAGAAACACCCTCACAGAATACCCAGAAATAATGTTTAACCAGATATCTGAGCATCCCAGGACCCAGTAAAGTTGGCACATAAAATAAAACATACACCTCATGGAGGGAGCATATCCACATATACTATTTGAAATTGTTAAATGAAGATAACTTGACACCTTTCAACCATCTTTTTTATTAATTCAAGCATTTACTTAATTAGCATGGATATGTGTATATTTATTATATAGGCTGGGTTACTGAATGGACACATCCCCCGAAACGTCCAGCACTATGATTTATGTTGTGCAGTGTAAGTATTTTGGCTTAAGATCCCAGAACATGCAAAAGAGTTCCCTATCACCACCATTATTTTTCAGCACTGTCTTAGTCCATTCAGGCTGCTAGAACAAAAATAGCAGCCTGGGTGGCTTATAATGATAGGAATTTATTCTCATAGTTCTGGAGGCTAGAAGTTCAAGTCCATGATGACATCATGATTGGGTTATAGTGAAGACCCTCTTCTGGGTTGCAGACTGCCAACTTATGCTGTATCCTCACATGATAGAAGGGACAAGCAAGCTTTCTGGAGCCTTTTTAATAAGGGAAGTAATCCCATTCATGAAGGCTCTGCCCTTGTGACCTGATCACCTTGTAAAGATTCCACTTCCTAATACCATCAGCTGGGGGTTATGGTATATGTATTTTGGGGGGACACAATCGTTCAGATCATACTAAGCACTATTACATTGTCTAATTATGGTATATTAAAGAATGTTTTTAGATGGTGCATTTAGCCATGATATAATATAAAAACAACATTATAAATTCACTTCATTTCATTGCATACTTGGAAATCCCTTGAAAAAAGGGAAAAAAAGACAAAGTTTATTGAAAGGATCATGAAAATTTATTGCTACCATTCAGTAAACCTATTAGCAAAATTCCTTATGATGGAGCCAAAGTATGTGAGGTAGAGAAAAATATTTCCTTTATTTGAAAGCCCATTGTCTTGGGCACAACCTTCCCCATTCTCTGACTCTGACTCTATGGAAAGTATTTTAAACTCTAGATATTAGGTAACTGATAGCATTGTAATATAATATTTGTTTATACACAAGCAAATGAATTCTGTCTTAGAAAGGAAATCTTTGTCTTCATTTGAGTCTTCATTTCAACACTCATGATGTACAAATGTGACAAAGGTGGTTGCTGACCTTGTTAAGATTAATTTCAGTGGAAACATGGAGGGACACAGCCCTATTGGTTGAAGGATAAAAGGTGAGGCAAAGTTTTGAGATGGTATGTATTGTCAATGGGACAGACACAGTGCTGTACTAGACAAAGCCAGGTAGAGATGGATCCAATGAGGACAACCAGTCCAGTTACAAAGGCCCTCCATAGTTTTGTTCATCTGAGCTGAGTGCATGGTGAGCAAACTTGGGCACTACTGTGCTAGTAAGTAATGGGACCAGAGCTCAAACCCAGATCTCCTTTACTCCAATGCATTTACCCCTAGCCACTGCGATTTGGTGCTTTCCTTTGTAAGTGAGGTCAGCATAAGGGAAGGGACTTTACACATCCAGAGGAAGGGGCTTCTTGTGTGTGTGTAAGGAAGTGGGAAGAGAGGCAGATTCTAGATTACCATAGCAAGTTAAGGCTGAGGCTCTGGTTGGGTTAAGTGAAGTGTGGTTGTCTGTGCTCATACAGGGCACTATCTCACACACTTGGAATTTGTACAGGGAAACATTTGTCATAAATCAAGTTTTCAACCCTTTTCTACTCAAGCTTAGTTTAGTGCTCAGTCCATTACAGAATGAGTGCATCGTAGTTTTGTCGGTAGAAAGTTAATTTCCTTTCCACTGTGGATATTCACCTCTGCACTATCCCTAGCTCCTGAAAATGGAGTGGCCCACTGATAGGACAAGAACTGCTTTGTATCCAGCCACATTTGCTTTGAGAAAGTAATAGGTGGTACTTAAACTGGGTCTTGGTAGATCAATAATTTAGGCACGTTAAAGTTTTCTTTCAAGATTCCTTATGAATATGTCTGAAAGTCACTTAAGTTTTGGTTTAAATTTATATAGTCTGGCTTAAATTTAAATTTAAATTTTGGCATATATATATATATATATATATATATATATATATATAGCATTGCCTATAAGCAAACATGTCATTATATAGACTTCAATTGTAATTTGCTTTAAGAGGAAGCTCTTTAACTTGAGAAACAAGGAATTATGTTCTTTGAATGTTTCTGTTCAGGTTTTGCCTATCACACTCTTGCAATAGTTAATTCATTTTCCAAGATGAATTCAAAGATAGCTTGCTTTCTTTGTTAGAAACATCTGTGTGATACGCTTTAAAAGAGGAGAAATGAAGACAAAAGAGTTGGTCCAAATAGTCACAGTAAATTGAAATTCGATTCTAAACAGTGTTCAAGTGTCAGGAAGGGAACGCCAGAAGTTAACTGTTCGTCAGTGGGCTGTGGAATTGCTGGTTATTTATGTTTTTCCCTCCATACTTGAATGTATTTTCCACACTGTCTAAACTGAGTGGGAATAGCTACGACAGTCAGAAACAAAGCCCATAATGGTATACTCAATGGGAAGAGTAAGAGAAAGACATGGGTTCCAGTCTGGGCTCTGACAATGGCAAATGGCAGGATGGGGCACTAAGCTCCCCAAGCCTCAGGCCCCCCATCCAGGGGGTGAGCAGAGGACCCTCCCTCACAGGGTCCTTGTGGGCAATTGATGAAATCACAAAAGCAGCATAGGTCACAGAGGTGTTTTGGTCTCAGCCACGCCTGGGAGGTGAGGCTCAGCTTCTGCATCTGTAAAGAGGGGGAAACACCATGTGGACCCCTGCAGTTATGTCAAGAGATTCAACGTTATTATGTAGATTAAAAGATAAGTCAGTGTCGTATTATGCACTGTTAATAAGAATGTAGAGAATGATTATATGTAATGAGAATGTAATAGAGAATTTTGTTGGCTTCTTTAATTTTTCCTCTTTTCCAAATTCATTTATACATTTTGGAAATATATTTTCAACAGTATTCCACAAAGTAAATCGATTAAAACCTTTTAACTTGCAACTCTACCTCTAGAATATTCACGTGTTCTTTTCCATGGAAAACCGTGTGTGGTAAAAAGAAGAGTCACATCAGAGCTCTCATTGGATCTTTTAGAGGAGGAAGCATCAATCCGCAGCCTCCACAGGTTCTCTACAGTACGTGCCCCAGTTGTTCTCTATGGAACAGCTCTGCAGTTCCATTACTCAAATGGCCCGTGTCCTGGGCATCCTTCTCAAAAGTGGAAGAGGTGAATCCTGGGGCAAAGCTCCAAATAAGCCATTTGAAAGCTCTAGGGTTCTCAGCGCATTGTGTGAAGCCACAGCCCATGAGAAATTTTGAACTCACTCCCATTGGATCCCTTGCAAATGAAAAAGTGTATCTGGCAATGGTGAGCTAGTGGAGTTACCAGATGACTAAGGATAATCAAACCACTAGGCTGAGGACACTTCCCACAGGAAGCAAGGTTTAAACAGACCTGAGGGGTAAGGGGGCACTAACCAGGGAAAGAGGGGAGCATGGAGCTAATCTGAGACCCTAACTGGGTATCACAGTCAGGAAATACTCTATGACTTGGTTTGTCCCTGAGGAAATCCCGTGTGGAGATCCACTACCCGGCTGCTGGGCATCTCTGGAAAACTGTGTGTATCACAGCGCAATGGTAGAGGTACCTGAACCCCTTCTCCCTTTGCCCTGACCCCAGGCCTGCGGTATCCACCAGTGATCTCAGCAAGTGTGATACTAGTCCTGTGTTTTACACCTGTGGAACCATAGAGAAGAAAACTACTGACAAAAGGGATTTGATTATGATTTTCGTTTTACATACACTTTGACCACTCGCAATGCATTATTCCTCGCAATAACGTTTGATAGATATTTGTTTCATTTTCTCTAACAATTGTTTTGTTTGGAGGAAATTCAGAAATTGGTGGTCACTGCCATCTAGTGACCGGGTCGAGAATAGCGTCTTGGACATCATGTAGCAGGAGGCCTTGGAAGGAGGGAGAGGAGAGCCCCATCACGGAATTTTCTGGACGTTTATATGACGAACTCAGCATTAAAGGGTGACTCGGACAGAGCCCAAGGACAATAAACCCCATGTCAGGAATTTTTCGTCAGTCCCTCTCACCAATGATTCCCAGAAATCTGCACCTATGTGTCTGTGAGAATGTGAACTATAAAAATATGTGTACATACATACATATAGACATATAGACATACACACACACACATACAGATACATATGTAGTTGAGGTGCATTCAAACATTATTTTTGCAAAGAAATTCCCAACAAAGAATATACTACAATCTTCTGTAATTTTATCTGTTATTTTTCTGACTTCAAAATTAATATAAATGTCCTGAAAATAAATGCACTGCAGAATGTATATTTATTAGGGAATTTTTCTTGTATATTTGTCTATCCTTCATAATTAAATTTGTATTTTCCAGCTATGATTTTCCGTGTAGAGTCACAGGAATGTATATATTTCTTCAAAATTTGGATTGCATACTGTACTTCAATATGCTTTATACATACATACACAGACATATATATATACAATTTGTTTTATTTTTATTTTTATTTTTATTTGAGAGAGAGAGAGGGACAGCACATGAGCATACACTCACCCATGCGAGCAGGGGAGGAGCAGAGGGAGAGAGCGAGAGCGAGAGAGCGAGAGAGAGAGATTCTTAAGCAGGCTCAGCACAGAGCCTGATGCGGGGCTCCATCCCAAGTCCCTGGGATCATAACCTGAGCTGAAATCAAGAGTCGGAGGCTCTACCAACTGAGCCAGCCAGGCACCCCATGTTTTTATACTTTGATCTTTATATATGTGACTGTGATGGATAGTTTGAACTGCTTCACTATGGACTTTGAACAACACTTTCCTAGGTAATCAGATTTATTTACATATGATAACAATAAACATTTGTTTATAAAATATGTTTCAAATATTTTTCTAATAATTCACATTTCTTTATATGTAATGTTTTTGTTTGGGATAGACAAGGTGTTTTTTTTTTAACTCCCCTTTAACTTGTCTAATTAAATTTGTAACGTAAAGTGTTTCCAGGGTTGCACATTTAGTTTTAAATTACTCTGGTGTGTATATCATGCCCACGGGGTTTTCAAACAACCCACCCTCTTGGTGCTGAAGATGACTGTGGAGGTGCAATGCTGGCCCTTCAGCCTAGAGGCCTGGATATAGGGCCCCTTTGATTGGTCTGTCTGAAGCCAGGCGTGTGGCCTAGGCAGAAGCACAGGAAAAGCAAACTTCCACGGCAGGAATGAAATTATGATTGACAGAATTACTTTAATCCAGATGCACATTACATATCCGCCTTAAGCCACACAAGTGTTCAGATATCATCCCCATTTTCCAATATGAAGCTTTTTCCACTGTGCCCTGATGCCTTTATGGCTTTGAATGATTGAAACTCCAGGGGACTGGTATTTGATGAAACCCTGTGTATTATTCACTTTTGCTATATTATTTTTAAAACACAAAATCAACGAAACTGGAAAGCCAAGGTAGGCACTGTCAAAGTAAAAAAAAAAAAAATAAAGTGTGAAAAGCTGGAAATAAATATGTGCAAACATTACTACAGACCTTGTGCTAATACGCATTAACCTAAAGGACTATTGGTAACCAGTCAATAGAGAAAAAGAGCCAAAAGATAGGAATAAATAATTCACCTAAAAAGGAAAATGTTTCTGTAATAAATGTTGGACAGATGCCAAACCATATTAGCTGAAGAAGTGAAAATCTGGAGAAGTCAAAACAAGTGAAAAATGCAGTTTGCATAAAACTACGTATGTGATTGATAATTTAAAAATAATGTGTGTGCGTATAAAATACTTGTATTTTAAGGTGCATGATCACAGTACCTAAAGAGAATACATCTGGAAAATGAGCACCAATCTACTTATAGTGGGTATTGGTGGGTCACAGTGAAGGGATCATTTAGTTGGAGGGTGCAGAGTGATTTCATTGTCTAAATGTATATTTGTAGGGTTTAATATTTTGACATTAGGTAAGATTGTTTAAACTCTTAAAGTATACAATAAATAATAGAGGGAAAAGTTCACATATATTTTTACAGTTTATAAACATGTTCACTTGACACTGTTTTATAAAATTCAAAAAACTTCCACTCTTCACTTGAAAAGTTTATCTGTGTAGGTGTGTTCACACGCTATCGTGTGCAAATTTCTTTTTAGCTCACTCAGGCTGGACTTGCCCTCTCAGGGCATAGAGACTTGGGAAAGAATTGCTGAAAGAAGGTGGGAAATTCCAGGGAGTTCTGGCTGATGCCCCAGAGCCCAGGCCCTCTTCTCCTCCTTTCCCTTTATGGTGCCCCTGATCCAAGACTTTCAGAGCTACGATTCTAGAGCTGACCACCAGAGGGCATTTGTCTACACTGACTATATTTTTATTTATTTATTTATTTATTTGTTGTTGCTGTTGCTTCATTTTCTTAAAATTTATTTTTATTTTTTAATTTAAATTCAAGTTAGTTAACATACACTACAGTCTTGGCTTCAGGAGTAGAACTCAGTGATACATCCCTTACATATGACATCCAGTGCTCATCCCAAAAGGGCCCTCCTTAATGCCCATCACCCATATAACCCATCACCCACACCCGCCCCCCTCCAGCAACCCTTAGTTTGTTCCTATGTATATAAGAGTCACTTATGGTTTGCTTCCTTCTCTGTTTTTATCTTCTTTTTCTTTCCTTCCCCATATTCATCTATTGAGTTTCTCAAATTCCCATTATGAATGAAATCATATGATATCTGTCTTTCTCTGACTGACTTATTTTGCTTCACATAATATCCTCTAGTTCCATCCACGTTGTTGCAACTGGCAAGATTTCAATCTTTTTCATAGCCGAGTAGTATTCCATTGAATATACATACCACATCTTCTCTATCCATTCATCAGACGATGGACATTTGGGCTCTTTTCATAATTTGGTTATTGTTGATAGCGCTACTATAAACATTGGGGTGCATGTGCTCCTTCGAATCAACATTTTTGTATCCTGTGAATAAATTCCTAGTAGTGCAATTGGTTGGTCATAGGGTAGTTCCATTTTTAATTTTTTGAGGCATCTCCACACTGTTTTCCAGAGTGGCTGCACCAGTTTGCAGTCCCACCAACACTGCAAAAGAGTTCCCCTTTCTCCACATCCTCGCCAACATCTGTTGTTTCCTGAGTTGTTAATTTTAACCATTCTGACAAGTGTGAGGTGGTGTCTTATTGTGTTTTGATTTGTACTTCCCTGATGATGAGTCATGTTCAGCATCTTTTCATGTGTCTGTTCGCCATCTGGATGTCTTCTGTGGAAAAGTTTCTATTCATGTCTTCTTCTCATTTCTTCACTGGATTATTTGTTTTTTGGGTGTTGACTTCAGTAAGTTCTTTATAGATTTTGGATACTAACTCTTTATCTGATATGTCATTTTCAAATATCTTCTCCCATTCCGTTGGTTGCCTTTTAGTTTTGTTGACTGTTTCCTTTGCTGCACAGAAGCTTTTTATCTTGATGAGGTGCCAATAGTACATCTTTGCTTTTATTTCCCTTGCCTCCAGGGAGACATGTCAAGTAAGAAGTTGCTGTGGCTGAGGTGAAAGAGGTTGCTGCCTGCTTTCTCCTGTAGGATTTTGATGGTTCCAATCTCACATGTAGGTCTTTCATCCATTTTGAATTTACTTTTCTGGATGGTGTAGGAAAGTGGTCCAGTTTCATTCTTCTGTATATCACCATCCAGTTCTCACAGTACCATCTGCTAAAGAGACTGTCTTTTTTCCATTGGATACTTTTTGCTGCTCTGTCAAAGATTAGTTGGCCATATATTTGTGTGTTCATTTCTGGGTTCTCTATAATATTCCATTGATCTATGTGTCTGTTTTTGTGCCAATACCATACTGTCTTCATGATTACAGCTTTGTAATACAGATTAAAGCCTGGAATTGTGATTCCTCCATCTTTGGTTTTCTTTTTCAACATTACTTTAGCTATTCAGAGTCTCTTCTGGATCCAGGCAAATTTTAGGATGGTTTGTTCTAGCTCTGTGAAGAATACTGGTGCTATGTTGATAAGGATTGCATTGAATGTGTAGACCGCTTTGGGTAATATTGACATTTTAACAATATTTGTTCTTCCAATTCATGAGCATAGAATGTTTTTCCTTTTCTTTGTGTCTTTTTCAATTTCTTTCATAAGCCTTCTATAGTTTTCAATGTACACATCCTTTACGTCTTTGGTTGGGTTTCTTCCTAGGTATTTGATGGGTTTTGGTGCAATTGTAAATGGGTTTGATTCCTTGATATCTCTTTCTGCTGCTTCTTTATTGGTGTATACAAATACGACTGACTTCTGTACTTGATTTTATGTCTGCCGACTTTACTGAATTCATGTATCAGCTCTAGCAGTTTTTTGGTGGAGTTTTTAGGGTTTTCCACGTAGACTATCATGTCATCTGTGAAGAGTAAAAGCTTGACTTCTTCCTTGGCAATTTGGATGCCTTTTATTCCTTTTTGTTGTCTGATTGCTGAGGCTAGGATGTCAAGTACTATGTGAAACAGCAGTGGTGCGAATGGATATCCTTGTCGTGTTCCTGATCTTAGGGGGAAAGCTCTCAGTTTTCCCCATTGAGGATGATATTAGCTGTGGACCTTTAATAAATGGCTTTTATGATGTTAAGGTATGTTCCTTCTATCCCTAATTTCTTGAGGGTTTTTATTAAGAAACGATGCTGTATTTTGTCAAATGCTTATTCTGCGTCTATTGAAGGGATCATATGGTTCTTATCCTTTCTTTTATTAACATGGTGTAGCACGTTGGTTGATTTGTGAATATTGAACCAGCCCTTGTAGCCCAGGAATGATTCTAACTTGATCATGCTGAATAATTAATGTACAGTTGAATTCAATTTCCTAGTATCTTGTTGAGAATTTTTGCATCCAGGTTCATCTCAGATATTGACCTGTATTCTCCTTTTTAGTGGGGTCTTTGTCTGGTGTTGGAATCATGGTAATGCTGGTTTCATAGAATTAGTTTGGAAGCTTGCTTTCTTTCTTTATTTCCTTCTTTCCTTCTTTCTTTCTTCTTTCTTTTCTTTTCTGTAACAGTTTGAGAAGAATAGGTATTAACTCTGCTTTAAATGTCTGGTAGAATTTCCCTGGGAAACCTTCTGGCCTAGGACTCTTATTTGTTGGGAGATTTTTGAGAACTGATTCAGTTTCTTTGCTGGTTTTGGGCCTGTTCAAATTTTCTATTTCTTCCCATTTGAGTTTTGGTAGTAGATGAGTTTCTAGGAATCTGTCCATTTCTTTAAGATTGTCCAGTTTGTTGGACAATACTTTTCATAGTATTCTCTTATGATCGATTGTATTTCTGTGGTGTTGGTTGTGATCTCTCCTTGTTCATTCGTGATTTTATCTATTTGGGTCCTCTTTTCTTTTTGAGAAGTCTGGCTAGATGTTTATCAATTTTGTTTATTCCTCCAAAAAAATCAGCTCTTAGTTTCATCGATCTGTTCTGTTGTTTTTGTTCTTATTTTTTATTCTGTCTTTATTTCTGCTCTAATCTTTATTATTACCCTTCTTATGCTGGCTTTGGGCTTTATTTCCTGCTACTTCCCTAGCTCCTTTAGGTGTAAGGTTAGGTTGTGTATTTGGGAACTTTCTTGCTTCCTGAGATAGGCCTGAATTGCAATGCAATTTCCTTTTAGAACTGTCTTCACTGCATCCTAAAGAGTTTGAACTGTTATGTTTTCATTTTCATTTGCTTCCATGTATTTTTTAATTTCTTCTTTAATTTCATGTTTAACCCATTAATTTTTTAGTAAGATGTTCTTTAACCTCCATGTATTTGGGGATTTTCCAAATTTTTTCTTGTGGTTGATTTCAAGTTTTATAGTGTTGTGATCTGAAAAAATGCATGCTGTGATCTCCTTCTTTTTGTACCTGTTGAGGGCTGTTCTGTGACCCAATATGTGATCTATTCTGGAGAATTTTCCATGTGCACTTGAGAAGAATGTTTATTCTGATGCTTTAGGATGAAAAGTTCTGAATATATCTGTTAAGTCCATCTGGTCCAATGTGTCTTTCAGAGCCATTCTTTCCTTGTTGATTTTCTGCTTAGATGATTTGCCCATTGCTGTAAGTGGAGTATTAAAGTCTGCTACAATTATGGTATTATTATCAATGAGTTTGTGATTATTATGTTTGTGATTAATTTGATTTATGTTTGTGTATTTCCAAACTGGAGGCATGAATGTTTCCAATTGTTAGATCTTCTTGACAGAGATACCCTTTAATTATGATTTAATGCTCTTCCTCATCTCTTGTTACATTATTTGTTTTATTTTATTTTCAAAAAAAAATAATGTTTATTTATTCTTGAGAAAGAGAGAGAGAGAGAGAGAGAGAGAGAAAGAGAGAGAGCATGAGCAGGGGAGGGGCAGCGAGAGAGGGACACAGAATCCAAAGCAGGCTTTGGGGCTCGAACTCACAAGCTATGAGATCATGATCTCAGCTGAAGTCAGACGTTTAACCGACTGAGCCACCCAGGTGCCCCTCAGTCTTTGTTTTAAAATCTAGTTTGTCTGATATAAGTATGGATATTCCAGCTTTCTTTTGACATTCATTAGCATAATAGATAGCTCTCCATTCCTTCACTTTCAATCTGTAGGTGTCCTCAGGTCTAAAATGAGTCTCTTGTGGGCAGCATATAGATGGCTCTTGTTTTTTGTTTTTTTTTTTGTTTTTTTTTTTGTTCGTTTTTTTCTTTTCTCCACTCTGATACCCTATTTCTTTTGATTGGAGCATTTAGTCCATTTACATTCAGAGTGATTATTGAAAGATAAGAATTTAGTGCCATTGTGTTATCTATAGATCTCATGCTTGTAATGATATTCTCTCCTCCTTTGTAGTCTTTGCAGCTTTCCACTCACAGAGCTCCCCGTAGGATGTCTTTCATGGGTGGTTTAGTGGTCACAAATTCCTTTAGGTTTTGTTTGTCTAGGAAAGTCTTTATCTTTCCTTCTATTCTAAATGACCGCCTTGCTGGGTAAAGGATTCTTGGCTGCATATTTGTCCTGTTCAGCACATGGAATATTTCCTGCCACTCCCTTCTGGACTGCAAGTTTCAGTGGAGAGGTCTGCTATTACCCTTATGTGTTCTACCCTTGTAGGTTAAGGCCTGTTGTCCCTAGCTGCTTTCAGAATTCTCTCTTTATCTTTGTATTTTGCCAGTTTTGTTATGATATGTTGTGGTGTTGAGCTATTTTTGTTGATTTTGAAGGGAGTTCTCTGTGCCTCTTTGACTTGGGTGCCTGTGTCCTTCCCCAGATTAAGGAAGTTCCCAGCTATAATTTGTTCAAATAAACCTTCTGTACCTCTTTCTTGCTCTTTTTCTTATGGGACTCCTGTGATATGAATATGGTTTTCTTTCCTGGAGTCTTAGTTCTCTAATTCTCCCCTTGTGATCTAGTAATTTCCTTTCCATCTTTTTTTTTAAACACTTCATTATTTATCATAATTTTATCTTCTATTTCACCTATTCTCTCCTCTGCTTCTTCAGTCCTCACTGTCACCATATCTAGTTTATTTTGCATTTCAATTATACTATTTTTTAATTCATACTGACTAGTTCTTAGGTCTTTTATCTCTGAAGCAAGGGTTTCTCTGGTGTCTTCTATACTTTTCTCAAGCCCATAAGATGTTAGTCTTATGACTGTTATTCTAAATTCTATATATATATATATATATTGTTTATATCTGTTTTGATCAATTCTCTGGCTGTGATTTTTTCTTGAACATTCTTTTTGGGAGAATCCCTCCATTTGTCATTTTGGCTAAGTTTCTGCCTTTTTCGGGCTTTAAAACTTGTTATGTGTCTTGCACCTGAGGATGCTACTATATTATAAAGGGGTCATATCCTGTCCAGGGCATGGCACTTCAGGAAGTGTTTTCGGTGTATGTTGTGTGCACTCTGTTGCATTTTGGCTGCTCTATTCCACTTGTCTGTCCTCTGCAGACCTCCTCTTTTCTTGTAGGGGTGAAGTGTTTGGACCTTTAACTAAGTGTGCTTTGTTTGTTGAAGTGATATTAAACAAACAAACAAAAAATTAAAAAAAATGGGGGAAGCCTGATCCCATAAAAAGAGAAAAAAAAAGAGGAAGAAAAAACCGCAGAGAATCAAAAACTTATAAAGCTAATTCCAGAGAAAGGGAAAGGAAAATAAAGAAGAAGAAAGAGAAAAGATGAAAAAAAAAAAACCAGAATAAAAATGCCTGATGAAATATGTACATATATATATTTGACCAAAAACAAATCAGAAACTATGAGCCTGGTTCCAAAAGAAAAAAAGAAGAGGGAGGAAAGAAAAACAAACAAAAAAGAGCTCTCTGTTGGTGCCTAGGGCTGTTGGCTGTGCTGGTCTGGGAGACAGCCTGGCTGTATTGGGTCAGTCTTGCTCTAGTAAATAAGCTGTTGTCAGGTATGGAGGGGAAGGGTTTGTTATCAGTGTCTCCCACCTCCACTGGACACAGCTGTGCTACTCTCTGAAGTCCAACTGTGTTGTTGTGGAGGAAAATGGTGACATCCCAATCTCCTCCCTTGACTGGGTGTCTCAAACCATGCAGCCTTTTCAGGCAGCCCTCACAGAATAAAGAGGGCACTCAGCTTGCCCTGCTCTATAGTTCTCCTGTGCCTTCTTGGCGCTTGGCTGGGATTCAAAACCCAGTGTCTTAAAGGACCCAGCTCAGTGTGGCTCCTCTCCCCTGCTATGGATTAGCGCCTCTCCATCCTGCTGATAAAAGGCCTTTGGCCCCTGTAAGGTCCTTTTGTCCTTGGAGAGGCAATAAACCCTCTTCCCAATGTACTCCAGTAAGGGGACTATTCTCTCCCAGTGTGTCCCTGAGATCGCTACACCACAATATGCACTCTGGGGCTGGCTCCCTCTACCCCAGGAGCATGGCTCCTGGCTCCGCCCATGAGAAAGTCACATACTTAGGAAACCTCTGAGGTTTGGCTCCAAAGGCTGTTTGTAAACCAAACCAAACCAAACCAAACCAAACCAAACCAAACCAAACAAAACCAACCAAACAAACAAACAAAAAACCCCAAAAAACTGGCACTCTCCGTATTTCCCATTCCCTAGTCCGTGGTCCAGAGAGGTTTTCCTCTTGTGCTAACTAGATGTTGCACTTTCACAACCCCTCTCTCTTTCCCCTTTGTCCCTCCACAGAAAGGGTTCCCTCCCTTCCATGGTTGTGCCATTTTGTCTCCCCCAATTCACATACATGCACCTTGATCCGGCCAAACAGTCTTCCTTGAACAGTGGAGATCCTTCTGCCACTCTGCAGATCAATTTTCTGGGTGTCCCAAGTGATCTGACCTCAATATGGCTGTGTTTGAGGGATGAGGAAAATCTCCGTCCCCCCACTTCTCTGCCATTTTTAAAGGGAAAAACTACATTTTTAAAAGGAAAAACCAATCTTTTTTTCCTGTTCTCATCATAGTGACCCACCAAATGTTTGCTGTTTCCTTTACACCCTCCAGCTGTTTTGTGTGTAACCTCTTTGGAATGTGCTGGAGTTATTTCCTGCCACGTGACTATTTCGAAATGTTCCTGTTACTTTACACTTATTTCAGAAAACCTCATATACAGTTGTCCCTTGAACAATGTGGAAGTTAGGGGCTCTGACCCCCTTCCCCCCTAGAGTTGAAAATCTATGTATAACTTTTACTTCCCCCCAAACTTAACTGCTAATAGCCTACTGCTGACTGGAAGCCTTACTGATAATATAACTAGTTGATCAACACGTATTTTGTATATGTATTATATACTTTATTTAAAAAAATATTTATGGGGCGCCTGGGTATCTCAGTCGGTTGAGCGTCTGGCTTCGGCTCAGGTCATGATCTCACAGTTCGTGAGTTCGAGCCTCGCATCGGGCTCTGTGCTGACAGCTCAGAGCCTGGAGCCTGCTTTGGATTCTGTGTGTCTCTCTCTCTGCCCCTTTCCCACTCATGCTCTGTCTCTGTCTCTCAAAAAATCAATAAGTGTTAAAAAATATTTAAAAAAATGTGTATTATTTTCAGAGAGAGAGAGACAGACAGAGCACTGGGGAGGGGAAGGAGAGAGAGAGGGAGAGAATCGCAAGTAGGCTCTGTGCTGTCAGCACAGAGCTCAACACAAGGCTTGATCCCATGAACTGTGAAATCATGACCTGAGCTAAAATCAACTGTCAGACACTTAATTGACTGAGCTACTCAGGTGCCCCTATAAACTGTATTCTTATAAGAAAGTAAGATGGAGAAAAGAAAATGTTATGAAGAAAATCGTAAAGAAGAGAAAATACATTTACAGGACTGAAGCGTAAAAAAGAAATATTCTTATAAATGGACCTGTGCAGTTGAACCCTGTGTTCAAGGGTCAACTGTATTGCAGAAAGAGTTAGTTGCAGCTATGCATGGCAGCGTCATCGTATCTCATGGAGCTCAGTTCCGGTCTCGATTTCTCTGTAGTATCTGAATGGCCCCAGAGAAACTCCTGTAGCTAAAACTCAGCAACCTCAGCAAAGGCAAGGAGCTGGTGACTATGTGGTCAGAATCCCCTTTTGAGGAAAAATGAAGGAACATCATGTTATACAGTAGGCCATAGAATCTCCTATATTTGCAAAGTACTTGGGTCTTAGGCTTCCTGGACTCTGGTTGGCCTCCTGTGTAAGAGTGGTGCAGTTGGAAATAGCTCCTGGGGCATTAGGCTGGTCACAAAACTCAGGAGGAAGTAAGAACTGGAAGGTGTGTGTGTGTGTGTGTGTGTGCGCATGTGTGTGTTTCTGGCTGCCAGCGATCTCTTCCTTATGCCCCTGGGGAAGGGTTTTCCTATCAGGACTCCATCTTGTTTGTGTGGCCCTGACAAAGTGGTTTGGGGTCTGCTCTTGCCTTCCTCAGCAGCCCTCCTGGATCTTCTCCAAACCTCCAGCCTCAGACCCTCATAAGTGCCCTGTGAATACATTGGTGATGGGTCACTGCCTGCAGGTCACTCCATGGGTGGGTTGGTCAGTGCTGGTCCTCAGTCTCAGGACCACACAGGCCAGGAGGGTTCTGGTCCCCCTCTCCAACTCCATCCAACAGGAACCCAGTAATCCCCCTTTAGATGGGAGGTGGCAAGTGCCCAGGCTGAGTGTTTTCCTTTCTTCTGAGGACATGACCCCAATGGGCCATGATACACCTATCCTAGTTCTACATGGAAAACCTCTCCTCCTATGGCTATGGTTATGACTGAGGTGAAATCTTACCCTCGGTGTATTCATCATGTTTTCTATTAACTATATTTTCTGATGGTTTGATACCACAAGAGCCTGTGGACCTGGTGAGGAACTGGGTCTCCTAGGGTGAGCTAATTCCTTGAGCTAGCAGTCAACTTGCCTATGAACATGATTTTGATATGTAAACCAGCAAATCCAGAGCCCACACCCCCAGCCACCTCCTTTATCAAACTCTCACACCCCAGTCCAATATTCTCCTTTCCCTAAATCACCCCAAGTCCAGACACTGGACAACTAGGGGCTACCCTTATCACTCAGAGCCCACCAAAATTATTCCAACTTTTCAATCCAAAGTTTTACTCAGCATACTGATCTTGCTTCTCCCGTTCGTTTCCATAAAACCAGAATAAAGACTCTGGTTCATGTTTTCCCCTCATTCTCTCTGCCACCTGACAGCTCCACCAGGAGTTTCCTCGTGTGACCCTGAGTGTTATTGTATGTCCCCTCCTCTTGGGACCTGTAGGTAATAAACTCTTCTTTCAAGGACATTGGCTCCATGTCTGCCGTCTCACTGTACCTGATTACAGCATATCTCAGGTATATTTTAAGACATTTAGTTGAGGGTAAAGGCCAGAGTCATGTGCTCCTCTTAGGTCCAGGGTTTGGTATGTGGAGAGGGTCTTTTGGAGCCAGGGGGTTGTTGGAGATTAATGTTCTTGCGATTGATGTAAAGGTAGGAGAGCGGCAGAGAACCCAACATTACCCTTGAATCTTCACACCAACCACTCAGGCTAGATTGCATTATGCTCTTGGAAGTTTCCCAAGGCTTCCTTTATGGCCCAGCATGTGACTTATTCTGCCATGTTTCATGTCAGTTAAGTAAATAAATTGGTTAATAACATTTAAAAAAATATACAGAATGCTTCACAAATTTGAGTGTCATCCTTGTTCAGGGGCCATGCTAATCTTCTCTGTATCGTTTCAATTTTATTATATGTGCTGCTGAAGCAAGCACTTGTTACTAACATTGTTTAAATCTAATTCATCTAACTGAATTTTTGTTTCCCTGTTTTCGCTATCACTCAGTGAGATGTGTTAAAATTTCCAGTTGTGATAGTGGATTTGTCCATTTTTCCATTTACTTCTGTCAGTTTTAGGTGTTAATATACTGTACCCAATTCCAATGTGTGGGTTTCCCCCCACACATATTCAAGCAAGTCTCCTACACAAGCTGGGTGTCCTATAAGGTAACTCAATTCTGACACCATCTGCCTGGAGATGGCATCAGATTCCACAGGTTAAGGGCTCAGTCCCACAAGACTGCCCTCTACTTTAGATGCTAATCTCGAGTCCAAGTTGTTACCTGTGCTTCTGACACTCTGGCTATAAGTCAGAGATTCCCACAACCCCTTCCTTGGGTTCGATTAATTAGCTAGAGTGGCTTACAGAACTCGGGAAACTTGTTTATTCACTACATCACTGGTTTATTACAAAGGATATTAAAGAATAGGAATCGACAGCCAGATGAAGGGATACATGGGGTGAGGCCCCAAACGCAGAGGCTTCTGTCCCCGTGAGGTTTGGGGCACGACACAGTGGCACATGGAGGCATTCCGGTTTACCAACCTGGAATCTCTGAACCTGGTCCTTTGGGGTGTTTCATGGAGGCTTAATTACATGGTCAGGATTAAATTATTGGCCATCGGTGATTGGACTCAGTCTCCAGCCCCTTGTCTTCCCTAGAGGTCAGGGAAGTAGGACTGAAAGTTCTAACCCTCTAATCTCTTGGTGGGTTCTTCTGGCAACCAACCCCCAACCTTAGGTGTTTTCCAAAAGTCATCTCACTAACATAAAAAAGACAGATTTATCATTTTCAACATAGAATATTCCAAGAATTTTCGGAGCTTTGTAGCAGGAGGGACAAAAAGACCAATTAAGATGGGTATAGTAGCATACCCAGTTAAGATGGGTATACTAGATTTCTGTTGGTTAATGTTTAAGTTGACATTTCCCCTAATTTTCTGTATCAATAAACTTTACATGTGTCTCTTTTAAGGTGCATTTGACGGAATTTTTATCTAGCCCGATGTTTGCCTTTCGATTTGGAATATTTCATCTGCCTACATGTAATGGCATTAACATACATAATTTGGCTTAAACATGTCATCCTAATATTTGCTTTATATTTATTTTTATTACATTTATTTCTGCTCTAATTTCCTTTTCCTTTCCTTTCTTTTGAGATAATCAATAAGGCCTAGGTTTGGTTTTCCTCATACCCCTGTAGGCTTGACAAACACAGAGCTTTGTGAATCTGTGACTTGATGTCTTTGGTCACTTTTTAAACTTCCCAACTATCATTTATTTAAATATATCTTCTGTACTGTTGCCTTTCCTTTTTATCTGGGACCAATTGAACATATGTTGTTATTATTTTCTACGACACCTTCAACTCTTGTCCTTTCTCTTTCAGGATCCTCCATCATTTTGTCTCACCAGGCTTAATGCTGGGTATTTCTTCAGACTAATTGTTTGTTTATAGAATTCTCCATCCAGGTGGGTAACTTGCCTTTGACTCTTGAAACATAGCACCACACAGTCAGGGTAGATTCTGTTATTGCTTTAGAGTTCAGGTTGGAGTAGGGGGGTTATAGACAGTAATTAACTTGTGCCAGGTCACCCAGCCTGGAAATGTCAGAGCAGGAACTAAGATCTCAGAATGGACCGTCTGCCCAACCCTTCTTTGTGTGCTTGTTCTCTCCCGGGCTGAGGATGCTCCCTACCTCTCATCTTCCAGGAAGCAGATCCATAGTGGAGGTTTCCAAACTTTAAGCATGTTGTTGTTATATTTCTTTTTAGATGAAAAAAGTGAACGATATTTCTTCATTACCCATAAAAGTTATCACAGGACTTTTCTCTGTTATTCAGGCCATTGATGTGTTTTCTACCTTGATTTGGTTTTAATTTTGTTGTTTTTATACCGTTCTTCCTGATTTCAGAGTATGTTGATAGACAGAATTCCTTTCAAAGAGGACCTAGATACCTGGGTGTTTCCCAAGGAAGTATGAAAGCTGATATAAACATGGCATTTCTGGCATTCATCTTCATGAATCCATGAACAAGAGGGAGAAGCAGCAATGAATGATACTTATGTACAACCCCAAATAAGATAGTGTTAAAAATAAATTCAAGTGAGTAAATTTTAAAGATATTATTGGATTTATTCAACAATCCATGAATTAGGCAGCATGCCGTCTAGCAAATGGAAAGAAGTTCCTAAGAGCTGGTCAAAATGGAAGACCTTTATAGGCAGAAAGCAACAGGACAAGGAAATTACTAACAAATAGTGGATTGTTTCAGACAAGGTGACCTTCCTTTTGGGGGATGGCAGGGGCCTATTAAGCAGATTACCTCACTAGTACTGACCAGGAGATGCCAGACTAACTAGTTAAGATTACATTCCTGAGAGAGGCTGAGACTGCAATTAGGTTAGGTATTAAGTAAATAAGGTGACCTGTATTAGGTGTAATCACCTGAAATTAGGTGACACACGCTTATAGCATTAGTGACTCCATTTGGGGCCTGTTGTCTCTTCTTTAACAATGTTAAGTGATCAGTCATCATGGTTGACCTGTACTAGCCAGTGGAATACATAACCCTGTAGTTAACTATATCTTTTTTTTCCCTACAACATGACAGAGTGTAGGCATTAATTAATGGTTGAGCAATCTTAATGGTAGTCTGGTAGTCTTGGTATCCGAGGGGCAAAAGTGTAGAAATCTTTTTTAGAACTCATGGATTTCTTCTTTCTCTCCACTTCCCCACAGCATCCACTAGGCCAACGAACTGTACCATGGGAGGGGCCAGTGGCATTATTAAAGTTTTGTCCATGCTAATGTGGACATATGGAAAGAAAGAATTACTCTATGGAGATAAATGAAGGTGAATGGGCAAGATGGAACCATAAGAGTGGGTTCGAGATCACAGTTCTGGCAAGACGTATGGAATGTGCAGGAGAGACACGTCAGGGCAGCTGTGATGGTCTTGTGTAGAGGTGCTAGATTATTTTGCTGGGAACAGGTGAGATTTGTAATGTGTCCCTTTCTTTCTTTCTTTCTTTCTTTCTTTCTTTCTTTCTTTCTTTCTTTCTTTCTTTCTTTCTTTCTTTCTTCTAGGAGTTATCTGCCTCGGTCACCTAAGGGTAGGTTCAGAGAAATGATGTAAAGGGATAAGAGTAGAGGATGGCTAAAAGCAAAGGTGAAAACTGCACCCAAGGTGATGGAGCAACTTTCCACTGGATGTCTCAGTTTGGCTCAAGATGAGTGCGGGAGATGGAGGTCGAGTCTCTGGAGACTTTATCTGAGGGGCAAGCAGGGTCTTCACGAGATAGAATCTCCTGGAAATGTATAAAAGGAAGATCACGTCTAATATCTTAAGTGTTTATTTGGAAGGAGAGGTTTGAATGGAGAGAAAGGGCATTTAATAAATCCCTATTTGGGGGAGCACCTGGGTGGCTAATGTCAGTTGAGTGTCCAACTTTGGCTCAGGTCATGGTTTCACAGTTCACGAGTTCAAACCCTACATCGGGCTTACTGCTGTCAGCACAGAGCCGGCTTTGGATCCTCTGTCCCCCTCTCTCTGCCCCTGCTCCACTTGAGCATGCTTTCTCTCTCTCTAAAAAAATAAATAAAACAATAAAAATAAAGAAATCCATATTTGGTACAAAATATGAAATTATGTCAATGATCCTTTTTTTAGCACTTTCTTTTCAAGCTCAGTAGGTGGTTGGAAAAGGATCTGTTCTCTAGTCTTAATTCCATGTTGCCACTCTTCTCTCCTATCCTCTCTTTTACCCCTTACATGCCCTATGGAAGAAAGTATGACAATACATGGCTACTGATTTCAATCCTGAGCCATTGCAGTGTACCCTTCACCCCTTTTGATGTATAAGAGAATGGTGAAGCCAGAGGAGTGGGCACAGGGAAGGGGGAGAGCTGGTTCTCCAACACTTTTTCTGTTGCTTCTGCCACCTGTAGTTCCACTATGTGAAAACACAGGCCTAGAACTTTGTCCAGGATGCTGACACTGCCTCTGCATTGAAGGGTGTCAGCTCTAAGATGTGTAACGAGGAGAACCAGAAGGTTTGTGTCAAGGACATTACCTGTACCTAGTCCTGGGGAAGGAGGACAGGCCAGGGGTTAGCTGTCTTCTTTAGAATGAGAGTTCCTAGTGCTTACCCCACCCCTCCTTTCTGTAGATATCTCTTTGTCAGTCATTCTGCTGTATCCTACTCTGTGTGGTATGAGTTGGAGCCAGAAGAAATGGAACATCTAAAGGTAATGCAGACTCAAGGCCCATTGTGTGTTCACACCCAGACCTACGTCTTCTTCCTCCAGCCCCCGATTTCCCTATCCCCACCAGAGCCTCACAGTGGCTGTCTCCATCTCTTTCTGCAGCTGACCATGAACAAACACTATGATGTCTCCCAGCAAATTCTTGACCTCCAGAGGCTCTGCTTTGACCCAGGTACAGTTGACAGCAGTAATGCTAGGGCAGGGATCTGCCTGGGAGGGATACTTAAAGGATGACAATGTGGGGAGGGGTTGGTACTGACCCTGGAACCCTCTCAGCCTTCCTATTGCCTCTTCTCAGATTGTTGAAGACTTGGTGGGCCATGATATTGATATAATCCTGAATTGAAGAAAATGCATGGCTGCCACCCTGAAGATCATTGAAAAGAGTTCCCTCTGATGTGAGGCCTTATGCCCAGTGCTGTTTTTATGGTAGAGGATGGTACGAATGGTGTGGAGGGAAGACTTGTTTCTGAGGCCCTAGATAGTAACTGTGACTCTAACTCCTTCTCACAAAAAGCTGTTGTCCTTGAACTCGAGCAACAACAAACTGTACAGGCTGGATGGCCTGTCTGACATTATACAGATGGTCCCCACAGTCAAGATCCTGAAGCTCTCCAAGAATGAGGTGGGAAGAGGGAGGCAGATCAAAGTTGGGGTTGACGGTGGGTGGTAGTGTATATCAGTGATGACAGGAGGCAGGAGAAGGTACCTGTGTGGAAAAGTGGGGGCTGGAGGTGCAGGGGCCCACATGTCTCTCTTTCCCTGGGACTCGTTTCCAGCTTCCTCCCCATATTTCTCAGCAGACGTCAGCCTGAGAGTTGGACAAAGTGAGGGAGCTGTGGCTAGAAGAGAATCTGTGACACCTTTCCTGGGGACCTCTGCCCCTGGGAGCATGAGCTACCTGACAGTGCCCATCTGCAGGAGGCAGCAGCTATGAGGAGGACCATGTGCCCTGCCTTCTCTACTCTCTCTGTCTTTCACCTGTGCTTAGAGGTCTCCTTTCCTTCCTGTGACCTGCTTACCTGTTTCCCTGGTCTGGGGTCTGTTTCTTACCTTTCTGCACTTAGCTTTCCCTAACATACTGCTATGTTCTGACTGTTTGTGTCCCCCACCTCACCGCATTCATTTGTTGAAATCCTGACACCCAAAGATGACAGTATCAAGAGGTGGTTTTTTGGGAGGTGCTTAGGTCATGAGGGTGCAACCTTCCTGAATGGAATGAGTACCATTATATAAAAGGCTCCAGAGAGATCCCTAACACCTTGTACCATGTGAGGACACAGCAAAACGATGCCAGGAATGAACCAGGAAGAGGGCCCTCACAAGAAAGCGACCATGCTGGTGACTTGATCTAGACTTTCCAGCCTACAAAGTGGATAGCAAAAAATTACTGTCATTTATCAGATACCAACTTGGCAGTATTTTGTTATAGCAGACTGAGCAGACTAAGACACATGCCTTCCCATGAGTGTGTTCCAGGAAGCAGGGCTCCATCTCCTCTCCAGAACCAGAGTGACCACTTTGGGCCAGGTGCTGGTGCCTTGGACTGAGAAGGGCCCTCAACCCCAGGGCTTCATGCTGAGACAGGCCTTCCTACTCCCTGCTGAGATGGTGCTTCCCTCCCTTGTTCTGAGAGGGACCCTCTTTTCCTTGAGCCAAATGTGTCCCCTCCTCCAATTCCAGGATGCCATGGTGGCTTTTCCTGCCCATGCTGAGGGCTGAGGTCCTAGGGGGCTGCCATCATGACATCCGTTCCTCTGACCCAATGCCAGGAGCTGGGCCCTCCTTGAGACAAACCAGGGTTCCCTGAGTCAGGGGGCCAGAAGTGGGAGACTGCCAGGGAGCAGAGGACTTCTTGAGGCAGGAATGGAAGTCAGAGAGCAGAGGTGTTTGAGGAGACAGATGGAGAGGCTTCTCAGAGGCACTGTTCCCTCCCCACCCCCACACATGTCACATCATCCAAACCGGTCCTTCAGAGGATCCATGGGTAGCCCGACAACGAATATAATCCCTTAGGCAAGGAACCGACTGAGACAGACACAGGTGCACTGGGGCCATCAGGAGGGAAGGCGGTGATCATAAGAGGGGACCGCAGACCCTCAGCTTCATGCTGACCTGGGACTTGACCCTCTACTCCTTCTGCGGATGGTCGCCTGCCCCTGTGGCTGCCTCGTTCCCCATGCCCAGCTCAGACTGAGTTCACACAGGTGACAAACCTTCAACCAGCACCCATCCAGTGGGCCCCCAGCCCAACACCTGCATGTTTTTCATTCCTACCTTGGGTCCCAGGGTGTTAGGGAAACAGGCTGTGGGGTTTGATGGCCCTCACCCTAAATCCTTACCTTTCAAACCTGGGCCTATTACCTAACCTCTCATTTTCCTCATTTGCAGAAGGGACCCAATAATATCCATCTCTTGGGCAGCTGTGAAAATGGAATCAAATGAACTTGTGAAGTGGCTGTCACAGAGTCTGCACATAGTAACACTCCTGTCACTGAGGGCAGATCGCTCCTATTGTTGCTCTCCCAATTCCTGACACCTCGATTCCCAGGAACTTTTGTCCCCTTCAGCATGAGTATCATGTAAGATCCTGACTGGGGAATGCTGTGTGAGTGTGTCAAGCATGTGCAACTCTAAGGGGGTATTGTTGTTTGTTGTTGAAGTGGAAAGAAATTCTCAGGGTTCTGTTCATAACCTATTTTCCCTCTCCCCCCACCAAGTGTCATTGACATATAAGTGACATTCAACCACATTCACTTATTGTACCTTGTATCTGTACCTTCACCCAGACTTTCACTGCCACCCCTGTCAGCAATTCCAGGTGAGTGCTGTGTTTTGGGTGGCACTCCCAGCCCAGCCTTGGTTCAGGGGTGTGGGAATGTGGTTGTGTAGCCCTTGGGATTTTCTCAGTATTGCAGAAAGCCAACAGGTAGATCCAAGGAGTCTAGCCTAGTGGTAAGGGCATGGGTTCTGGAATCAGAATATGGGTTTTCTTCCAGACCCCAACACCCACTAGCTGTGCGACCTTGGTCAAGTCATAGGACCCCTCTGTGACCCAGTGTCTTCCTCTGAAAATGAGGATTATACAGTCCTCTCCTTGGGCTGTTTTACATACTAAATGAGAGTATAAAACCATCTCTGAGGTGCGGTTAAGCCTCCTAATCTAGCGAAACTGGTAGATAATCTCTCCAAAGGTGGTCTCTGTGGCAGGGGTAGAGGTATCAGCCAAGCAATCTGGGGGGGGGGGAGCAGGCACAGTAGGGGTATGGAAGGAATGTAGTTGCTGAGTGGCAGTGGAAGCAGGGCCGTTGTTGAGGGAGTGGGGCTGCCTATGTGTCCAGCTGTCCCAGGGCTCATGTTCGCCCAGTGTATGCATCGTGAATGATAACTCTGCTTGTGAGGGACGTCAGCCCTAAGGAGACCCAGAATACATTCTCTATCCCAGTTCCCACACCTTCCTGAAGCTTCTTGACCACCTTCTCTCAGGAGCAGCAGGAATGATGCCCTTTTTCACCACCCAGTCTGGGATGAACCTCCAGTGGTCTAAGAAGTGAGTGGTCAGGCAGCATGCAGATAGGAGCTGGCAGGAGCCAAGAAGGGAATAATGGGAACTTGCAGGTAATTGTTTTGCTTGGTTATTTCACTCATTGTCACCCTGAACATTCCTGTCTCCATACACACTAAATTACCTAGTTGTTTTGAACAGGTTTACATTACTGTTATGAATTCTGTGGGCCTCATTCCTTTATTAACAGATGTTTTGGTTTCAGGAGTTTTCCCAGTACACACTGACACAGGGCTCATTCTACTGCATATGTTGCAGTAAATGTGGAGCCATATTTTCCTTGCATAGATTGGGAAATGGCAGCCCTAATGGATGTCATCTGACTTTTCTCTACCCCAGGGGACTTTGTGACAACCACTGGGACCACACTGGTTCTCACTTGGCCCAAGGTGAGGTCCAGGTATTCAGGCCAAGTGAGTGGAGACTGGGTGACCTGGGGATGAGACTCAGGGCTCATGGCTCTGCTGATCTCCCACCTTCCTCCCTTTACTTCCTCCAGGCCAAGCACACGATTCCAGAGGAGGCCCTCACCCAGGCTGATTCAGGATGCTGAGAATACAGCCCTGACAAGAAACTCTTGGATGTGGTCATCTTTGTTGTGTTTCTCCTCCAGTCTAAGTATAACCCTGTGAAGGAGCAGGAGGCCTGCTTGGGGTTGGGAAGCCAACAGTTAACTGACACTAATCCACCCAAAGGACTAGTTGTTCTGCATATTTGTCTCACTCAGAATTCCTGATTCTTTTGATAATAAAGAATGATGTTGCCTATTATGTCAAATCCCTGCAAAATCCATTTTGAGGCAGGCATTTTTGTACTACAGGCAAAGGTAAAGTCAGAGAGGGTCAGAGACTCCTTGAGAACAGCGGGGTAGGGTCTCAAATCCTGGACCCCCTAAATCCCAGGCTGTGTGTGTGCTCCCCAGGGCCACGCAGCTGTCGAGGTGGGGAATGTTACCCTGGTAAACCTGGAGATGGTGTTCTGTGCCCATAGCATATGACTAAAATGTTTTTATACAGAGAACAGTATAACTGCTTAGCCATACAAATGAACTTAGATACCTTTTGCGGGGCGGGAGGGAAATGGCATTAAAGAGCACATGAAAACCTGGGAACTACAAATTACCCATATACATGGATGACATAGGATAAATGTCCTTGATATCAAAAGAAATCAGTAAAGAGATCATAAGTTGATATTAACCTAGAATTGTTATTAAAAGCAATAGGAGTGTCCAACCAATCTATGAAAAGCTATACAACCACAATAACTATAAAAATGTAACTGCAAACATTAGATGAGATACTAAATGAGAAAAGAAAGCTGAAGATAGTTATTTTCAGGAAAATACACACACACACACACACACACAGAGAAAGAGAGAGAGAGAGAGGAGTCTATCTCGATAGGTTGTGTATAGGAAATGTATAAAGTCATTACTTATAAAAGTCAGATCAGGTATACACATGTGGAGATGACCTATCTCTGAGAGGTAGGCATTTCCGTCTTTACCTCAGAGTCCCCTCCACTCCTTTGCTGGTGTGCAGGGCAACTTTCAGAGACTGCAGGGTTTGAAACTCATTTGTATGGGGAAAATTCTTCAGGGTTAGTTCTGGGAGGTTCTACAGGTAGACCTTCCTTGATAACCCAGGAGAAAAGGGAAAAGAGAAGGGTTTAGATGGAGGGTGAATGTTGGTGGCCCTTGAAGGGAGAGGGAGTTGATGAGGACTTAGCCCTTTAGCCCCATAGCTCCAGGGCAGCCCTCAGGTTGTGGCTGTCTTCAGTTGAAAACCAAGAGTGCTCTTGGGTCAGAACCTTCCCAGGGTCATGAGAGGATGGGCACAGGAAATGGTACTCAAAGAGCCTTGTGCTTCTCTACTTCACTTTTATTCTCTGTCTTGACTTTTTGTATTCCCCACCCTCAGCTGAGTTCATCTGTAACTTTGTACTGTCTGGCAGTTAATCCCCACTTCTATCATTCACACTTTGGCTGGGTGGTAGGAATAATTAAAGCAAGTATACTAACAACAATAATAAAAGATACCAACAATTATAGCACATATAGTAGATAAATTACTTGGTCAAGATCATGGAAGTACTGGTTCCCAGCATCAAATCCAGGTCTTTCTGACCCAAAAGCCCCTGCCCTAACCCCTGTGTATACATTGAGTGTTCTTCTGTGTTAAGCTGGAGGCCAGCACAGGGGAGGGAAGTCACCCAAGGTCCTGTGGTCAGTGATGGGTCTGGCAACTGGGACACATGCTTGATGACTCCCATCTTCTATAGTTGACCTGTTACTATTATTATTTCTTCCATATTATTTCTTCTTCCTGAGGGCTCAGTAAAAAAAAAAATGTTTCATCCATGTCAAAGTAGAAGGAAACTAAGGAGACAGGAAAGCATGAAAGGAATAGGAAATGATGAAATGGGACCAAAGTTCACTTCTTGCTGCTACATTTCCAGATAATGTTTCAAATCTTCTACTTTATGGGCAGAGGAGGCAGTGTGGTCCAGAAGTAATATACCTCAAGTCCTGCTACATGCCAGACATTCTTTGAGGTTTTCTCCCTTTCTTCTTACAAGTCTGGAAGTAGGCACCCTTAGTCCCATTTTACAGATGACCAACCTCAGACTTGCAGAGCTGTGTAAATGTTCCAGAATCAAACATCTACTCCTTGCCATCTGCACAGGCCAACCAGAAGTCTCCCCTTTGGGTGATGGATTTTGAAGGCTTAAGGACTGATAGAGGGAAACTCTCCTGATATAGAAACTGGGCGGTGTCACGTCCTCATTTGGCATGAAGATGATGGTGGGGATGAAATCCTGCACCATGAGTCATGAGCCAAGAGGCCTGGGTATGGGGGTCACATAGACCGGCTGATTCTTGGGGTGCTGAATTGGACCCAGGAAGCAGCACAAATGGTTGCCTTTTGGAAAGGGAACCCGAACTATAGGATATTAACATGGACAACTACTATATGAAAGGTGTTTTACAGTTCATCTCATTGAATCCCAACTACTCTATGCGAGACCAATACTTACCAATGATCAGGGAACAGACATTAAAAGTTAAGTAACAAAATCCAAGAAACAGTATTGTAATTAAATTCTTTAATACACAAAGATTAGGTTCTTCCCTGTTTGTCCTATGAGCCATCATTCCACATCTCGGAAGGCATTATTATTCACTTGTTCTTGTTCAAACAGTGCACGGAAATACTTTTAAAATACGAAAACTCATTAAAAATAATCAAATGTTGTCTGCATAGCAAACATTAAAAGGCATGTGAAAAGCTGGGGGAGATCATTTCTAACCTACCTTCAGACACTTGTTTACGTATTCAATGTACAAAATATTCTTAAACAATAGAGATAGATCAATGATATCGAGTGGATGCACATAAGAAGGAACATAAATTCCTAATAATCACGTGAAAACATGCTACTCTAAATAAGTAAATAAATAGAAAATAAACCATATCAAGTGAAACAGGGATATCACAATGTATAAAGCAAAATATGACCCCATTTCTGCAAAAAGTATATATCAACATAGGTGAATAGGTATGAGTGTGATTAAATACATTAGTGCAATACATACAGAGAAAAATTTGGGAAATAGGCACCGCTAAGTTAACAGAGACTATCTTTGTGTTACGGTGGGCAAAAGGTAGGGACAGAAGGGAGCGACATAACAATTTCAGCTTTTAAATATGCATTTTATATGTTTCTCGTATGTGTCAGACAAACAGAAGTATTAATTGGCAATCTGACAAAGTATGGGGATGAAGTTTTGTGAAACAGGCATATCAGCAACTGAGTCACAAGATAATAGTGTAGCTATATGTTTATTTAGCAACTTAGAAACCTGTTCATATCCTGTAGAATGCAAATAGTATGCTAAATAGATGTCTATGATAATTCACTGTGTATGCATTGTTGGGGAGAGAGATATGTTTATTTTATAAATTTTCATTTTTATAGTGTCTGAAATATGGAAACATTGAATAAAATATCAAAAGCATAAAATAATTGCGAGGTGATTACAAATATGATACATATTCATGGCCTTGGAAGCAGATCAAAACAATTTATTTGACAGTTTTCTGTATGCATATGTGTTTGTGTATGTTTCTTTGTTTCAAACTTCTTCACACCAATTATTCATACACTAAGTCATGCAACTTTCTACTTAGTTCACTGAGGGGCTGCATTTCCAGACCAGAGCTTGAGGATCCCAGGATGGGAATGAAAGTCGAAGGATTGGTGCCAGTGTGTAGAAAAGTCTAGAAATCTTGGCCTATGTTATGGTATCTATTCACCTTCCTCCCTCACCACCAATACCACAGCCCTTTCCATCCCCTATCCTTTGCCAATCTCCATAGTTGAGACTTTCACACCTGCATTGCTGACTCCGGTCATCAGGTAGCACTGTTCTCCATTTTCTAAAGCTCCCCTCCCCTGCCACCCTGGATCCTTTTTATAAACAGAAACAAAATGTTTCTTCAAAGCACATTACAGAATGACAAGTACAGTGTGATACAAATTCTTTTTTTTTATAATAAATTACCTCACTTTATTTATTTTTTTTCCCAATATATGAAATTTATTGTCAAATTGGTTTCCATACAACACCCAGTGCTCATCCCAAAAGGTGCCCTCCTTAATACCCATCACCCACCCTCCCCTCCCTCCCACCCCCATCAACCTTCAGTTTGTTCTCAGTTTTTAACAATCTCATGCTTTGGCTCTCTCCCACTCTAACCTCTTTTTATTTTTCCTTCCCCTCCCCCATGGGTTTCTGTTAAGTTTCTCAGGATCCACATAAGAGTGAAACCATATGGTATCTGTCTTTCTCTGTATGGCTTATTTCACTTAGCATCACACTCTCCACAAATTCTTTATGAAAACTTTATATGTGCATAAAAAGACCAAAAGGACACATGCATAGTTTCGCTTCCTGTTTATGCCTACATCTACATCTAATTAATTAATTAACCAATTAATTAATTAATTCTATATTGGGTGTCTACTATGTGCCAGACACTATCAGTCTAAGACTACATTTGCATCGCAACCTTACCTCTCTTCATCTCCAGACCTGCATTGTTGGAAATGCCCACAGGAAGCAGCATGGATGTTAGTGCCCACCCCATAAGGTATGACCTCCATTCCAAGCAAGATCAGTACAAGCTTGACCCCCGAGTCCAAGAAACCAGCATCCAAATGGGAAATTATAGGGTTGAGTGGGAGAGGTTGTAACTTGACAAAAGCTGCCACCTTACAACTCACACATCTGTACTCTTGCATAGGACTAGCAGACTATTACCTTCTCCTGATTAAACCTCACTCATAGAGAGTAAAGGATGAGTTGGAGGTTTTACTTCCCCTTTAGTCCTTTGCTCTGTTAGAATGGTACATTTTGGAATTGGCTTTATGTCTGTCATATCCCTAGGAGGGTGGTTCCACCCATTTAGTCATCTGACAGGTCGATCTGAGGTGACATGGAGTTTCTGCTTCATGTAAGACCTTCTCCGTCAGTTATGGGGGTCTGGATCCATATCCACGGAACACAGAAAATAATAGATACCAAGTTCTCAAAGACAAGCACAGGACAAAGATTCTGGTCTGAACATCTAACTCTCCTGATTTAGTAAAATGGTTTTTACAGATTTCTCACATGATGGTTCCTCAGAGTTCCTCTTACACCTGACACTCATGTGACTCTTTTCCATCTCCTCTCCCTCCTGTCCACAAAGGCACACACACAGTGAAATTCCTCTATAAGCTAGCAGTGAAGAAAACTTTTTAAAATATGATTTCAAATCCAGAAGCAATAAGAGAAAACAGTGATACACTTGATTTCATTAAAAATTGCACAGGAAAAAAAAAAAAGTTAGAGAGGGAGGGAGCCAAACCATAAGAGACTCTTAATAACTGAGAATAGGGGAGAAGGTGGTGGCATAGGTGGATACTGGGCTCACCACGTCCTGCTGATCACTTAGATTCCACCCACATCTGCCTAAATAACCCAGAAAACTGCCAGAAGACTAGCAGAAAGGACTCTCCAGAGCCAAGCGTACACAAGAGGCCCACGGAAGAGGGTAGGAAGGGCAGAGAGGTGGTATGCGTTACACAGACTGGCGGGAGGGAGCCAGGCAGTGGAGGGGCAGCCCGCCAGGCAAGGCAGAGCCCCCAAAGTCTGGCTTGCAAAAGTGGAGGGGCCGGACTCTGTGAGTTCTGACGGCCAGCAGGACTTAACATCTGGAATGTTAAAAGTCAACAGCTCTGCTCAGAGAGCGGGAGGGCGAGAGGAAACTGGGAGGGAGAGGTTTTGAGCCCCAAAAGACAGAGCTCAGCTGGGCGGGGAACAAAGGCATTGGCCAGCACCATCTCCCTCTCTTATTCCCCAGCTGATATCCCAAAGGGAACCAGTTCCTGTCACTGAACTTGCTTGCACCATGAAAACACCCAACACTATGCCTCTGTGGATCCCTCCCTCTGACGGGTCTGCCTCCATCCTGGTGCTGAAGGGCCCCTCCCACAGGGGACCACTGATGGCAAAGTGAGCTAAGCCTGTCCCTCATGCCCCTGTGCACCTTTCGGATCCACCCCGGCTAATACGCCAGATTGCACCAAAACAGCACCACAAGCCTGGCAGTGTGCAAGTAGCCCAGATGGGGCCACATCACTACACAGTAGTTCCTGCCCCTAGGAGAGGGGAAGTGAAGGTACACATCAGTCTGTGACCCCAGCAGTGGGCTGGGGACAGACATCTGGTGTGACTGGGGCCACACCCACCAACACAAGTTACTCCAGACAGCACAGGGGAAGTGCCCCGCAGTTCTGAGACACTCCAAGGACTGTCCAAAGTGATGAAACGGAAGAATTCTCCTCAAAAGAATCTCCAGGAAGTAGTGACAGCTAACAAATTGATCAAAAATGATTTAAGCCCTATAACGGACCATGAATTTAGAAAAATAGTCATAAAATTAATCGCTGGGATTGAAATAAGTATATAGGACAGCAGAGGATCTATTACTACAGATATCAAGGGACTAGGAAACAGTCATGAGGAGGTGAAAAATGCTATAAATGAGGTGCAGAATAAAATGGAGACGAGGGGAAGATGGGGGCGTAGGAGGACGCTGAGCTCACAGCGTCCTGCGGATCACTTAGATTCCACCCACACCTGCCTAAATAACCCAGAAAATCACCAGAAGACTAGCAGAATGGATTCTCCGGAGGCAAGCATAGATGAGAGGTCCAAGGAAGAAGGTAGGAAGGGTGGAGAGGCAGTGCACACTACATGGACTGGCGGGAGGGAGCTGAGGGAGACGGGCAGCCTGCCGGCCAAGCAGAGACCCCGAGTCTGGCTTGCAAAAGTGGAGGGACCAGACAGAGTGTGTTCTGACAGCAAGCGGGACTTAACATCTGGAAGGTTATAAGTTAACAGCTCTGCTCAGAGAACGGGAGGGCTGGAGGACAACGGGAGGGAGAGTTTTTGAGCCCCTGACGACAGAGCACAGCTTGGGGGGGAACAAAGGCACTTGCCAGCTCCATCTCCCTCGCCCATCCCCCAGCCAAAATCCCAAAGGGAACCAGTTCCTGCCGAGGAACTTGGTTGCACCGCGCAAACACCAAACACTGTGCTTCTGTGGATCCATCCCTCCGGCGGGTCTGACTCCCTCCTGGTGCCGCAGGGCCCCTCCCGAAGCGGATCTCCAAAGGAAAAGCGAGCTGAGCCTGCCCCTCCCGCCCCCGTGCACCTTGCCGATCGACCCCAGCTAATACGCCAGATCCCCAGCACCACAAGCCTGGCAGTGTGCAAGTAGCCCAGACAGGCCAGGCCACCCCACAGTGAATCCCGCCCCTAGGAGAGGGGAAGAGAAGGCACACACCAGTCTGACTGTGGTCCCAGCGGTGGGCTGGGGGCAGACACCAGGTCTGACTGCGGTCCCGCCCACCAACACAAGTTATTCAAGACAGAACAGGGGAAGTGCCACGCAGTAGCGCACCACTCCAGGGACTATCCAAAATGACGAAACAGGAGAATTCCCCTCAAAAACACGTCCCGGAAATAATGACAGCTAATGAACTGATCAAAAACGACTTAAAGAATATAACAGAAAGTGATTTTAGAATAATAGTCATAAAATTAATCACTGGCCCTGAAAACAGCATAAAGTACAGCAGAGAATCTATTGCTACTTAGATCAAAGGACTAAGGAACAGCCAGGAGGAGCTAAAAAATGTTATTAATGATCTGCAACATAAAATGGAGACAACCACGGCTCACATTGAAGAGGCAGAGGAGAGAATGGGTGAACTAGAAGATAAAATTATGGAAAAAGAAGAAGGTGAGAAAAAGAGAGATAAAATTCCAGGAGCATGAGGGGAAAATTAGAGAATTAAGTGATACACTAAAGAGAATAATATACGCATAATTGGTATTCCAGAGGAGGAAGAGAGAGGGAGAGGTGCTGAAGGTGTACTTGAAGAAATAATAGCTGAGAACTTCCCTGATCTGGGGAAGGAAAAAGACATTGAAGTCCAAGAGGCACAGAGAACTCCCTTCAGACGTGACTTGAATCAATGTGCACAACATATCATAGTGAAACTGGCAAAACACAAGGATAAAGAGAAAATTCGGAAAGCAGCTAGGGATACGTGCTCTAACATATACAGGGAGACCTATAAGACTCGTGACCGATCTCTCTACTGAAACTCAGCAGGCCAGAAAGGAATGGCAGGAGATCTTCAATGTGATGAACAGAAACAAATATGCAGTCGAGAATCCTTTATCCAGCAAGTCTGTCATTTAGAATAGAAGGAGAGATAAAGGTCTTCCCAAACACACAAAAACTGAAGGAATTCATCACCACTAAACCAGCCCTACAAGAGATTCTAAGGGGGATCCTGTGAGACAAAATACCAGAGACATTGCTACAAGCATGAAACCTACGGACATCACATTGACTATAAACCCATATCTGTCTATAATAACACTGAATGTAAATGGACTAAATGCACCAACCAAAAGACATAGGGTATCAGAATGGATAAAAAACCAAGACCCAACTATTGGCTGTGCACAAGAGACTCATTTTAGACCTGAGGACACCTTCAGATTGAGAGTGAGGGGATGGAGAACTATCTATCATGCTACTGGAAGACAAAAGAAAGCTGGAGTAGCCATACTTATATCAGACAAACTAGACTTTCAGTCAAAGACTGTAACAAGAGATGAAGAAAGGCATTATATAATAATCACAGGGTCTATCCATCAGGAAGAGCTAACAATTATAAATGTCTGTGCGCCAAATACGGGAGCCCCCAAATACATAAAACAATTACTCACCAACATAAGCAACCTTATTGATAAGAATGTGGTAATCACAGGGGACTTTAACACTCCACTTACAGCAATGGATAGATCATCTAGACACACGGTCAATAAAGAAACAAGGGCCCTGGATGATACATTGGGTCAGATGGATTTGGCAGATATATTTAGAACTCTGCATCCCAAAGCAACAGAATATACTTTCTTCTCGAGTGCACACGGAACATTCTCCAAGATAGATCATCTACTGGGTCACAAAACAGTCTTTCATAAGTATACAAGAATTGAGATCAGACCATGCATACTTTAAGACCACAATACTATGAAGCTTGAAATCAACCACAGGAAAAAGTCTGGAAAACCTCCAAAAGCATGGAGGTTAAAGAACACCCTACTAAAGAATGAATGGGTCAACCAGGCAATTAGAGAAGAAATTAAAAAAATATATGGAAACAAACGAAAATGAAAATACAAGAATCCAAATGCTTTGGGATGCAGCGAAGGCAGTCCTGAGAGGAAAATACATTGCATTCCAGGCCTATCTCCAGAAACAGGAAAAATCCCAAATACAAAATCTAACAGCACACCTAAGGAAATAGAAACAGAACAGCAAAGACAGCCTAAACCCAGCAGAAGAAGAGAAATAATAAAGATCAGAGCAGAAATAAACAATATAGAATCTAAAAAAAACTGTAGAGCAGATCAACGAAACCAAGAGTTGGTTTCTTGAAAAAAGAAACAAAATTGATCCACCTCTAGCCAGGCTTCTCAAAAAGAAAAGGGAGATGACCCAAATAGATACAATCATGAATGAAAATGGAATTATTATAACGAATCCCTCAGAGATACAAGCAATTATCAGGGAATACTATGAAAAATTATATGCCAACAAACTGGACAACCTGGAAGAAATGGACAAATCCCTAAACACCCACACGCTTCCAAAACTCAATCAGGAGGAAATAGAAAGCTTGAACAGACCCATCACCAGAGAAGAAATTGAATCAGTCATCAAAAATCTCCCAACAAATAAGAGTCCAGGACCAGATGGCTTCCCAGGGGAGTTCTACCAGACGTTTAAAGCAGAGATAATACCTATCCTTCTCAAGCTATTCCAAAAAAATAGAAAGGGAAGGAAAACTTCCAGACTCATTCTAGGAAGCCAGTATTCCTTTGATTCCTAAACCAGACAGAGACCCAGTAAAAAAGGAGAAGTACAGGCCAATATCCCTGAAGAATATGGATGCAAAAATTCTCAATAAGATACTAGCAAATCGAATTCAACAGCATATAAAAAGAATTATTCACCATGATCAAGTGGGGTTCATTTCTGGACTTCAGGGCTAGTTCAATATTCGCAAATCACTCAACGTGATACATCACATTAATAAAAGAAAAGATAAGAACCTTATAATACTGTCAATCGATGCAGAAAAGGCATTTGACAAAATTCAGCACCCTTTATTAATAAAAACCCTCGAGAAAGTCGGGATAGAAGGAACATCCTTACACATCATCAAAGCCATTTATGAAAAGCCCACAGCTAACATCATCCTCAATGGGGAACAACTGAGAGCTTTCCCCCTGAGATCAGGAACACGACAGGGATGTCCACTCTCACTGCTGTTGTTTCACATAGTGTTGGAAGTGCTAGCATCAGCAATCAGACAACAAAAGGAAATCAAAGGCATCAAAATTGGCAAAGTTGAAGTCAAGCTTTCACTTTTTGCAGATGACATGATATTATACATGGAAAATCCGATAGACTCCACCAAAAGTCTACTAGAACTGATACATGAATTCAGCTAAGTTGCAGGATACAAAATCAATGTACAGAAATCAGTTGCATTCTTATACACTAATAATAAAGCAACAGAAAGACAAATTAAGAAACTGATCCCATTCACAATTGCACCCAGAAGCATAAAATATCTAGGGATAAATCTAACCAAAGATGTGAAAGATCCGTATGCTGAAACTATAGGAAGCTCATGAAGGAAATTGAAGAAGATATAAAGAAAAGGAAAAACATTCCGTGCTCATGGATTGGAAGAATAAATATTGTCAAAATGTCAATACTACCCACAGCTATCTACACATTCAATGCAATCCCAATCAAAATTGCACCAGCATTCTTCTCAAAGCTAGAACAAGCAATCCCAAAATTTGTATGGAACCACAAAAGACTCCGAATAGCCAAAGTGATTTTGACGAAGACGATCAAAGCAGGAGGCATCACAATCCCAGACTTTAGCCTCTACTACAAAGCTGTAATCATCAAGACAGCATGGTATTGGCACAAAAACAGACACATAGACCAATGGAATAGAATAGACACCCCAGAATTAGACCCACAAAAGTATGGACAAGTAATCTTTGACACAGCAGGAAAGAATATCCAATGGAATAAAGTGTCTTTAACAAATGTTGCTGGGAGAACTTGACAGCAACATTCAGAAAGATGAAACTAGACCACTTTCTCACACCATTCACAAAATAAACTGAAAATGGATAAAGGACCTGAATGTGAGACAGGAAACCACCAAAATCCTAGAGGAGAAAGCAGGAAAACACCTCTCTGACCTCAGCCTTAGCAATCTCTTACTTGACACATCCCCAAGGCAAGAGAATTAAAAGCAAACATGACCTATTGGGACCTCACAAAGATAAAAAACTTCTGCACTGCAAAGGAAACAATCAACAAAACTAAAAGGCAACCAACGGAATGGGAAAAGATATTTGCAAATGACATATCGGACAAAGGGTAGTATCCAAAATCCATAAAGAGCTCACCAAACTCCACACTCGAGAAACAAATAGCCCAGTGAAGAAATGGGCAGAAAACATGAATAGACACTACTGTAAAGAAGACATCCAGATGGCCAACACGCACATGAAAAGATGTTCAACGTCGCTCCTCATCAGGGAAATACAAACCAAAACCACACTCAGATATCACCTCACGCCAGTCAGAGTGGCTAAAATGAACAAATCATGAGACTATAGATGCTGGTGAGGATGTGGAGAAACGGCAACCCTCTTTCACTGTTGGTGGGAATGCAAACTGGTGCAGCCGCTCTGGAAAACAGTGTGGAGGTTCCTCAAAAAATTAAAAGTAGATCTACCCTATGACCCAGCAATTATTGCACTGCTAGGAATTTACCCAAAGGATACAGGAGTGCTCATGCATAGGGGCATTTGTTTCCCAATGTTTATAGCAGCACTTTAAACAATGGCCATGCTATGGAAAGAGCCCAAATGTCCCTCAACTGATGAATGGATAAAGAAATTGTGGTTTATATACACAATGGAATACTATGTGGCAATGAGAAAGAATGGAATATGGCCTTTTGTAGCAACGTGGATGGAACTGGAGAGTGTGATGCTAAGTGAAATAAGCCATACAGAGAAAGACAGATACCATATGGTTTCACTCTTATGTGGATCCTGAGAAACTTAACAGAAGACCATGGGGGATGGGAGGAAAAAAACAAAAAAGAGGTTAAAGAGGGAGTGAGCCAAAACATAAGAGACTCTTAAAAACTGAGAACAAACTGAGGGTTGATGGGGGGTGGGAGGGAGGTGAGTGTGGGTGATGGGTATTGAGGAGGACACCTGTTGGGATGAGCACTGGGTGTTGTATGGAAACCAATTTGGCAATACATTTCATATTTTAAAAAAACCCTGAGAATAAACTGAGAGTTGATGGGGGTGGGAGGGAGGGGAAAATGGGTGATGGGCATTGAGGAGGGCACCTGTTGGTATGAGCATTGGGTGTTGTGTGGAAACCAATTTGGCAATACATTTCATATTAAAAAAAATTGCACGGCAAAAAAAAAAAAATCCCATGAGCAAACTAATGTGAAAAATTACAAACAGGGCACAATACTTACAAGTTAGGTCAGAAGGTTTGCATACCTTGTAACAGAGATTATCGAAAAGCAAGGGCAAATCACAACATGTGAGGCAGCAAAGGCACTAGATACAAACGGGTATTTCACCAAGAAAATGTTTCTTAAACATATAAAAGAATGCTAAATCTTACTCCTTTTTTAAGTTTCTATTTTAATCACCCAGTGCTCATCAGGACAAGTATACTCCTTAATCTCCATCACCTATTTCACCCATCCCCTCCACCTCCCCTCTGGTAGCCATCAGTTTGTTCTCTATAGTTATGAGTCTGTTTCTTGGTTTATCTCTCCCTTTCTCTTTTTACCCTTTGCTTGTTTGTTTTGTTTCTTAAAGTCCACATATGAATGAAATCATGGTATTTGTCTTTCTGTGATGACTTATTTCATTTAGCATTATACTCTAGCTCCATCCATGTTATTGCCAATGGGAAGATTTCATTCTTGCTTTTATGGCTGAATAATATTCCATTGCATATATATCCCACTTCTTTACCCATTCATCAATTGATGAGCACTTGGGCTGCTTCCATAACTTAGCTATAGTAAGTAATGCTGCAATAAACATAGGGGTGAATGTATCACTTTGAATTGGTTTTCTCATATTCTTTGGGTAAAAACCCAGTATTGCAATTACTAGATTGTAGGATAGTTCAATTTTTAACTTTTTGAGGAGCCTCCATACTGTCTTCCACAGTGATCGCATCATTTTGCATTCCCACCAACAGTGCATGAGTGTTGCTTTTTCTCCACATCGTCCCCAACACTTGTCATTTCTTCTGACTTTGATTTTAGCCATTCTGACAGGTGTGAGGTGATATCTCATTGTGGTTTTGATTTGCACTTCTCTGATGATAAGTGATGCTGAGAACATTTTCATGTGTCTGTTGGCCATCTCTCTGGATGTCTTCTTTGCAGAAAGGTCTGTTCATGTCTTCTGCCTATTTTTTAATTGGATTATTTGGTTTTTGGGTGCTGAGTTGTATGAGTTCTTTATAGATTTTGGATACTAACCCTTTATTGGACATGCCATTTGTAAATATCTTCTCCCATTCAGTAGGTTGCCTTTTAGTTCTGGTGTTTCCTTCGCTGTGCAGAAGCTTCATAGTTTGTTTGATGTAGTCCAATAGTTTATTTTTGCTTTAGATTTCATTGCCTCAGGTGACCTATTTAGAAACAAAAAGTTGCTAAGCTGACCTCAGAGAAATTACTGCCTTCTAGGATTTTTATGGTTTCAGGTCTCACATTAAGTCTTTAACCCATTTTGAATTTATTTTGTGTATGGTGACAGAAAGTGGTTCCAGTTTCATTCTTTTGCATGTAGGTGACCAGTTTCACCAACACCATTTGTTGAAATGACTGTCTTTTTCCCATTGCATGTTCTTTCCTGCTTTGTTGGAGAGTAATTGACCTTATAATTGTGGGTTTATTTCTGGGTTTTCTATTCTGTTCCACTGATCTGTGTGTCTATTTTTGTGCCAGTACCATACTGTTTTGATCACCACAGCTTTGTGTCATAAGTTGAAGTCTGGAATTTTGATGCCTCCAGGCTTGCTTTTCTTCTTCAAGGTTGTTTTGGCTATTCAGGGTATTTTGTGGTTTCATATAAATTTTAGGATTGTTTTTTTCTTGTTCCGTGAAAAATGCTGTTGGTATTTTGATAAGGATTTCATTAAAGGTGTAAATTGCTTTGTGTAGTATAGACATTTTAACAATATTTGTTTTTTCCAATCCGTGAGCATGGAATGTCTTTCCATTTCTTTGTGTTGTCTTCAATTTCTTTTTTTTTTTAATTTTGGTAATATTTATTTATTTTTGAGAAAAGGAGAGAGAGAAGAGAGAGAGAGAGAGAGAGAGAGAATGAGTGGGGGAGAGGCAAAGAGAAGGAGACAGAGAATCTGAAGCAGACTCCAGGCTCCAAACTGTCACAACAGAGCCTGATGCAGGACTCGAACCCACAAATCGTGAGATCATTACCTGAGCCAAAGTCAGATGCTTAAATGACTGGGCCACCCAGGTGCCCCATCAATTTCTTTCATCAGTGTTTTGCAGTTTTCAGAGTACAGGTCTTTCACCTCTTTGTAAATCTTACTCTTGATAGGAGATGCAAAGAAAAATAAACTGTGATGCCTCTTTTCATTATTTACCTCATCTGTGAAGAAAGAGGCAGTCTCAAGCATTGTTTGCAGTAATGGTACATGGTACAACCCCCATTCAGGGGATTTGATATTATATTATAAAATTACTAGGTTACTTACACTTGGAATCAGCAATTTGTCTTCTAAGAATTTATCCCCCCAAAAAATGCAAAAAAAAAAAAAAAGGCATAAGCACAAAGCCATTCCTGGCATAACAATTCATAAAGAAGACAAGAAAAAGAGGCATGTCCACCAATAGGGGGCTGGTTGAATAAACCATGGTATATATACATCCTGGAGTACTATGCAGCCATAAAAACCAACGACTCTACCTATAGTGCTTTGAAGTAATCTCTAAGATATGTCGTTAAGTGAAAAAATCCAGGTGCAGAAAAGTGTGCAGAGCTGCTACTGTCCAGTATGGTAGCCACCAGTCACAAACAAGTATTTACATTAAATTAAATTAAAGTACACGGAATTTCAAAATCAGTTACTCAGTCTCAGTTGCGACATTTTGGGTGCTAAATGTTTAATTCCCAAATAAAACATTCAGGTAGCTAGTTGCCGCTGTGTTGGACAGTGCAGATACAGAATATTTCTCTCTGCGGAAATTTCTACTGCACAGCACTGGTGTAGAATATAACAACTTTTACCTGCGAAAGGTATAGAAAATTAAAACACATGATGTATTTCCTTATATTAAAAAAAAAACCTGTATGGTTAAAACAAAAGATGATAAAAAAATGCTTGCCTATAAAGGGACAGGGGGACAGCCCAGGACGTAAGTTGATGATGTATATTCTCTAAAAAATATAACATAGATTCACAGGCTCCATGCCCTGGAAAAGGCAAGAAACAATGAGCAACCCAGTAGCAAAGAGCAATTCTAGTCCGCAGACTGAATCCTTTAAGCACATTTCCCACTAAATGACTGATTCCTGGTCTAAGTTGGGGTTGTACCAGGTGAGTCTGGACTGAACTCTCATGCCAGAAAGCATGTCAAAAGAGTAAGAAGCCAATTTGAAGGGGCCCCCACCGGCCAAAGATACTAAAGCACATCAAATACAGAAACATCCCTGAACTCATGATAAGAATCTGAAAAAAAAAAAGAAAAAAAAAACAAAAATCCAACTCATTGCTCACCTTTGAGGATCCTAGGAAAATAACTCATCTTTTTAGATTGTGGAAATGTTGCAAAAGAACTAAGCATTCGCCTTACCCTCCTGTGGTTCCTATACGTAAGCTTAACCTAACAGTTGATGAGGGGAAGTTTCTTTTATAAAAGGATGTCAGCTAATAACATGCAGAAGAAATCAAAGAATTAGTACATCGTGCTTTTATAACCTTACTGAAATGCAGTTCTAGGCCATAATCATTAGAAACGGTGAAAAACATGAGGTGAAAAGCAGGCGGAAGACTTTATACTGGCTGGATCAGGCTGACAGTTGAGCCCAGTGATCGATCTCATCATCGCAGGAGGAGATATCACCAGACACTACTAGGCTCCTGGTGTAAGGCTATGGGAAGTCCACCACCACATCTGAGGTACTCTTGCCAAAAGATACATATCTAAGCAAGTCTCTAAATCTAATTACTGATTTAAAGGAAAGAAGAAAGCCATAGGAGCATAATAAACACAATAAGGATACAATTGGCAAAAACCCAGAATGCAAACTCCACAGGAAAAAGATCCAGTTTCGTAAGTCAATAAATCGGGATGTTAGAAAAAAAAAGAGGGTGGAATTTCTTTAGAGTAAAAGAGACTAAAAACTTCAGAGAGAGTTAAGTTCAAGAGAAATTAAAACAGATAAATTAAAATTAACACCACAATGGGATACCACCAAAACAACAAAAATGAAAAAGATGGAAAATACCAAGCGTTGGTGAGGATGTGGAGCAGTGCAACTCTCACACACTGCTGGTGGGCATGCAGATTAGAACAAACATTTTGAAAAACTGCTTGGTAGTATCTTCTGAGCTCAATGTGAACACACTCTATGACTTGGAAATACCACACTTTGAGACATGCCCAAGAGAAAGAAATGTCCACCCGAAAGACATGTACAAGAATGTTCAGAGCCTCATTATGATAATAAGTCAAATATGGAAAATACCCAAATCCCCCTAACAAACATATAGGTTGTGAAATAGCCACACAAGGCAATACTCTACTGTTGTGTCAGTCCCAGCCTAATGATAGTGATAGCGTCACTATCAATATCACAAGGGCCAGCCTATTGATAGTGGCTAGGAATGCCTGATGCACTCATCTACACCCATATTGCTCCTAGGAAGACCCCACAGACTTTTCCCCCACAGGGGCCAATGTTGTGGCTGGACTGGCCCTTGTGGTTCTTCCTTGTGGTTTATTATGATTGCATTATTATTGCAGGATGTGCTTCAGCAAAAAGCCATCAGGGAACTTTGAGGAACGAAATCTATTACTCACAGATCCAGGAGGACACATGGAACACCTGAGGGCTACACAGCATGTTGTTGTGGGGGGCGAGGTAAAGGGGGGGGGGAGTGAGCAGGGACCTGGGATTTGCCTTTATTAGGGTTGAAGACTGGCTTGTCTAGGGTTTTGTGTGTTCACTCTTTATTGGCTAATTTAAATCATGACAGCAGGAATTAAGACATAGGAAGGGAAAAGTGGGGTCATTCAAGGGCTCAGTTATCTAGGTTTACCCAGGGCTTTCTGAAAGAGGGATCTTCATGGGTGGAGGTAGCCCAGCTCCTTACCTGGTTGTTTTGCTAGTAGTTGTGTTATACAGCTGGAAACTGTTTATTTTAGATGGTTGGAGAAAGAGAGGAAAACAAGTACTCTGTTTCCTTTTATTTCAAGGTACTTAGAACATCTATGATGGTTAATTTTATGTGTCAGCTTGCCTTGGCCACACTACCCAGGTATTTGGTCAAACATTATTGTGGATGTTTCTGTCAGTGTTTTTGAATGGGAATAACATGTAAATTGGTGGCTTTGCATAAATCATTATGTGAGTGGGCCTCATCCAATCAGTCAAAGGTCTGAATAGAACAAAAGATTCACCTCCCCCAAGCAAGGGTGAACTAGGCAGCAGATGGCCTTCAGCCTCGATAACCGTGTGAGCCAATTCCTTCAAACCTATGTCTACCTATATCTATCTATCTACCTATCATCTATCTATCTATCTTTCTATCTATCTACTATCATGTATCTATCTATCTATCTATCTATCTATCTATCTATCTATCTATCATCTATCTATCTCTACACACGTACAACACATCCTATGGGTTCTATTTCGCTGGGGAATGATGACTGATACAGTGTCTTCTTATATTACCTGCAGGGTAATCTCAAATATGTATCCTTTGAATCCTTGAAAAGTGACTTACTAAACATAGGAACAAAGTTAATGCTGTCTGATGGACAGGCAACTGGGTGCATGACAGGAGACATACCTGGCCACAGTGGCAGACCTAACCTACTACCTCTAGATGACACTCCATCTGACTTCATTTGCCAAAGAGGATCAGACCAGCCCTGCCTGCCAACCAGCAAGGTCTCAGACATAGAGAAATGCGATCCCCATCTGGAAATTGGCACTCTGAGTTAATAACAGGGGGCAAAAAATTAGCCATGGGAGTCCAAAGAATTATCTTAATAGCCAAGTTGTCTAATGTGTAGTGACTGTGATGATTACTAACTTTTCTGTTTTTATGATTGTTACCTTTCTGTTTTATTAAATAATTACCACCTAGCACATGGCAAAATGCTTCCCAAATATAGTATCCACCCAAACGGACCCTGTGAGCCACCTCAGAGAGTTGGTTTTGTTTATTTATTTATTTATTTGTTTGTTTGCTTTTTAGAGTACCAAGAGACCCCAGCCGAACATCAACCACCATGGGTTGACATAGTTCAACACATGTCTTTTTCATCTTGCTAAGTGTACTGGTTAGGAATGTGGGCTCTGAAGGTAGACTAGGTCTAAACCCTAGTTCTGCCACTTATAAACTGCGTGAGTGTGAATACTTCATTTCTTCTTAGAGTCACTGGATTGGCTCTTGTTTTCCTATTTGACTTCATCTCCTATCTTCATCTGTATTGTGTCTGACAAGCTCCAGCCCATTGAAGTTTTTCATGTGTCTATTTGTGTCTGCTCCTAGAAAACTGGTACTCACACACTTTGCTCATGCATACACAAAAAGGCCTGCCCAAGCCTGTTTTTTTTTTTTCTTGTTGTTCAGGATTCAATTCAAATGTACTTTCTGAGAAAGAGCTTCACTGACAGTCCCATTTATAGTTGTCTCTGACCGGTCATTTTCTACTCGATTCATGTGTTCATGTTTCTTAAAGCACAAATCCCCATATAGAATTCTCCCACTTATTGATTTTTCTGCTTATTTCAAGTGTTCCAAAACTAGACTGAAAGCTCCTGGGACCCTTTTTATCTTGTTCTCTGTGCTGTGTCCCCGATTCTGGTTCAGTGCCTCACATATGAATCACTGAATAAATATTACTTACAAGAAGGGATTGATTCCTATGGGACACACTGGAGAAGACACAGATATTTAGAACTGAATGGCAGGAGAAGTTGACAAGGAGATTAAACATCAAGGAATTCAAATTTTTAAATGAGTGTTTATTGCAAATCCTCAGCAGTGCTTTTTAAACTTGGATGGGTGCCAGAAACAGCTGTAGATATCACTCAAAATGTAGAGACTTCCCATGCCACCTCTCTGGTTTTGATTCAGGAGACCTAGGTGGCCCCAGGAATTTGGAAATTTAACAAGCACTCCCTATTGATTAAAGAAGTGCTCTGAGAACCGCACTTGGAGAAATCCTGACCTAAACAGCTGAAATTTGTGTAGCATTAATGTGACGGCTACCATGCAGATGTCTGTGATATCAGGGGGGGTGTCTGAGTGTCTGCTAATATGATTACTCAAAGGGCACTGGTCTTTCCTTCTTACCTATGACCAAAGATTTCTTTTCCACATAGGATCACACTTAAAGTCTGCAATATTTCTGAGTGGTTGGATTGGGTATTGTTATCCCATCGTATAGATGAGGCTAGTGGAAGGATAGTGATTTAACTAAAGTGCACCAATGATGGGACCCTGATCTCTTCACTCTTGCTCCAGAAAATTGTCTAGGACACTGGACATCACACCTTGTTCTTCTCTATCACCTCCTGTTTCTGGGGCTCAGAGTTCACACACTTTCTCTGATGTCCCACTAGAAGGGAGAGTCAGGAGATCAGACAGCACATAGAATAGAGAGGAAGGGGAGAGGAAAGGAGAATGCATGAAAGGCAGAGGAAAGGGGTGAGGACATGCTTGCCTGTCTCCACTCAGGTCACTGGAAGCTGTGCAATGACACTGTGCCTCCTTGCCAGCTCCATTCCACAGCCTCTTCCTGCACACAGCAGTGGCACTGAAGTTCTCACATCATGGAAATGCAGGCTCATCTCTGCTTGCAGCTCCATATCCAAGTATTTTCCCTAGGAAGTCATACTATGATGTTTATGTCAGAGGCATCACACTGACAGAAGGAAGGAGCCAAAGCTGGAATGGGCAACTAATCATATTTGCTGAGGGCTTTCTAGATGCTACACATAGTGGGTTGTTATTTTCAGACTTTGTCACTTCAAGTCCTCAAAGTAGTCTGCTGAGGTGGCATCACTACTTCCTTTCTACACACGGAGAAATAGGCCCAGAGAACAAAGTACATATTCAAAGAAATCTAGGGAGGTGTCGAATGGATGCAGAGGCCAACTGAAGAGCTAACACTGCCCAATTCTGGGACAATTCCAGAATCAAAGTAAATAGAGTAACAAATGCTAACACTCTGGGACAAATAAGAATCTATGGGTCATTCTGACATAAATAAATACTTGAATGAACACATAACTAAATGAACCTTAGAGCAGAAGGGAAGGTCTCCCATACAGTCAGATGCCAACTAATAAATCCAGAAGGAATGACAGAATTAGAAAAACAACACTTGACCAACTATCATAGTAACAAGTGATTCAGGCAAGAGCCCTGAATGGAAGCTCAGTCTGAGCCAAATCCCACTGCAGGCACAGTCACCATGGCAGCCATGCTCACCCAAGAATGCTGGAAAAACAGCAAGCCACCACCACTCTCTTTTCGTTCCTAATATGTACTAAGATCTGTATAGCACAGACACGATGTGAAGCAATTAACACCACCTATTTCTCAAAATAAATACTCCTCGCAGTTTTACCGATTTAAGCATACATGCATGCAAACATACATAATTACAAACATGCATACAGACCCCAATACATGCATGCTTTGTCCCACTTTCTCTTTTACTATTCAAGTTTCCAGGAATTCACTGAAGTGGATTTACGGAAGGGTAATGAAGAAAAAATCCACAATTCAACAAACTCAATTCTAATCACACCTACCAAGTGGAAAGTACCATAACAACTTTATTTTAGTGATTTATTTTTCTGTAGTAGATCTAAAGTCTGTCTCTGGAACATTTTTCCATATCCTTGGGTTGGAAAGCTCACTATTGTTAAGACAAAAATTGTTAAGATGAGAAATCCCCACACTCATCTACGGATTCAATACAATCCAAATCAAAATCTTAGTGGGCCTTATCATCATCATTATTATTAATTATTATTATTATTATTATTGGAAATCAACAGCTGAATTTAAAATTCACGTATGGATAACAAAACGACCTAGACTATAAAAACAAATAGAAACTGTGATCCATATAATCACCCCATATAGAAGTCTAATGAGAATGGACCATAGACCTCAATATAAAACCTAAAGCTATAAAAACATAGGAGAAAACACAGGAGAGGAAAACATGGAAGAAAATCCTTCTTACCTTGGCTTAGGTGAAGATTTATTAGATACCACACCCAAAACACAATCCACAAATAAACGAGTTGATAAATTGGACCACCTCAAAATGAAAAGAAAAAAAAAAGTCTACTCTTCCAAAGACACTGCTGAGAGAATGAAAAGCAAGCCACTGACTGGGAGAAAAATATTTGCAAGTCATTTATCTGGTAAAGGACCTGTATCCAAAATATAGAAAATATAGACCTGAATCCAAAATATGGAAAATCCCTGGGGTGTTAAGTCAGTAATAGACATGCCAATAAATAAATGAGCAAACAATTAAACAAACACTTCATCCAAGAGATTATACAAGTGACAAATAGGGTCATGAAAAGATGATCAACGTCGTTAGTTAATAAGGAAATGTAAATTAAAACTACAATGAAATATCACTACACCCCTGTGAGAATGGCCAACATTAAAAATACTGACCATACTAAGCATTGTGGAGGATGGAACTCTCATAGACTGCTGGTGGGAATTAAAGATGATACAAACACTCTAGAACTAGTTTGGTAGTTTCTTACATTGTTCATCTAACATCTACCATATGATCCAGCCATTGAACCCTTATGTATTTACCCTACAGAAGAAATCTTGTCCATGTAAAGATTTGTATACAAATATTCACAACAGTTTTACTGAAAAGAGCTTCAAGCCGAAAACAATCCACATGTCCATCACCAGGTGAATGGCTAAAACAAATTGTCATATATACATACAATGGAATATTATTTAGCAATACTAAGGAACTATCCAACCATGCAACAAATGGATAGCTTGACACATAGTTAAGTTGAATGAAAGAAGCAAGAAAACAAAAGTGCATTCTGTACAGTTTTATTGACAGAAAGGTTTGTTTTTTTTTAAGAGAAATTAATGGTGACAGAAGTTCAGTGGTTACCTGGGAACAGGGAGAGGTCCCAGGGGAGGCAGTCGGAGGCTACAGGAGGGTGGATGAAGAGGTTACAAAAGAGCATGAGGAATCCAAGAATAGAGTCCAGGGCCTGGCCTGTGTGACATGACCTTAACATTACTACTTTCTTCACTGCTCTGTGGACTTTCTCATGTGGCTCCTCTTTGAGGGGACTATTCAGGAACTATATTTCTGGATGTCGGTATGGTGGGACTTCTCAAAAGGCTACAGAGGTGTACATCCTTCACACCAACAATTTCCCTGATAGAAGTTTAACTTAAGGGCAGAGTTAAGGATGGAAGTAGGATTTGGTTCTAAGGATAGTCATCTTGATAATTCCCTACCAGTTTTTCTCATGAACTAGAACTCTCCCAAGACAGTGTGCTGTGCTCAAAGAGAACACATTTAGCTCACCAGTGCAAAAGCCACATGAACTGTGCTCTTCAGCACAGTCAGGTGCCATCCACGAAGTGTTGATAATTGGGAATATGAGAAACACTCTGAATTCCAAATAACATAGGGCTGTGACAATTGATTATGTCCCATTGAAAAGGTACAATTCAGGGCGCCTGGGTGGCTTGGTCGGTTAAGCGTCCGACTTCGACTCAGGTCATGATCTCACAGTCTGTGAGTTCGAGTCCCGCGTCGGGCTCTGTGCTGACAGCTCAGAGCCTGGAGCCTGTTTCAGATTCTGTGTCTCCCTCTCTCTCTGCCCCTCCCCTGTTCATGCTCTGTCTCTCTCTGTCTCAAAAATAAATAAACGTTAAAAAAATTAAAAAAAAAAAAAGAAAAGGTACAATTCTATGCAGGGAGCAAACATGAGTTGTAATGAAAACAACCAGGAGGGACGATTTGTTGCCTATCAGATTAGCAATGATTCACATTTGTAATGTGTGGGGAAACAGGCACTATCATACAGCGTTGTTAGAAATATAAAATAGTTTCTTTCAAAGTTGTGTTCATATAAAATACAGTTTTCATGGTTTTGAAAAAAACACTTTCAAGAACTTATTAAGAGAAATGCTTACTAAAACATCTGAATGTCTATGAAGAAGAATGTTAAGAGACTCCCCGGGAAGATGGTGGAGTCAGAAAACTCTAAGCTCACCTTGGCTCATTGATACTACCAGATAACATTCATATCAGTGTAAATAGCCCATAAGACAACCCAAAGACTTGCAGAAGAAACTCTCCACAGATAAATATAGAGAAGAAGCTGATGAAAGAAAGTAGGAAGGGTGAAGATGCAGTGGGGTACTAAATGGACCCACGAGACTGCCCTCAGGAGAGAGGGCTGCCCAAGGTGTGGAGAGGGGAGAGAAATAGACTCTCACACTATGTAGCCCGCACAGGAAAGACAAGTTCTCATCACATTGGCTGCAAAAACCAGAAGGGCCAAATTTCACGAGTTTGTACAACCAGTGGGACTTAAACCCAGCATGGTGAGGGGAAACTGAGTTCCCACCTTTAAAGAGACAAGACAACAAACAGCCCTGTGGAGATACAGCATAGAAGGGGCAGTTTGAAAATCACATGGGGACATGGGAGGGAGATTTACTTACTGATCTCGGAGCATGTGTTGAAAGGGCAGGGATGTGTGGGGGACTTGCCCACAAACAAAGGAGCTGGTGGGAGCCAGTTTCCTCCCCCCAACCGCAGCATGAACACACAGCCACCTGGGGGAACAAACAAAGAACCAGTGAGGTGCTGACATTCCCTACTTAACTTGCTGACAGGACACCCGGCCCTCGTGTTTCACTGTGGACATGCCCCCTCCAATCGGGCCTTGGCTCCAGGTCTTCTCCCACAGCAGACCCATGCAAACCTTGCTAACACTGCAAGTCCATTCTCCTCCCCAGCCCCCACGCTTCCATGGATCCACCCCCTCCAATCCTCTCTTGGACAGAGCTTATGTAAAGCAGTGTCACAAGCCTGGAAGTTTGCAAGCAGCCCCAAGAAGGGCCAGTGCCACCCCAAAGTGACTTCTGCCCTGGGGAGAGAGAAACATAACCACACACAACAATCAGACTGTGGCCCCAGCAGTGGGCTGTGGGCAGACAGGGGGTCTGACTGCAGGCCTTGCCCATCAAGGAAAGCTTCTCAGGGGACAAAACAGGGAAAGTACCCTGTAGTTCAGTGCTAGTGTATCCCTGGGAGATGCCTGGTCTGACTCAAATCAAGCCCAAGGTGGCCCCAGACTGGCCCACCAGGAACACAGGGACCAAACCCTGCCCACCACAGGCAAAGAGCGCCATTGTGGATGGCTGAACTGAAGGAAAAAGCAGCTCATCCACAAGAGCAGGGTGCACACAACAAACATACGAGAAACCCTGAAGCGCTAAATTCTGGTAAATAGGGGACACTGCACTGCAGGCACTACAGGCTTGCTTCTTCATAAGGCCACTGGTTTTAAGAGCAGGGGATGTGGTTAACTTTCCTAACACACAGAAACAGGTGCAGAGAGTTAGACAAAATAAGGAGACAGAGGAATATGTCCCAAATGGAGGAACAAGACAAAATCACAGCAAGAGACCTAAGTGAAATGGGGATTGAGTAGTATGTCTGACAGAGAATTGACAGTAATGATCATAAAGATACCATGAGATGCGAGAAAAGTTTGGAGGACCTCAGTGAGACCCTGAACAAAGAGATAGAAATCATAAAAAAGAAACAATCAGGGATGAAGAACCCAATAACTGAAATTAAAAATACACCAGATATAAAGAATAGTAGACTAGATGAAGCAGATCATATCAGCAACCTGGGGGGCAGGGTAATGGAAAGTAACCAAGCTGGACGGTTGAGAAGAAACAAAACACAAAATGAAAACAGACTTTGGGACCTCAGTGACACCATCAAGCGTAATAACGTTCACATTATAGGGGCTCCAGAAGGAAAAGAGAGAGAAAAGGGGGCAGAAAATTAATTTGAAAAAATAATAGCTGAAGAAAACATCCCAAATCTAGGGAAGGAAAGAGAAATCCAGATCCAGGAAGCACAGGCGGCCCCCCCAAAAATCAACCTAAAGTGGTCAACACCAACACATAATACTTAAAATGGTAAAAAGCAGTGGCAATGAGATAATTTTAAAAGCAGCAAGAGGAAAGAAAACCATTCCATACAAGGTAAACCCCATAAAGCTATCAGTGGATTTTTTAACAGAAGCTTTGGAGGCCAGAAGGGAGTGGCATGATATATTCAAAGTGGCGAAACTAAAAAATCTGCAGCCAAGAATATTCTATCCAGGAAGGCTACCATTCAGAATATAAGGACAGGTAAAGAGTTTCCCAGACAAACAAAAGCTAAAGGAATCCATGATCACTAAACCATCCCTACAAGAAATGTTAAAGGGGATTCTTTGAGTGGAAAGGAAATACCATAAGCAGAAATAAGAAATGCAGGAAGCATCAAAGCGGTAAAAATAAGTACATCTATAAAAAACAGTCGAAGGGTCTCTCAAAACAAACGGATGTAAATTATGGCAACATACACCCAAAACGTGGGGTGAGGGGAGAGGAGTAAAGAATGAGTTCAAACTTAACCAGCCATCAACTATTTGCACAAGATATTATATACAAGCTGAACGGTAAAAGAAAAAAAAAAAACAGTAACAGATAAGCAAAAACTAAAGAGAAAGGAATCCAAGTTTATCAATAAAAAAGCCAACTAACTGTGAAGAAAGAGAGCAAGAAAAGTAAGGAACAGAGAAAAACCACAAAAACCACCATAAATTGGGTAACAGAATGGTAATGATTACCTACCTATCTCTAATTTTAATGTAAATGGACTAACCGCTCTGATCAAAAGACATAGGGTGACAGAAATGTGAAAAAGCAAGACACATTTATATGTTGCTTGCAAGAGACTCACTACAGACCTAAAGACACATGCAGATTGCAAATGAAGTGATGGAGAAACATTTATCATGCAAATAGATATGAAAAGAAAGCCAAGGTAGCAATACTTATATTGGGCAAAATAGATTTTAAACAAGAACTGTAAGAGGGGACAAAGAAGCACATTATATAATCATAAAGGGGACAATGCAACAAGAAGATATAACAATTGTAAATATTTATGCACCTGACATGAGAGCATCCAAATACATAAAGCCGTTCATAACAAACATAAAGAAGGCAATTCATAATAATACGATAATAGTAGGGGGCTTTAACAGCCCACTGACATCAATGGGTGGATCTCCTAAACAGAAAATCAACAAGGAAGCAATGTCTTTGAATGACACTTTGGACCAGACGGATTTAACACATATATTCAGAACATTCCATCCAGAAACAGCAGAATACACATTTTTCTCCAAGTGCACATGGAACATTCTCCAGAATATATCACATATTAGGCCACAAGACAGTCTCAACAAATTCAAAAGGATCAAAGTCATACCACCATGCACCTTTTCTGACCACAGTGCTGTGAAACAGGAAAAGAACCACAAGAGAAAAATCTGGAACTAGCACAAATACATGGAAGTTAAATAACATGCTACTAAACAATGAATGGGCTAACAAATAAATAAACGGGGAATTAAAATAAAAATACATGGAGATAAAAGAAGAAGAAAACACAGCAATCCAAAATCTTTGGGATGCAGCAAAAGCTGTCCTAAGGAGGAAGTTTACAGCAATGCAGTCCTACCTGAAGAAGCAAGAAAAATCTAAAAGTAAACATTCTAACCTTACACCTCCAGGAACTAGAAAAAGAACAAACAAAATCCAAAAACAATAGAAGGAAGGAAATAATAAAGATTAGAGAAGAGATAAATGAAAAAGAAACAAAACAAAACAAAACAAAAAACAAAAGAACAGATCAATGAACCTAGGAGTTGGTTCCTTGGAAAGATCAACAGAAGTGATCAATCATTAGCCAGACTCATCATAAAAAGAGAGAGGAGTCAAATAAACAAAATCACAAATGAAAGAAGATAAATAACAACTGACATCACAGAGATGCAAAGGATTATAAGAGAATAGTATGAAAAATTATATCCCAACAAACTGGGCAAACTGGAAGAGATGGATAAATACCTAGAAACATGTAACCTCCCAAAACTGAATCGGGAAGAAATAGAAAATTTGAACAGAACAACTAACAGCAATGAAACAGAATCAGTAATGAAACAAAAGAAAACAAAACAAAAATATCCCAAGAAACAAAAGTCCAGGACCAGATGACTTCACAGGTGAATTCTACCAATCATTTAAAGAAGAGTTAATACCTAATCTTCTCAAACTATTCCAAAAAAGGAATAGAAGAGGAAGGAAATCTTCCAAATTCATTCTATCAGGCCAGTAGTAGCCTGATACTAAAGCCAGATAAAGACATTACAGAGAGACAGAGAAAGAGAGAGACAGAGAGAGAGAGAGAGAGAGAGAGAGAGAAGTACAAGCCAATCACTTTGATGAACATAGGTGTGAAAATCCTCAAGAAAATATTGTCAAACCGAATCCAGCAATACACTTAAAAAATAATTCACCACAATCAAGGGGGTTTAGTCATTGGATACAAGAGTGGTTCAATATTTGCAAATCAACCAACGTGATTTACCACTTTAATAAAAGAAAGGATAAGAACCATATGATCCGAATTGCTTGCAGTAGCCATGGTGGTCATGAGTTCATTACAGTGGGTTTCTGTCACTGCAGTGTCCACTCTCTCTGGCCACTGTCTCGGCACTCAGCTTGGATTCAAGGGCTTCCTCACCCATGGCTTTCTGAAGACTGCAGCTCAGTGCGACACAGTGGAAACAATGAGAAAAGACTGTTTATCACCAAACCTTCTGGATTCTATGACAGGTGTTATTTGAGTTTAATGAAATTCTACATTTTTGTTGGGTGGGATTCCAGTAGCAATTGGCATAACTCTGGTGAATATATTCATTGGTGAAGCCTGAGTTAGCAGAAATTCCAGAAGGCCAAATCCTGGAACACTGGGAATGTTTCAAGCATCCTATATCAAGATGGATTTCCAGAACTTTCTTCGATGGCCCTGAAAAGAATTATGAAAAGACAATGGCTATTTTTCAAATTGAAGCTGAAAAGTCTGATTTATGGTTAAAGTAACTGGAAGTACCAAGGTTAGTTAATGCATCCCAGAGGCGATGGTCCCTTGTATCAGTATCCTTCCATTGATAAGGCGCTGATTGATCATTCTCCAAAAGCAACTCCCAACATCGAATCTCTTATTTATCTAAATACAAAGTATATTCTCTTTAGGTATAAGTATATTAATTAAAAATATATTCTGTATTTTTGCTCAAGCGATGAATAAAAGGCCTTCTATTGCTCTATTTCTCAGCATTGGTTCAGATTAAGACTTTAGTGTGGGATTTCATTTTTTTCAGCTTTATTGTATTGGGGCATAGTGGACAATATTGTAAGATATTTAAAGTGTACATTATGATGACTTGGTACCCATTGTGAAGGGCAGATTAAAACTTTTGATTTGTGGGTTTTGGCTTCCTCCTATAAGAAGGTATATAGGTAAATATAGAAACTTGAACAAATAGGAATTTGTGAACTCCCAACGGTGTAACTTCGAAAGTTTAATGTTTTATTTGACTCATAATTGGAAGTTAGAGAAGTCCAATTATGTTAAATACCAAGAAATATAGTAGTTTACACAAATGTCTGTATTGTAGATATCTAGATTACTCACAGGTAATTCATAATTTTAAATTACATAAATATTGAACTAACTATATAAACCATTAACCCCTGAATAAACAATTTTTCAGTGACAAAAAAAAGAACCATGTCATCATTTAGAAAGATGCAGAGAAAGCATTTACAAAGTATAAGATCCATTTATGGTAAAAACGTTCAACAAAGTTGGTTCAGAGGAAACATACCTCAACATAATAAAAGCCATATACGAAAATCCCACAGTGAACATCATACTCAACGTGGAGAAACTGAAAGATTTCCCCTCCTAGTGTCAGCAACAAGACAAGGATGTCCACTCTCACCACTTTTATTCAACATAGTACCAGAAGTCCTAGGCGCAGCCATCAGACAAGAAAAAGGAATACAAGGCATCCAAATTGGTACGAAAGAAGTAAAACGTTCACTATTGGCAGAAAAACATGATACCATATATAGAAAACCCTAAAGACTCTACCCCAAAAAACTACTAGTAATGATAAATGAATTCAGTAAGGTCTCAGGATACAAAATCAACGTACAGAAAGCTGTTGCATGTCTACACACTAATAATGAAGCAGCAGAAAGAGAAATTAAGAAAACAATCCCATTTACAATGGTATCAAAAATAATAAAATGCCTAGGAATAAACATAACCAAGGATATAAAAGACCTGTACTCTGAAAACTATAAAACATTGATGAGAGAAATTGAAGACAGCACAAATGGGAAGACATCCCATGCTCATGGATAGGAAGAACAAACACTGTTAAAATGTCCATGCTATCCTGAACAGTCTACAGATTTAATGGAATCGCTGTCAAAAAATACCAACAGCATTTTTCACAGAACTCGAACAAGCAATCCTAAAATTTGTATGGGACCATAAGAGACGCCGAACAGCCAAAGCAATATTGGAAAGGAAAACAAAGCTGGAGGTATCAAAATTCCAGACTTCAACTTATATCACAAAACTGTAGTACTCAAAACAGTATGGCACTGGCACAAAAATGGACACACAGATCAGTGGCACAGAATAGAGATCCCAGAAATAAGCCCATGACTATTTGGTCAATTGATCTTTGACAAAGGAGGCAAGAATATCCAGTGGGAAATAGACAGTCTCTTCAACAAATGATGTTGGGAAAGCTGGACAGCTACATGCCAAAGAATAAAACCAGACCACAATCCTACACCACACACAAAAATGAACTTAAAATAGATTAAGGAACTAAATGTGAGTCCTGAAAATATAAAACATCTTAGAAAGGAGCACAGGCAGTAATTTCTCTGACACCGACTGTAACAATTCCTTTTTTTTTTCTTTTTTGGATATGACTCCTGAGGCAAGAGAAACACAAGCAAAAATAAACTATTGGGACTACATCGAAATAACAAGTTTCTACACAGCAAAGGAAAAAAATCGAAACTAAAGGACAAACTACTCAATGGGAGAAGATATTTCCAAACGATATATCTGATAAAGTCTTAGCATCCATAACCGACACATGAAAAAATGCACAACATCACTCATCATCAGGGATACACACACACACACACACACACACACACACACACACAATGGAGTATTACTCGGCAATCAAAAAGAATGAAATCTTGTCATTTGAAACTACATGGATGGAACTAGAGGGTATTATGCTAAGCAAAATTAGTCAGAGAAAGACAAATATCATATGACTTCACACATATGAGGACTTTAAGGTACAAGACAGATGGACATAACGGAAGGGAGGGAAAAAATAACATAAAAACAGGGAGGGGGACAAAACGTAAGAGACTCTTAAGTATGGAGAACAAACAGAGGATTACTGGAGGCGTTGTGAGAGGGGGTATGAGCTAAATGGGTAAGGGGCATTAAGGTATCTACTCCTGAAATCATTGATGCACTATGTGCTAACTAACTTGAATGTAAATTTTAAAAGTAAATTAAATAATAAAAGGGCTTAGCATCCAAAATTTATGATGAATGTATACAAATCAACACCCAAAAGACAAATAATCCAATTAAAAAATGGGCAGAAGACATGAACAGACATTTCTCCAAAGAAGACATCCAGATGGCCAAAAGACACATGAAAAGATGCTCAACATCACTCATCATCAGGGAAATGCAAATCAAAACCACAGTGAGATATCACCTCACACCTGTCAGAATGACCCCCATCAAAAACACAAGAAACTACAAATGTTGGAGAGGATGTGCAGAAAAAGGAACCCCCTTGCACTGTTGATGGGAATGCAAGCTGCCTCAGTCACTCTGGAAAACAGTATGGAGCTTCCTCAAGAAGTTAAAATGTAACTACCGTACGATCCAGTAATTTCACTGCTGGGTATTTACCCAAAGAATACAAAAACACTAATTCGAGAAGGTACATGCACCTCTCTGCTTATTGTGGTATTATTTACCATAGACAAATTATGGAGGCAGCCCAAGTTCCACCGATTGATTCATGGATAAAAAGTAGTATATATATACAATGGAATATCGCTCAGCCATAAAAAAAAAAAATGAAATCTTGCCATTTGTAGCAACATGGATGGAGCTAGAGAGTATAATGCCAAGTGAAATAAGTCAGTCAGACAAAGACAGATACATACGATTTCACTCCTATGTGGAATTTGAGAAACAAAACAAATGAGCAAAGGAAAAGAGAGAGAGAGAGAGAGAGAGAGACCACAAAACACTATGAAACAGACTCTTTAGCTACAGAGAACTGATAGTACCAGAGAGGAGGTGGGTGATGTAGGTGAAGGGGATTAAGAGAAGACTTATCATGATAGGCACTAAGTAATGTATAGAATTGTTGAATCAGTATATTGTACACCTGAAACTAACAGAACACTGCATGTTAACTGTACTGGATTTAAAATTAAGACAAGAGAGGGCTGCCTGGGTGGCTCAGCCAGTTAAGGATCCGACTTCAGCTCAGGTCATGATCTTGCAGTCCATGAGTTACAGTCCCACACTGGGCTCTCTGCTGTCAGCACCCAGCCCGCTTTGGACTTTCTGCCCCCCCTCCCTTTCTGCCCCTCCCCCACTCGTTCTCTCTCTCTCTCTCTCTCTCTCTCTGTCTCAAAATAAATAAATAAACTTTAAGAAGAGAGAATGTTAGCATACTATTGTTTGTAATAGAAAATGTGGTAAAAGAACTATATTTACATTACTAGTATTGGAGAAATAAATGTTGGGCCATTCATATGATGCCACAACTGGTCTTTATTTAAAAAATAAGTGAAATTTTGTAAAGTAATTGAAAATATTATCATTGAAATATGTGTTTACATAGAAAGATGGTAAAAAAATGTGCTAAAACAGGTTACAATGATCATAAAGGGCACAGATCCATTTTTTGTTTATATAGGCATATACCTATTTATCCAGAGGTCTCAAGGCATAAAATCAAAGTGATCTTGTTGTTCCAGTGGCCTAGAGCTTTTATTCAGCATGGAAAGAGTCTGGACACCTCACACAGGCACCCTTGAGAATGTCTCTGTACCCTTGGGAATGCCCCCTTTCTACTCAGATGTCCTGAAAGCTGTCTGGTGGGTTTTCACCACAGCCCCTCCCTCCCACCTTCCTGCTCAGCCATGCTCAAACTGCAGCTCAGGCTCCTGTCACGAGGTGGCACCAACGTACTTCCACCATCAATTTCTCTACAAGAGGTTTGTTTATTCAAGGGGCAAAAACCAAAAACCAACCAAGCAACCAACCAACCAAACAAAAACACCTTCCCTTAAGACCTAGCATGTGAACCAACTGTATACAATAATTTATATAATTTAAATTCTGTCTGATAGAACTGATGGGTTAGATAGATAGATAGATAGATATATGTATAGATATATGTATAGATATATGTATAGATTATATATATATATATATATATATATATATATATACACACACCCCAGGACATTCTTAAAATGATACACAGGCGATAGTGTTGCACCATGGCAGTAGGAGGTAAGGCAGGTGGGCTTAGGGCAGGGCAGAACAGGACAGGTAGGAGGTGCCTGAGAGAGAATGGGGCACTGGACTGAGACTGGGAAGCCTGTATGGGGGTGGGGTGGTGGAGGGAGAAAATTTGTCTCTGGGAGGGACATGCTACATTGTGGACATGGTCAACCTGCACTGAAGAGGGAAAAAAATACATCACTAAATGCGATATAGGTTTGGGGCCAACAGCAAATGGAACTGCTTTAATATACATATGAATTTTCCAAACATAATCTTAGTAAACAAATGATTCCAAGACTTTTCTTATTCTTTGCTTGGTTTATTTGAAAAAGAAAATGGAGACGGATGCCACTTGATAGCCAGAGCCAGAATTGCAGGTCTGAGGCACAGACCAGGAGGCTCAGCAAGGAAGAAGGAAAGATGGAGTTTGTGATCTTGGTTGAATGGTTTCAGCCAAAGTTTTTGGGAATTTTTCACTTCATGGCAGTAATTCCTTGGTGTCCATCATTTTCTGGGATATCTAAATCTGAGTTCAGAACCCACCCCTTGTATGAACTGAATCTAGAGCTACACTTGAGATGGGGTGGTTGAGCCAGAGGAAACACACACACACACACACACACACACACACACACACACACAGAATCAATTCAATTTTGAAACCTACTTGGTTCTCCTATAAAATTGAATCTAATGAGTGTTTATGAAATGAAGAATGTACATGTACATGAACATACATGTGCATTACTACCATCATTGTTAAAAGGGGCTTTTTGGATGAATACCCATGGTGCCACAATATCAGGGGAGTGTGAAATGCTCATTTATCAAGGCTTAGAAACCCATCTTCTAAAAGCAAGCCTGCTCTGTGTCCTCAAGAGAGGGTGAAGGATGGAACCTCATTCCCATCCTGCCATTTAACTGGAGAGGTGAATTTGGTTTTGTGAGCATGAGCTTTGCCATCTGTGAAATGGGACTCAGGATACTTTTGCCACACAAGTGTCCCAAGGGAAAAATGAGAAAACCTACTCAGAATATATGGCATGTAGTGGGACTTCAAGGGCCCTTTAAAAGTTGAGACGCAGCAATAGAGGCTGGCTGAGCTTCAGGGCTAAGGCAGGCATAGTGAAAAGGTATTTCTCACTGTTTCTCCTAATGAAAATATAGATATCCTTATGAAAGAAGCATATATTTCTCTTATACACCTTGTGTTTAAAATCTTGTAGACAGAAGGATCCCTAGTTTCTTGGGTGAATCAGAAGCTTATAAGCAATGCTCAACATCATGCTTCTGAGCAGACCCTAATCCAGTTCCCCACCCTGGGCAGACAGGACTGCTTATTCGTTTACTTTTTGTTTGCTTTTTTTTATTGAAGTGCAGGTGACACAGAATATTATATTAGTTTTAGGTGTACGAAGTGTGTTTCAACAATTATATACATTACAAAACGCTCACTACTATTAGCGTAGACACCCTTTGTCACCATACAAAGTTATTAAAATATTATTGACTATATTGTCTGTGGTGTACTTTTCATCCCCACGACTTATTTATCTTATAACTTCCGTTTTGTATCTCTTAATCCCCTCCATCTATTTCACCCATCCCCCCTTCATCTCCTACCATCTGGCAACCACGTTTGTTCTCTGTATTTATGAGCTTGTTTCTGTTATGTTTTGTTCGTTCATTTGTTTTGTTTACTAGATTCCAAATATAAGTGAAATCATATGGTATTTGCCTGTTTGTCTGACTTGTTTTACTGAGTATAATGCCCTCTAAGTCCATCCATGTTATTGTGAATGGCAAGATTTCATTCTTTTTATGGCTGGGTAATATTCCACTGTGGGGTGTGTGTGTGTGTGTGTGTGTGTGTGTGTGTGTGTGTGTATCACATATTCTTTATCCATTTGCCTATTGATAGACACTTGGGTTGCTTCCATATCTTGTCTATTATAATTAATGATGCAATAAGACAGCTCTGTGTTTTTTTCTTTTTCAAAATTCTATTTAAATTCTACTTAGTTAACATATAATGTAATATTGGTTTCAGGAGTAGAATTTAGTGATTCATCACTTACATATAACATTCAGTGCTCAACACAACAAGTGACCTCCTTAATACCCAATCATCCATTCAGTCCATCCCTGGCCTATCTCCCCTCCAGCAACCCTTAGTTTGTTATCTACAGTTAAGTGTCTCTGACGGTTTGCTTCCTTCTCTCTTTTTTTGCCCTTTCCCTATGTTCACCTGTTCTGGTTCTTAAATTCCACATATGGTTAAAAGGACGGGCCTGTTTTTAACTCACCTCAGTGATAGAGCACATCATGGCAGCAAGGTGTGGTACTTGCCTAACTGCTGCTCTTGGACTGCTCCATAGGTTAATACATTTACAGGAATATTCTAGACCAGTCCTGGAGTCACCATTGCAGGAGCCTTCAGACCATGCGTTATCCAACCATATCACACCAGAATTTCAGCCAACTGCTGTCTCCCTGAGATGCAGAAAACCAAGATTTACTAGCATTTCTTTGACATACACTTGTCAGTTCTTTCATTCACTAATAACTAAATATATATTGGCTTAAAACCCATACTGTCCATTGAAAGTGTTCCATTAATTATGTAGTGTAAATAAGAGGATAAGGAGGAAAATGAATATACTGGAAAATTCAACGGTTAAATCTGAGATGAAATAACTCTTAAACATTAACTTTTAAACTTGTTCAAACTTCAGGGCATCAAATATTTTTTTTAATTCCCTTTGGGAATGCAAGCTGGTGTAGCCACTCTGGAAAACAGTATGGAAGTTCCCCCCAAAAAACTAAAAATAGGACTACCCTACGACCCAGCAATTGCACTACTAGGCATCTATCCAAGGGATACAGGTGTGCTGTTTCGAAGGGACACATGCACCCCCATGTTTATAGCAGCACTATCAACAATAGCCAAAGTATGGAAAGAGCCCAAATGCCCATCGATGGATGAATGGATAAAGATGTGGTATCTATATACAATGGAGTATTACTCAGCAATCAAAAAGAATGAAATCTTGCCATGTGCAACTACGTGGATAGAACTGGAGGGTATTATGCTAAGTGAAACTAGTCAGTCAGAGAAAGACAAAAATCATATGACTTCACTCATATGAGGACTTTAAGAGACAAAACAGATGAACATAAGGGAAGGGAAACAAAAATAATATCAAAACAGGGAGGGGGACAAAATAGAAGAGACTCATAAATATGGAGAACAAACTGAGGGTTACGGGAGGGGTTGGGGGGGATGAGCTAAATGGGTAAGGGGCACTAAGGAATCTACTCCTAAAATCATTGTAGCACACTATATGCTAACTAATTTGGATGTAAATTAAAAATAATAAAAAATAAAACAAGTTAAAAAAAAACATAAAAAGAAAGAAAAAAATTCCCTTCTCTGACCCCTAATTCCCATGCAGACATAAGCCTCTCACTCTGTCTCTCCATCTTTCTGCACCCCCCCCTTCCCCTTCAAAATCAAAGTTCCAGAGATTTTGACCTTCACTTCCCACCAAATCTTTATCTCACTGCTTCTGTCTCCATGATTGCAATGATGCATTCTCACCAAGGTCACAAGCCACTTTATTCTCACTAGGTTCAGATATTGTCTAAGGATTATTCACAGTGATATATGGGATATGTTGTAGTGAGTGTGTTAATTGCCTAGGATGCCATAACAAGTCTCCACAAATTCTGTAGTTTGAAATATCAAAAATGTATTCTTTCATAGTTCTGAATGTCAGAAGCCCAAAATCAAGGTGTCAGACAGGGCCATGCTTCCTCTGAAGGCTCTAGGGCAAAATTCATTCTTGACTCTTCCAGTGTCTGGTGGTTCCTGGTCTTCTGTGGTTTGTGCCAGCATAACTCTAACCTCTGCCTTATCTTCACATGGCCTTCTTCCTTGTGTGTGATGCCTCCTTTTGTTTCTCTTATAAGAACAACACTCATTAGATTTAGGGACTACCCTAGATCTCAAGGTCCTTAACTATGTGTGCATAGACCTTGTTTCCAAATAAGGTTCCATCACAAGTTCAGAGGTTGAGGTTTGGACATATCTTGTTCAGGACATAAATTAATCCATTACCATGACATTTAGGTTAGAAGATCTTACCTTTCCTATATAAATATACAACCATATGCATACATGAACAAACATAAAATACCTGCATACGAAGAATGTAATGCATTCGTGAAGAATATAATGCAGATTAAAACTTTCAGGGGCCGTCTGTTGGTTGTATGTTTTGGGGTAATGCTTTTTTCCCCTCTCTTCCATATTATCTATTTTACCTAAGATAAATACATATTGCTTTTTTTTTTAATTTTTAATTTTTTTTATTTTTTTAATATATGATATTTATTGTCAAATTAGTTTCCATACAACACCCAGTGCTCATCCCAAAAGATGCCCTCTTCAATGCCTATCACCTACCCTCCCCTCCTTCCCACCCCCCATCAACCCTCAGTTTGTTCTCAGTTTTTAAGAGTCTCTTATGCTTTGGCTCTCTCTCCCACTCTAACTTCTTTTTTTTTTTTTTTTTCCTTCCCCTCCCCCATGGGTTTCTGTTAAGTTTCTCAGGATCCACATAAGAGTGAAAACATATGGCATCTGTCTTTCTCTGTATGGCTTATTTCACTTAGCATCACTCTCCTGTTCCATCCACGTTGCTACAAAGGGCCATATTTCATTCTTTCTCATTGCCACATAGTACTCCATTGTGTATCTAAACCACAATTTCTTTATCCATTCATCAGTTGATGGACATTTAGGCTTTTTCCACAATTTGGCTGTTGTTGACAGTGCTGCTATAAACATTGGGGTACAAGTGCCCCTATGCATCAGTACTCCTGTATCCCTTGGGTCAATTCCTAGCAGCGCTACTGCTGGGTCATAGGGTAGCTCTATTTTTAATTTTTTGAGGAACCTCCACACTGTTTTCCAGAGTGGCTGCACCAGTTTGCATTCCCACCAACAGTGCAAGAGGGTTCCTGTTTCTCCACAACCTCTCCAGCATCTATAGTCTCCTGATTTGTTCATTTTGGCCACTCTGACTGTCGTGAGGTGATATCTGAGTGTGGTTTTGATTTGTATTTCCCGGATGAAGAGCGATGCTGAGCATCTTTTCAACTAGACCCACAAAAGTATGGTCAACTAATCTTTGGCAAAGCAGGAAAGAATATCCAATGGAAAAAAGACAGTCTCTTTAACAAATGGTGCTGGGAGAACTGGACAGCAACATGCAGAAAAATGAAACTAGACCACTTTCTTACACGATTCACAAAAATAAACTCAAAATGGATAAAGGACTTGAATGTGAGACAGGAAACCATCAAAACACTAGAGGAGAAAGCAGGAAAAGAACTCTCTGACCTCAGCCACAGCAATTTCTTACTTGACACATGCCCAAAGGCAAGGGAATTAAAAGCAAACATGACCTATTGGGACCTCATGAAGATAAAATGCTTCTGCACAGCAAAGGAAACAATCAAAAGTAAACGGCAACCAACGGAAATTGGAAAAGATATTTGTAAATGACATATCGGACAAAGGGCTAGTATCCAAAATCTATAAAGAGCTCACCAAACTCCACACACAAAACACAAATAATCCAGTGAAGAAATGGGCAGGAAACATGAATAGACACTTCGCTAAAGAAGACATCCAGATGACCTATTGCTTTTGAAACTACAGTTTATATCTCAGGAGGGAAGATGGAGGTGTAGGAGGACGCTGGGCTCACTACGTCCTGCTGATCACTTAGAGTCCACCTACACCTGCCTAAATAACCCAGATAACCGCCAGAAGACTAGCAGAATGGATTCTCTGGAGCCAAGCGCAGACAAGAGGCCCACGGAACAGGGTAGGAAGGGCGGAGAGGAGGTGCGCCCTACACGGACTGGCAGGAGGGAGCCGGGATGGAGGGGCAGCCCGTCGGCAAAGCTGAGCCCCCGAGTCTGGCTTGCAAAAGCGGAGGGGCCAGACGGAGTGTGTTCTGACAGCAAGCAGGACTTAACACCTGGAAGGTATAAGTTAACAGTGCTGCTCAGAGAGCGGGAAGGCTGGAGGACAACGGGAGGGAGAGTTGTTGAGCCCTGGACAACAGAACTCAGCTTGGAGGGGAACAAAGGCGCTTGCCAGTGCCATCTCCCTCGCCCATCCCCCAGCCAAAATCCCAAAGGGAACCAGTTCCTGCCAAGGAACTTGCTTGCACCGAACAAACACCCAACACTGTGCTTCTGAGGATCCATCCCTCCAGCGGAGGGTCTGACTCCCTCCCAGTGCCGCAGGGCCCTTCCCGAAGCGGATCGGCAAAGGATAAGTGAGCTGAGCCTGCCCCTCCCACCCCTGTGCACCTTGCTGATCCACCCCTGCTAATATGCCAGATCCCCAGCACCACAAGCCTGGCAGTGTGCAAGTAGCCCAGACGGACCACACCACCCCACAGTGAATCCCGCCCCTAGGAGAGGGGAAGAGAAGGTACACAGAAGTCTGACTGTGGCCCCAGCGGTGGGCTGGGGGCAGACATCAGGTCTGACTGTGGCCCCGCCCACCAACTCCAGTTATTCAAGACAGCACAGGGGAAGTGCCCTGCAGTTCTGCACCACTCCAGGGACTATCCAAAATGACGAAACAGAAGAATTCCTCTCAAAAGAATCTCCAGGAAATAACAACAGCTAACAAACTGATCAAAAACGATTTAAACAATATAACAGAAAGTGAATTTAGAATAATAGTCATAAAATTAATTGCTGGGCTTGGAAACAGTATAGAGGACAGCAGAGAATCTATTGCTACAGAGATCAAGGGACTAAGGAACAGTCAGGAGGAGCTAAAAAATGCTATAAATGGAGGGTTCCGAAGATGGCAGCTTAGGAAGATGCTGGGCTCACCGCGCGCCCTGCTGATCATTTAGATTCCACCTACACCTGCCTAACTAACCCAGAAAACCACCAGAAGACTAGCAGAACGGAGTTTCTGGAGCCAAGCGCAGACGAGAGGCCCACGGAAGAGGGTAGGAAGGGCAGCGAGGCAGTGCGTGCTCCACAGACTGGTGGGAGGGAGCCGGGGCAGAGGGGCGGCCCACCGGCCAAGCAGAGCCCCCGAGTCTGGCTGGCAAAAGCAGAGGGGCTGGACGGAGTGTGTTCCGACAGCAAGCTCGACTTAGCATCTGGGAGGTCATAAGTGAACAGCTCTGCTCAGAAAGCGGGAAGCCTGGAGGACAAAGGGAGGGAGAGTTGCTGAGCCCCCGGACGACAGAGCTCAGTTGGTTGGGGAACAAAGGCGCTCGCCAGCGCCATCTCCCTCACCCAACCCCCAGCCAAAATCCCAAAGGGAACCAGTTCCTTCCAAGGAACTTGCTTGCTACGCGCAAACACCCAACGCTGTGCTTCTGTAGAGCCACCCCTCCGGCAGCGGGTCTGACTCCCTCCCGATGCCACAGGGCCCCTCCTGAGGTGGATCACCTAAGGAGAAGCGAGCTAAGCCTACCCCTCCTGCCCCTGTGCACCTTGCTTACCCACCCCAGCTAATACGCCAGATTCCCAGCACCACAAGCCTGGCAGTGTGCAAGTAGCCCAGACAGGCCAGGCCACCCCACAGTGAATCCCGCCCCTAGGAGAGGGGAAGAGAAGGCACACACCAGTCTGACTTTGGCCCCAGCGGTGGGCTGGGGGCAGACACCAGGTCTGACTGCTGCCCCGCCTACAAACTCCAGTTATACACCACAGCACAGGGGAAGTGCCCTGCAGGTCCACACCACTCCAAACACTATCCAAAATGACCAAACGGAAGAATTCCCCTCAGAAGAATCTCCAGGAAACAACAACAGCCAATGAACTGATCAAAAAGGATTTAAATAATATAACAGAAAGTGAATTTAGAATAATAGTCATAAAATTAATCGCTGGGCTTGAAAACAGTATAGAGGACAGCGGAGAATCTCTTGCTACAGAGATCAAGGGACTAAGGAACAGTCAGGAGGAGCTGAAAAACGCTTTAAACGAAATGCAAAACAGAATGGAAACGACGACAGCTCAGATTGAAGAAACAGTGGAGAGAATAGGTGAAACCAGAAGATAAAGTTATGGAAAAAGAGGAAGCTGAGAAAAAGAGAGATAAAAAAAATATAGGAGTATGAGGGGGAAAATTAGAGAACTAAGTGATACACTAAAAAGAAATAATATACACATAATTGGTATCCCAGAAGAAGAAGAGAGAGGGAAAGGTGCTGAAGGTGTACTTGAAGAAATAATAGCTGAGAACTTCCCTGAACTGGGGAAGGAAAAAGACATTGAAATCCAAGAGGCACAGAGAAATCCCTTCAGATGTAACTTGAATTGATCTTCTGCACGACATATCATAGTCAAACTGGCAAAATACAAGGATAAAGAGAAAATTCTGAAAGCAGCAAGGGATAAACGTGCCCTCACATATAAAGGGAGACCTATAAGACTCGTGACTGATCTCTCTTTTGAAACTTGCAGGCCAGAAAGGATTGGCAAGAGATCTTCAATGTATTGAACAGAAAAACTATCCAGCCGAGAATCCTTTATCCAGCAAGTCTGTCATTTAGAATAGAAGGAGAGATAAAGGTCTTCCCAAACAAACAAAAACTGAAGGAATTCATCACCACTAAACTAGCGCTACAAGAGATCCTAAGGGGGATCCTGTGAGACAAAGTACCAGAGACATCGCTACAAGCATGAAACCTACAGACATCACAATGACTCTAAACCCATATCTTTCTATAATAACACTGAACGTAAATGGACTAAATGCTCCAACCAAAAGACACAGGGTATCAGAACGGATCAAAAAACAAGACCCATCTATTTGCTGTCTACAAGAGACTCCTTTTAGACCTGAGGACACCTTCAGATTGAGAGTGAGGGGATGGAGAACTATTTATCATGCCACTGGAAGTCAAAAGAAAGCTGGAGTATCCATACTTATAGCAGACAAACTAGACTTTCAGTCAAAGGCTGTAACAAGAGATGAAGAAGGGCATTATATAATAATCGCAGGGTCTATCCGTCAGGAAGAGCTAACAATTATAAATGTCTATGTGCCGAATACGGGAGCCCCCAAATGTATAAAACAATTACTCATAAACATAAGCAACCTTATTGATAAGAATGTGGTAATCACAGGGGACTTGAACACACCACTTACAGAAATGGATAGATCATCTAGACTCACGGTCAATAAAGAAACAAGGGCCCTGAATGACACATTGGATCAGATGGACTTGACAGATATATTTAGAACTCTGCATCCCAAAGCAACAGAATATACTTTCTTCTCGAGTGCACATGGAACATTCTCCAAGATAGATCATCTACTGGGTCACAAAACAGTCTTTCATAAGTATACAAGAATTGAGATCATACCATGCATGCTTTCGGACCACAATGCTATGAAGCTTGAAATCAACCACAGGAAAAAGTCTGGAAAACCTCCAAAAGCATGGAGGTTAAAGAACACCCTACTAAAGAATGAGTGGGTCAACCAGGCAATTAGGGAAGAAATTAAAAAATGTATGGAAACAAACGAAAATGAAAATACAAGAATCCAAATGCTTTGGGATGCAGCGAAGGCAGTCCTGAGAGGAAAATACATTGCAATCCAGGCCTATCTCCAGAAACAAGAAAAATCCCAAATACAAAATCTAACAGCACACCTAAAGGAAATAGAAGCAGAACAGCAAAGGTAGCTAAACCCAGCAGAAGAAGAGAAATAATAAAGATCAGAGCAGAAATAAACAATATAGAATCTAAAAAAACTGTAGAGCAGATCAATGAAACCAAGAGTTGGTTTCTTGAAAAAAGAAACAAAATTGATCCACCTCTAGCCAGGTTTCTCAAAAAGAAAAGGGAGATGACCCAAATAGATAAAATCATGAATGAAAATGGAATTATTACAACGAATCCCTCAGAGATACAAGCAATTATCAGGGAATACTACGAAAAATTATATGCCAACAAACTGGACAACCTGGAAGAAATGGACAAATTCCTAAACACCCACACTCTTCCAAAACTCAATCAGGAGGAAATAGAAAGCTTGAACAGACCCATAAGCAGCGAAGGAATTGAATCAGTCATCAAAAATCTCCCAACAAATGAGTCCAGGACCAGATGGCCTCCCAGGGGAGTTCTACCAGATGTTTAAAGCAGGGATAATACCTATCCTTCTCAAGCTATTCCAAGAAATAGAAAGGGAAGGAAAACTTCCAGACTCATTCTATGAAGCCAGTATTACTTTGATTCCTAAACCAGACAGAGACCCAGTAAAAAAAGAGAACTACAGGCCAGTATCCCTGATGAATATGGATGCAAAAATTCTCAATAAGATACTAGCAAATCAAATTCAACAGCATATAAAGAGCATTATTCACCATGATCAAGTGGGGTTCATTCCTGGGCTGCAGGGCTGGTTCAACATTAACAAATCAATCAACGTGCTGCATCCCATTAATAGAAGAAAAGATAAGAACCATATTACCCTGTCAATCGATGCACAAAAGGCATTTGACAAAATTCAGCATCGTTTCTTAATATAAACCCTGGAGAAAGTCAGGATAGAAAGAACATACTTAAACATCATAAAATCCATGTATGAAAAGCCCACAGCCAACATTATCCTCAATGGGGAACAACTGAGAGCTTTTTCCCTGAAATCAGGAACACAACAGGGATGCCATTCTCACCGCAGTTGTTAAACATAGTGTTGGAAGTGCTAGCATCAGCAATCAGACAACAAAAGGAAATCAAAGGCATCAAAACTGGCAAAGATGAAGTCAAGCTGTCACTTTTTGCAGATGACATGATATTATACATGGAAAATCCGATAGACTCCACCAAAAGTCTGCTAGAACTGATACATGAATTCAGCAAAGTTGCAGGATACAAAATCAATGTACAGAAATCAGTTGCATTCTTATACACTAACAATGAAGCAACAGAAAGACAAATAAAGACACTGATCCAATTCATGATTGCACCAGGAGGCATAGAGTACCAAGGGATAAATCTAACCAAAGATGTAAAAGATCTGTATGCTGAAAACTATAGAAAGCTTATGAAGGAAATGGAAGAAGATATAAAGAAAAGGAAAAACATTCCGTGCTCATGGATTGTAAGAATAAATATTGTCAAAATGTCAATACTACCCAAAGCTATCTACACATTCCATGCAATCCGAATGAAAATTGCACCAGCATTCTTCTCGAAACTACAACAAGCAATTCTAAAATTCATATGGAACCACAAAAGGCCCAGAATAACCAAAGTAATTTTGAGGAAGACCAAAGCAGGAGGCATCACAATCCCAGACTTTAGCCTCTACTACAAAGCTGTCATCATCAAGACAGCATGGTATTGGCACAAAAACAGACACATAGACCAATGGAATAGAATAGAAACCCCAGAAATAGACCCACAAACGTATGGCCTACTCATCTTTGACAAAGCAGGAAAGAACATGCAATGGAAAAAAGACAGTCTCTTTAACAAATTGTGCTGGGAGAACTGGACAGCAACATGCAGAAGGATGAAACTAGACCACTTTCTCACACCATTCACAAAAAGAAACTCAAAATGGATAAAGGACCTGAATGTGAGACAGGAAACCATCAAAACCTTAGAGGAGAAAGCAGGAAAAGACCTCTCTGACCTCAGCCGCAGCAATTTCTTACTTGACACATGCCCAAAGACAAGGGAATTAAAAGCAAAAATGAACCACTGGGACCTTATGTAGATAAAAAGCTTCTGCACAGCAAAGGAAACAACCAACAAAATTAAAAGGCAAGCAACGGAATGGGAAAAGATATTTGCAAATGACATATCAGACAAAGGGCTAGTATCCAAAATCTATAAAGAGCTCACCAAACTCCACACCCAAAAACAAATAACCAGTGAAGAAATGGGCAGAAAACATGAATAGACACTTCTCTAAAGAAGACATCCAGATGGCCAACAGGCACATGAAAGATGCTCAACGTCGCTCCTCATCAGGGAAAGACAAATCATAACCACACTCAGATATCACCTCACGACAGTCAGAGTGGCTAAAATGAACAAATCAGGAGACTATAGATGCTGGAGAGGATGTGGAGAAATGGGAACCCTCTTGCACTGTTGGTGGGAATGCAAATTGGTGCAGCCACTCTGGAAAACAGTGTGGAGGTTCCTCAAAAATTTAAAAATAGACCTACCCTATGACCCAGCAGTAGCACTGCTAGGAATTTACCCAAGGGATACAGGAGTACTGATGCATAGGGGCACTTGTACCCCAATGTTTATAGCAGCACTCTCTCAACAATAGCCAAATTGTGGAAAGAGCCTATGTGTCCATCAACTGATGAATGGATAAAGAAATTGTGGTTTAGATACACAATGGAGTACTACGTGGCAATGAGAAAGCATGAAATATGGCCCTTTGTAGCAACGTGGATGGAACTGGAGAGTGATGCTAAGTGAAATAAGCCATGCAGAGAAAGACAGATACCATGTGGTTCCACTTTTATGTGGATCCTGAGAAACTTAAAAGAAACCCATGGGGGAGGGGAAGGAAGAAAATTAAAAAAAAAAAAAGGTTACAGTGGGAGAGAGCCAAAGCATAGGAGACTCTTAGAAACTGAGGACAAACTGAGGGTTGATAGGCGTTGAGAGGGAGGGGAGGGTGGGTGATGGGTATTGAGGAGGGCACCTTTTGGGATGAGCACTGGGTGTTGTATGGAAACCAATTTGACAATAAATTTCATGTATTGAAAAAAAAGAAACTGCAGTTTAAAAAATAATAATAAGTGACAGGGAAGAAAGTGTATTCTTAGACCATCCACAGGAAAGCCTTTAGAATGGGAACGTACTTACGGGACAGGAAAGAAGACAAGATTTGAAGGAAACCCTTTCCTCAATATAACAAGATAATTTCCCTCCATATTGCAAACCACAGCGATTGTTGTCAATATTTTAAATTCCTGCCTATTAAACTGTGGGAAAACGTTGTAATTCAGTTTTTCTTTCTTTTATTTTCTTGTCTTTTGAGGGCCTTATCAGATGAGAAGCAATAGTGTACACTGGAGAGATATGGGGCTCAGCAGCCACACAGAATCTGTTCAAATCTGTCTTGTGACTTGCTAGCTCTGCCTTCACTGTGCCTCAGTTTCCTGGTGTTTAAAATCAGGGAACAATAGCTCTTCCTCATAGGCTCTGCTGAGGATAAAATGAGTAAGTTTAGCCTTAGCACATACAACACGGTGGGGCACAGCAATATTAACTATTCTTATGATTATCATCATGCCAGAATGCACCATTAGTGTTTCTACTTGTGAGTAACCACCTTGGATATTTAGCAGGGGCGATTTCTAGGCAAAATGTTGAAGTGTGGGCTGGTTTCCCCTTACTACTGATAATAAAATGTGAGAGGAGAGATAAATCCAATGAACTAGCAAGCAAAAAATAAATGGGCCTTGAAGGTATGGAACATTCTGAGCCTACGTATAGTATAAAAATGTGAGAAAGCTTGTTCAGGAGAAAACACCAACGATATGGCTGGGAAATCACTCCAGGAAGAGATTACCTCTGGATTTAATCAGCCATCTCAGCTGAATTCAGAAATAGAGATGGGATTCTACCAGCAGAGACACTGCCACCTGGGATTGAAATGGACAGAAAAAAAATGGGGATAGAAGGGAAAAAAGGCTGTGGGAATTGTGGGGACTTTGGGGGAGGGAGCGGAGTGCAGTTACTTGGTTGCAAACATGTTCTATCCTTCAGGAAAAGGGAAGAATCACCCTCCAAAGACTATTCCAAGACATCAGTGCTTCTATCTCCTCCCACTACAAGTCAACGGGGCAAGTCTGTGGGTTTATCCTGGGTTTCACTGGTGGGGCCACCTCCTCAGTTTCAGTGGCCAGTGCCTCAGGGACCACACTGCCTTGTAGGGCTATTTTATGCGGGTGGGGATGCTGTCTAGGCCCTTAGAGTGAAACTGCTGTCCCAGTGAGTCTTGAGAGATCATCCAGCGTAAGAGCATTATTCTTGAGCTCAAAGAATAATGGAATTTGCCTTGCTGTGTATTTGACTTGTTTGGAATCTGTTTATCCATGTTTTCCCTCTGATATCTCTTTTCTTCAAATGAGAGTGTCTTTACTATGCCTGTCCCCCTCATTTTGTATTTTGGAAGCACACAGCTTGTCTGGTTTCACAGGTTCACAGCTGGGAGGAATTATGGCTCAGGTTTAATCATACCTCCAAGTCATCCATATGCCATTTAGATGATATTTACATGAGGCTTTACACTTGGAATTCATGCTGGAGTGAGTTAAGGCTCTTGGCGCTGTTGAGATGGCAGTGGATGTATTTTTGCATGTGAGAACATGCATTTTGGGGGTTCAGAGGGCAGAACATTATGGAATTAATTTTACGCTCACATTCACATATTAAAGTCCTGATCCCCAACGTGGCTCTCTTTGGATATAGGGACTTTAAGGAGGTAGTTGAGGTTAAATGTGGTCATAAGGATGGGACCCTAGTCCTATAGGACTGGTGTCCTCATAAGAAGAGGAAGAAAAACTAGAACTGGTTCTCTCCCTGCACACACGCAGAGAGGAAGGGCTATGTAAGGACCCAGTGAGAATGTGGCCATTTGCAAACCAGGGAGACAGGTCTCACCAGAAATCAACCTTGCCAGAACCTTGATCTTCGACTTCTAGCCTCCAAAACTTCAACAAGTCAATTTGTGCTGTTTAAGCCATCCAGTTTGGTAATTTGTTAAGACTAACACAGATGGGAAGGAAACAAACACTGGCATTGACAATGGGTCAAACACGGTTTTGGGATCTTGAAAAAGGGTTCACCGTGATTTCTTTACAAAGCTCTTTCTCTCTCTCTTGCACATTCCCTCTTACACACACACACACACACACACACACACACAGTTAAATAAATTAGCAAGATGGGGGATAAGGGTGCCTACCGTATGTGTGTTGTGAATGTGTGTGTGTGTGTGTGTGTGTGTGTGTGTGTGAGTGTGCAGTGAGAGTGTGAACAACAATACTGTATTTTGTTTAAGTACGTTCTTATATGGCATAAAAAGATAAAGCGATGTGTTAACCTGACACTTATTTCACTCTGGATAGTGATTATCTCTAGAGGAAGACAAAGAAGATGTAATTACAGAGGAACAAAATTTTTCCTTAACCTCAATTAAATTTATAGCTTTCTATGCTTTTTATTTGAACTGTTGTTCATAAGTAGTAGAGCTTGTAAGAGCTACACTTTTTATCATAAATAAAAGCCATACTCATCTTAGCAAATGTTTCATACTGAGACAAAGGCAGAGGTTAAACATCTCAGTTCACACCAATCCCATCATCTTTGAAATTCACATTTTGCTATTTTGTTCCATCATTTTTTTTTCTGTGCATACGAATGTAACATGTATATGTTTCATAGAACTATTATCATACCAAATATAGAGGTAAGTATTCTGGGTGTTTTTTTATTTGCTTTCCTTTTTATCTTAATTTGTACCTTAAGTACCAGCAAGTAGAAGAGTTCTGATTAAATGTCAGGGTATAAGAGATGATCTAATTGTATTTATTAATGAACACTTAGTGAAGTGACAGAGATCCAAACCTTGAGCACTGAATTTGATTGGAAATGCCAAATTCATTATATATTAAATAATGTTGTACATCCTGGTCTGTTCATGAGCTTCCTAAAGTTCTTTTACATTGTACACCAACCACTTTATCCAACAGTGATAAAATAATAGATTCTTGGGAAATTGTAACAGCTGGCAAGGGAATCCCTACCCCTCTTTATTCACCCTTTGGACTGATGGTGGGAATAATAAGAATCAACAATCACAAAAGACATCGATAGTCATAGAGCAGATAGTAGATTAACAGATAAAACTCTTGGTTAGCATCATACGACCAGCAAGTAATGATTCCCAGGGTCAAATCCTGGTCATTTCTGATCCCACATTTGATGCCTCTAACCCCTGTTTGTATATTGAGTGTTCTTCTGTGTTAGGCTGGAGGCCAGCACAGGGAAAGGGACTTGCCCAATATCCTGTGGTCAGTTAATGAGTCTGGCAACTGAGATGCATGTTTGATGACTCCCATCTTCTGTGTAGCTGACCTGTTCCTATTCTATGCTCTTCCATACTATTTCTCCTTTCTGGAGCACAATAAGAAATTGCTTCTAGTCAAGCTAGAAAGAAAATGGAGAGATAGGAAAGTACTTGGAAAAAAGGAAATGGTGAGATGGGACCAAAGTTTACTTCTTGCTGCTACATTTCCAGATGTGGTCTTGTTTCAAATCTTCTATCTTGTGGGACAGAAGATGTGGGGTGGGCTGAGAGTAACATTTATCAAAGTCCTGCTATGTACCAGACATTCTTTGAGAGTTTCTCTGTTTTTTTTTTCTTACAACAAATCTGTGAGGAAGGCACCACTCTTAGTCCCATTTTAGAGATGACCAAACTCACATTTACAGAGCTGTGTAAATTTTCCAGAGTCAAACAGGCCAACCGGCAGCCTCCTGTTTAGGTGATTGATTTCCTGGGCTTAAGACCCAATTGTGGGAAACTCCTTCAAATGTAAACTGGGTTGTGTCATGCTTCCATTGGGCATGAAGATGATGGTGGGCATGAAATCCTGCCCCATGGGTCAATAGGCCTCGGTATGGGGACACATAGAGTGGCTGATTCCTGAGATGTTTTAATGGACCCAAGGAAGCAGCACTGACTGTTGACTTTTGGAAAGGGAACCTGAATGGTAAGATATTAACAGGTACAAAAGTATCTTATGCAGGTTTTTTTTTCTTTTTCTGTTCAATCTCATGTAATACTAATAGCTCCATTCAAGAACAATAATTATCCCTATTACTCAGACAATGGAACTGAAGTTAAAAGAATAAGTAACATGACCTAAGAAAACACATTATAAATTAATGCTCCGGGACTCAAAACCTGAAATTGCACAAAAGACTAAGCTTTTTGCCACTCTGTCCTATAAGCTGACATTTGATATACCTCAACGCATTATTAGTCAGTTGTTCTTTTTAAAACAATGTGCGGGATAAAGAAATTGTGGTTTAGATACACAATGGAATACTACGTGGCAATGAGAAAGAATGAAATATGGCCTTTTGTAGCAACGTTGATGGGACTGGAGAGTGTTATGCTAAGTGAAATAAGTCATACAGAGAAAGATAGATACCATATGTTTTCACTCTTATGTGGATCCTGAGAAACTTAAAAGAGGTCCATGGAGGAGCGGAAGAAAAAAAAAAAAGAGGTTAGAGAGGGAGACAGCCAAAGCATAAGAGACTCTTAAAAACTGAGAACAAACTGAGGGTTGATGGGGGTGGGGGGGGAGGGTGGGCGATGGGTATTGAGGAGGGCACCTTTTGGGATGAGCACTGGGTGTTGTACGGAAACCAATTTGGCAATAAATTTCATATTAAAAATAAATAAATAAATAAATAAATAAATAAATAAAAACAATGTGCTGAGGTACTTTCTAAATGCTAAACATCATTATAAAGTGTAGAATGCCATCCATGTACCAAAAATTAAAAATCAAAAGGCATGTGAAAAGTGATGAGAAATTATTTACAACTTCTATTCAGCTACAGTGTTTATATCCTTGATGTGTGAAATACTCAACAGTAGAGATGAGTCAATAATATCAAGGAAGAATGTACATATAAAGAAGTATAAACCTCCAATAAACACTTGGACATATGCCCCCAAACACAAAGTAATTAAAATGAAAATGAATCATATTATGCAAAACAGAAGTTGTTGAATATTATGAATAATATGATTGCATTATGCAAAATAATATATACCAACATGAGTGTACAAGAGTGTGTGTGATTGTTAAGAGGTGCATTACACACAGAGGAAAATTCTGGGAAACAGGCACAAATAAATTAACAGAGACTGTCTTTGTATTACGGGGAGCAGAAAGTGGGAGAGTAGGGAAGGATAGAATAATTTCAGTTTCTAAATAAACATTTATATATTGTTTCATACTCAATAAACAATGAAAGGTATTAATTGGTAATCTGACAATGGTAAAGAGGTAAAGTTTAGTAAAATGGGAAAATCTGTAAATTGAGTCACAAAATGGTAGTGCAGGAATACATTTATTGACTTAGACATATGTTCATATACTGTTGCAAAAAAATAACACAGTAAAGGTTTCATTTGAAAATAATTCGATGTGTGCATGCTGGTGAGAGAGGATATTTTTTATTTTAAATTTAAATTTCTGTAGGGTTTAAAATACGAAAATTTTATTGAATAAAAGGTTGGAAATATAGGATGATTTTGAACTGATAATGAATATGATGCTTTTATATTCATTGCTTTGGAAATATATTCCCAGTATAGGTTTTATGGGTAAAGGAGCAGATTAGAACAATTTATTTGATAGCGTTTGCATGCATGTATGTATGCACACATGCATGTCAGTGTGCATGTGGGCATATGTGTGTTTCTAACTCTCAAGCATCTTCACAATAATTGTACATGCTAACTCATGCAGCTTTCTCTTCAGTTTGCTTAGAAGCAGGACTTCCAGGCCCCGGACTTGAAGATCCCATGATGGACATATATATATAGAAGGAAGGATAAGTGACTCTGTGTGGAAAAGTGCAGAACGCTTTGGCTTACACAATGGAATCAGTGTATTTCCCACACTCCCCCCACATGCCTTATGATCATTTGGTGACATCTATGTCCATTTTCTAGGAGTCTTCCCCCCCCCCCCCACTGAAAAGGCATAGGTTTTTTTAGAAGCAGAAGCAAAATATTTCCTTCAAAGGAGATTATGAAACAGTAAGTACAGTCTGGTCCTAATTCTCTTTGAAAAAGTCATATGTGTATGAAAAGGTTGAGAGGACAGATACGTAGTAGTTTTGTTTCCTGCTTGCTCCTGCATCTACGTTTCATTATTTTGTTAATTTGTATTGGGTGTTTACTGTCTGTCAGGCACTGTTGTCCATTCCTTGTCTGCATTCCAACCCTCCCTCTCTTGATCTCTAAACCTGCATAACTGGAAATGTTCACAGGGAGCAAGATAGATGTTAGTGCCCACCCCATAGGATAGTGAACTATGATCTCAAGTGGACGCCATTCCAAGCAAGTTTAGTCCAAGCTTGACCTTGACTCTTGGAATCCTAGCATCAAAGCACAAAACGGTACAATTGAGTGGGAGAGAAGTTGCGAGCTTGGGAAACTGAGGCAACTTGTAACCCAAACATTTGTCTTCTTGCATAGAGCTAACAGACTATTACCTTTTCCTGATAGAATCTCTCTTAATAGAGACTGAAGGACAAGGCAACCATTGTGTAGTTTCAATGTTGGTTCTTCTCCTGGGCCTGGATTAGAGGTTTTACTTTCTCCATTACCTCTTTGTTATTCAAAGTGGTAGATTTTTGATCTGTCTGCCTTATTCCCAGGAGGGTGGTCTCTCCGATGTAGTCTATGAAAGGGTCCATCTGAGATGACAGGAGGTTTCTGCTACATGTAAGGCCTTCTCTCCCAGTTAAGGGGGCCTGCCTATGCCTGCCTTCTTCTTCTGTTCAGGACTCATTTAACATGTCAGTTCCTGAGAAAGAGCTTCACTGAAAACCCCATCCATAATAATCTCCGTTCCAGTCATTTTCTACTCAGGTGTTTATTTTCTTCAAAGCACAATTCCTCATATGACATTAATATGCTTATTAATTTCTTTGCCTACTAACTTCCAGTGTTCCCAAACCAGAATGAAAACTCCAGGGAGCCTGCCTGTCACATTCTCTGTGCTGTGTGCCCAGCGACATATAAATCACTAGAAAAATATTACTTAAATGAAAGAAGTGTTACTGATCTAACACGCTGGAGCAGATAGGCATTTAAAGTTGAGTAGCAGGAGTAGTTGACAACGAAATGAGACATCAGAGGATTCAAAAAATTTTAAGTTTTTGTTGCAAATCTAACAGCAATGCTTTTCATTTTTTTAAAATTTTTTTTAACGTTTATTTGTTTTTGAGACAGAGAGAGATAGAGCATGAACGGGGGAGGGTCAGAGAGAGGGAGACACAGAATCTGAAACAGGCTCCAGGCTCTGAGCTGTCAGCACAGAGCCCAACGCGGGGCTCGAACCCACGAACTGTGAGATCATGACCTGAGCTGAAGTCAGACGCTTAGCCGACTGAGCCACCCAGGAGCCTCCTATTTTACCAATCACTTAAAGGAGAATTTACATCAGTCTTTCCAAAACTCTTTCCAAAAAATTGAAGGAGAAAGGACGCATCAAAACTCATTTTTTAAAAAAATTTAGTTTTCTTAAAATTTACATCAAATTAGTTAGCATGTAGTGCAACAATGATTTCAGGAGTAGATTCCTTAATGTCCCTTACCTGTTTGGCTGACCCCCCCTCCCACAACCCCTCCAGCAACCCTCTGTTCTCCATATTTAAGAGTCTCTTAAGTTTTGTCCCTATCCCTGTTTTTATATTATTTTTGCTTCCCTTCCCTTATGTTCATCTGTTCTCTGTCTTAAAGTCCTCATATGAGTGAAGTCATATGATATTTTTCTTTCTCTGACTAATTTCGCTTAGCATTATACCCTCTCATTCCATCCACGTAGTCGCAAGTGACAAGATTTCATTCTTTTTGATTGCCGAGTAATACTCCACTCTGTGTGTGTGTGTGTGTGTGTGTGTGTGTGTGTGTGTGTGTATGCCACATCTTCTATATCCATTAATCCATACATGGACATTGGGGCTCTTTCCATACTTTGGCTATTGTTGATAGTGCTGCTATAAACATGTGTCCCTTTGAAACAGCATACCTGTATCCCTTGGACAAATGCCTACTAGTGCAATTGCTGGGTCGTAGGGTAGTTCTATTTTTAATTTTTTGAGGAACCTCCTTACTGTTTTCCAGAGGGGCTGCACCAGCTTACATTCCCACCAAAAATGCAAAAGAGATCCTTTTTTCTCCGCATCCTCGCCACCATCTGTTGTTGCCTGAGTTGTTAATGTTAGCCATTCTGACAGGTGTAAGGTGGTATCTCATTGTGGTTTTGATTTGTATTTCCCTGATGATGAGTGATGTTGAGCATTTTTTCATGTGTTGATTGGCCATCTGGGTGTTTTCTTTGGAGAAGTGTCTATTCATGTCTTTTTCCCATTCCTTCATTGGATTATTTGTTTTTTGGGTGTTGAGTTCGATAAGTTCTTTATAGATTTTGGATACTAACCCTTTATCTGATATGTCGTTTGCAAATATCTTCTCCCATTCCATCGATTGCCTTTAAGTTTTTCTGATTGTTCCCTATGCCATGCAGCAGTTTATTTATTTATTTTTTTAATCTTGATGAGGTCCCAATAGTTCATTTTTGCTTTTGCTTCCCTTGCCTCAGAGACATGTTAAGTAAGAAGTTGCTGCGGCCAAGATCAAAGAGATTTTTGCCTGCTTTCTCCTCGAGGCTTTTGATGGCTTCCTGTCTTATATTTAGGTCTTCCATCCATTTTTTTTAATTTTTTTAATTTTTTTAAATTTACATCCAAATGAATTAGCATACAGTGTAACAATGATTTCAGGTGTAGATTCCTTAAGGCCCCTTACCCATTTAGCCCATCCCCCCTCCCACAACCCTTCCAGCAACCCTCTGATTGTTCTCCATAGTTACAGTCTCTTATCTTTTCTCCCCCTCCCTGTTTTTATATTATTTTTGTTTCCTTTCCCTTATGTTCATCTGTTTTGGGCCTTTCATCCATTTTGAGTTTATTTTTGTGTATGATGTAAGAAAGTGGTCCCGGTTCATTTTTCTGCATGTCACTGTCCAGTTTTCCCAACACCACTTGCTGAAGAGACTGTCTTTATTCCACTGGGTATTCTTTCCTGCCTTGTCAAAGATTAGTTGGACATACGTTTGTGGGCCCATTTCTGTGTTCTCTATTCTGTTCCATTGATCTAAGTGTCTCTTTTTGTGCCAGTACCATACTGTCTCGACGATTACAGCTTTGCAGTATAGCTTGAAGTCCGGGCTTGTGATGCCTCCTGCTTTGGTTTTCGTTTTTGAGATTGCTTTGGCTATTCGGGGTCTTTTCTGGTTCCATACAAATTTTAGGATTATTTGTTGTAGTTCTGTGAAGAAGGCTGTTGTTATTTTGACAGGGATTGCATTGAATATGTCGATTGTTTGGGGTAGTATTGACATTATAACAATATTTTTTCTTCCCATCCAGGAGCATGGCATCTTTTTCCATTTTTTTGTGTCTTCTTCAATTTCTTTCATCAGCTTTCTATAGTTTTCAGTGTATTGATTTTTCTCCCCTTTGGTTAGATTTATTCCAGGCTTTTTTTTTTTTTTTGTGGTTTTTGGTGCAATTGAAAATGGGATCAATTCCTTGATTTCTCTTTCTGTTGCTTCATTGTTGGTGTATAGGAATGCAACCGATTTCTGTGCGTTGATTTTATATCCTGCAACTTTGCTGAATTCATTAATCAGCTCTAGTAGTTTTCCAGTGGAATCTTTTGGGTTTTCCATATAGAGTATCATGTCATCTGTGAAGAGTGAAAGTTTGACCTCCTCCTGGCCCATTTGGATGCTTTTTATTTCTTTGTGTTGTCTGATTGCAGAGGCTAAGACTTCCAATACTATGTTGAATAACAGTGGCGAGAGTAGACATCCCTGTCTTCTTCTTGACCTTAAGGGGAAAGCTTTCAGTTTCTCCCCATTGAGAATGATATTAGCGTTGGGTCTTTCATATACAGATTTTATGATCTTGAGGTATGATCCTTCTATCCTTACTTTCCTTAGGGTTTTTATCAAGAAAGAATGCTGTAGTTTGTCAAATGCTTTCTCTGCCTCTACTGAGAGGATCCTACGGTTCTTGTCCTTTCTTTTATTGATGTGATAAATCACGCTAATTGTTTTGCGGATATTGACCCAGCCCTGCATCCCAGGTATAAATCCCACTTGGTTGTGTGAATAATGTTTTTAATGTACTGATGGAGCCGGTTGGCTAGTATCTTGTTGAGGATTTTTGCATTCATATTCATCAGGGAAATTGGTCTATAATTCTCTTTTTTAGTGGGGTCTCTGTCTGGTTTTGGAATCAAGGTAATGCTGGCTTCATAGAAAGAGTTTGAAAGTTTTCCTTCCTTTTCAATTTTTTTTTTTTTGGAACAACTTCAAGAGAATAGGTGTTAACTCTTCCTTAAATGTTTGGTATAAATCCCCGGTAAAGCCGTCTGACCCTGGACTTCTTGTTTTTTGGGGGGACTTTTGAATACTAATTCGACTTCATTACTGGTAATGGGTCTGTTCAAATTGTCTTTTTATTCCTGTTTCAGTTTTGGTAGTGTATATGTTTCTAGGAATCTGTCCATTTCTTCCAGATTGCCCATTTTATTTCCATATAATTGCTCATAATATTCTCTTATTGTTTTTATTTCTGTTGTGTTGGTTGTGATATCTCCTCTCTCATTCTTGATTTTATTTATTTGGGTCCTTTCCTTTTTCCTTTTGATCAAACTAGCTAGTGGTTTATCAATTTTGTTAATTCTTTCAAAGAACCAGTTTCTGGTTTTATTGGTCTGTTCTAGTGTGTTTTTGGTTTCGATAGCATTGATTTATGCTGTAATCTTTATTATTTATTATTTATAATTATTTATAATATTATTTATTATTTATTATTGTAATCTTTATTATTTCCTGTCTTCTGCTGTTTTTGCGTTTTGTTTGCTGTTCTTTTTCCAGCTCTTTAAGGTGTAAGGTTAGGTTGTATATCTGAGATCTTTCTTCCTTCTTCAGGAAGGCCTGGATTGGTATGACCACCTTTGCTGCCTCCCAGAGGTTTTGGACTGTGGTGTTATCATTTTCATTGGCTCCTATGTACTTTTCAATTTCCTCTTTAACTTCATGGTTAGCCCATTCATTCTTTGGTAGGATGTTCTTCAGTCTCCAAGTATTTGTTATCTTTCCACATTTTTTCTTGTGGTTGATTTTGAGTTTCATAGCATTATGGTCTGAAAATATGCATGGTATGATCTTGAACTTTTTGTACTTGTTGAGGGCTGATTTGTGTCCCAGTGTGTGGTCTATTCTGGAGAACGTGCCATGTGCACTGGAGAAGAATGTATATTCCGTTGCTTTTGGATGAAATTTCCTGAATATATCTGTTAAGTCCATCTGGTCCAGTGTGTCATTCAAAGCCATTGTTTTCTTGTTGATTTTTTGATTAGATGATCTGTCCGCTGCTGTGAGTGGGGTGTTGAAGTCTCCTACTATTATGATATTACTATCGATGAGTTTCTTGATGTTTGTGATTAATTGATTTATATATTTGGGTTCTATCACATTTGGTGCATAAATGTTTACAATTGTTAGGTCTTCTTGGTCTATAGATCCCTTGATTATGATATAATGCCCTTCTGCATCTCTTGATACAACCTTTATTTTAAAGCCTAGATTGTCTGATATAAGTATGGCTACTATGGCTTTCTTTTGTTGACCATTAGCATGATAGATAGTTCTCCATCCCCTTACTTTCGATCTCAAAGTGTCTTTAGGTCTAAAGTGGGTCTCTTGTAAACAGCATATAGATGGATCTTGTTTTCTGTTCCACTCTGTTACCCTATGTCTTTTGATTGGAGCATTCAGTCGATTGACATTTAGAGTGAGTACTGAAAGATATGAATTTATTACCATTATGTTGCTTGTAGATTTGGAGTTTCTGGTGGTGTTCTCTGGTCCTTTGTAATCTTTGTTGTTTTTGGTGTCTTTCTTTCTTTCTTTCTTTCTTTCTTTCTTTCTTCTACTTTCATCTTTTCTCCCCTCAGAGAGTTCCCCTTAAAATTTCTTGCAGGACTGGTTTATTGTTCACAAACTCCTTTAAGTTTTGTTTGTCTGGGAAACTTTTTATTTCTCCTTCTATTTTTTTTATTTTTTTTTACGTTTATTTATTTTTGAGACAGAGAGAGACAGAACATGAACAGGGGAGGGGCAGAGAGAGAGGGAGACACAGAATCTGAAACAGGCTCCAGGCTCTGAGCTGTCAGCACAGAGCCCGATGCGAGCCTCGAACTCATGGACCATGAGATCATGACCTGAGCCGAAGTCGGACGCTTAACCGACCGAGCCACCCAGGTGCCCCTCTCCTTCTATTTTGAATGAGAGCCTTGCTGGCTAAAGAATTCTTGGCCGTATATTTTTCTGATTCAGCACATGGAATATATCCTGCCACTCCTTTCTGGCCTGCCAACTTTCTGTGGATAGGTCTCCTGCAAACCTGCTCTGTCTTTCCTTGTAGGTTAGGGACTTTTTTTTCCCTTGCTGCTTTCATGATTCTCTCCTTGCCTGAATATTTTGTGAATTTGACTATGGTATGGCTTGTTGATGGTCTAATGGTTTTTGTTGCGTCTAATGGGAGTCCTCTGTGCTTCCTGGATTTTGATGTCTGTGTCTTTCCCCAGATTAGGGACGTTTTCCACTATGATTTGCTCACATAACCCTTCTACCCCTATATGTCTCTCTTCCTTTTCTGGGACCCCCTATGATTCTGATGTTGTTCCTTTTTAATTAGTCACTGATTTTTCTAATTCTTAAATTGTGCTCTTTTGCCTTAATCTCCCTGTTTTTTCTGCTTCATTACTCTCCATAAGTTTGTCCTCTATATCGCTGATTCTCTGTTCTGCCTTTTCATTCCTTGCCACTGTGGCATCCGTTAGAGATTGCAGCTCATATATAGCATTTTTATTTCATCCTGACAAGATTTACTTCTTTTATCTCCGCAGAAAGGGATTCTAGTCTATTTTCGGCTCCAGCTAGTATTCTTATTATCGTGATTCTAAATTCTGGTTCAGACATCTTGCTTGTATCTGTGTTGGTTAAGTCCATGGCTGTCGTTTCTTCCTGCTTTCGTCTTCATTTCGTCATTTTGAAGGGAGAAAAGAAATTAATGAGGTAAAGAAATTAAAATGAAAAATGTTAAAATTAAATAAACATATGAAAATTTAAAAAAAGAACAAACACATGCACACACACACACACACACACACAAATGGAATAAATGATGCTAGATACTAGGTGTGTTTTGGTCTGGGTGTTGAAAGGTGCTTGATAGATTAGAGAAAAAGGGGGAAAGGAAAAAAAAAGAAAGAAAAAGGAAATTGTTTGAAAATTTGAAAAAAAATGAATACATGAAGTAGACTAAAATGAAATGATGGAAGTAAAATAGAATTTGAAAAAATTTGCACAAAACCAGAAAATGTAGTTGAAAAATATATTTTTAATAAAAACTGAAAGTAAAAATGAATTGTTTCTCTTTATGTATTCATGAAAAAGACAAGAAATGAAAAAGAGAAAAAAGAAAAAAAGAAAATGAAAAAGAAAGAAAGAAAATTGAATAGATGGTCCGGTGAACAGACTGAAATACAAATGAAGTTACTTCGTTTTCCCCTAGAAGTCAAACTATGAAGAATTTTATAGTCCATAAAGTAAGCAGGTGGAGAGATTTGTGTTCCTGAAGATCAAAGTTGGCCATGTTGGGTGGGGCTTAGTGTAATGGCTCAATTCTCCACTAGACGGTGCTGCTTAGCCTACTGGGGTGGATTGTTGTGGCGCTTGTAGGTGCATATGCACGTGCACGGAAGCGGTGAAAATGGCATCACCCAGCTACCCAGTCTCTAGTATCAGAACTCTGTTCTCCCTGATCAGCACTTGCACACCCGTCCTTTGTCTTCAGCTTCCATCCACTCCCTGCTTTTACACTGTCCGTGACCAAGCCCCAGGCAGCACCTCCCTCCTGAGTTTTGTCTCAGATGGGGCTGATTTTCCTGACCCCTTCTGAGGGACTGCGGCTTTGACCTTTTCTGCCCCTCTGCGGAGCGTCTTACTGAGCAATGGCCAGGTGCTGGCTGCACCCAGAAACGTTTGCGGGTCTGCACTGCTGCTGATGCCCAGAGACTGCGGCCAGGTGCCGGCCCACCTCAGAAAAAGTTCACGAGATAATGTAGCAGCAGTGCTTCAGGGCTTATGAAAAATCACAACACACATCTGGCACCAGGCTTCACCCTTAATGACCTTGTTCCAGCCCCAGTGAATGTGGTTGTTCTCCTGGGTCCATTGGGGCCTTGCTTTCAGAGGACTCACACAGCCTCTACCAGGTGTCTTCCCAGCTGGGGAACTGCCTCTCCCCATGTGGCCTGAAGAACCCTGGACTCCACTCTGCTCCTGGGGATTTGCCCTTCCCACCAGAGCACCGCCTGGTATCGAGCTGTGGAGTTTCAGACTCTGCACTCCCTCTGTTTATATTCTTAATGTAACTTAAACCCTCCCCTTTCTCCTTTCTCCCTTTTTAGTTCTGTCCCTGCGGCTGTTTCCACTTTTCCACTTTCTCCCCAGCTGCTTTGTGGGGGGCGCTTTTCCTGTATTCTCCCCCACACACCTTCTCCATCCTCTCTCCTCACGCAAAAGTGGCTCCTTGCCCTACGCTGCTTCCCTCTCCCCCAGTTCACCTCTCTGTGCCACGTACCTGCTGAATTCTTTGGTTCAGGTTGTGCAGATTGTTGTGTTAATCCTCAGATCAGTTTTCTAGGTGTGCAGGATGGTTTACTGTTGGTCTGGCTGTATTTCATGGATGCAAGACACAGAAAAAAATTCCATGCTTTTCTGCCATCTTGGCTCCTCTCTCAAAACTCATTTTTATGAGGTTGGCATGATCTTGATGCCAAAATTAGACAAAGATTCTACAAGAAAAGAAAACTAGAGACCAATATACCTGAGGAATATTGATGGGATAATCCTCAACAAAATATTAGGAAACTCAATTCAACAACCCACTAAAAGTATTATATTGTATGACAAAGTAGGATTTATTCCTGGAATGCAGTGATAGTTTAAGGTAGGGAAACCAATCAGTGTAATACACCATATTAAACTGAATGAGGGACAAAAATCACATGATCTTCTCGAGGCAGGAAAAGCATTTTCAAAACTCAACACACTTTCATGTCAAAAACACCGCACACTAAAATTGTGAGTAGAAGGAAGTTATAGAAATATAACAAAGACCATGTATGAAATGACCATAGCTAACATTATTCTCAACAGTGAAAAACTCAATGTGTTCCTTAGGAACAAAGACAGGATACCCTCTTTTGTTACTTCTATTCAACAGAGGACTGGAAGTCCTAGCCAAAGCAATTAGGAAGGAAAATGAAATAAAATACATCCAATTTGGAAAGGAAGTAGTGAAATTATCTGTGTTCACAGATGACAGTATCTTGTATGTAGAAAACCCTAAACATTCCACAACTACCAAACACATTCAGCTAAGTTGCCCGACACAAAAGCAACACTGTTGTGTTTCTATGTACTAACAGTGAACAATTCAAAGAGTAATCCCATGTTATATAGCATCAAAAAGAATAAGATCCTTAGAATTAAACTTAACCAAGTGGTCAAAAGACTCGTACAGTGAAAACTTCTAAACCATGCTGAAAAGAATTAAAGAAAACATAAACAAATGGAAAGACATCCATGTTCGTGGATTGGAAGCTATGAATTGCTGAAATGTCCTTTCTACCTAACATGATCTACAGATTCAGTGCAATCCGTATCAAAAGACTTATGCCATACTGTTTTGATTACTGAAGCTTTGTAGCATACCTTGATATCTGGGATTGTGATACCTCCAGCTTTGTTCTTTGTCAAAATTGTTTTGGCTATTTGGGGTCTTTTGTGGTTCTATACTAATTTTAGGATTGATTTTTCTGGTTCTGTAAAAAATGTTGTTGATATTTTGATAGGGATTGCATTAAATCTGTAGATTGCTTTGGGTAGTATGGACGTTTTAACAATATTGATTCTTCCAATATATGTGCATGAAAAGATGCTCAACATCAGTAATCATCATGGAAATGAAACTTAAAACCCGAATGGGATATCCACTTTATACCTGTCAGAATGGCTAAAATCAAGAACACAAGAAACAACAAGCGCTGGTGAGGATGTGGAGAAAAAGGAACCACTGTGGCAGGAACGCAAACTGGTGCAGCCACTGTGCAAAACAGTATGGACATTGCTCAAAAAAATTAAAAATAGAATTGCTATATGACCCAGAAATTCCACTACCGGGTATTTACCCAGAGAATACAAAAATCACTAACTGGAAAAGATATATGCATGTGTATATTTGTTGCAGCATTATGTACAATAGCCAAGATATGAAAGCAAGTCAAGTGTCCATTGATAGATGTATGGATAAAGAAGTGCTACACTATGAGAAAGAATGAAATATGGCCCTTTGTAGCAACGTGGATGGAACTGGAGATTGTGATGCTAAGTGAAATAAGCCATACAGAGAAAGACAGATACCATATGGTTTCACTCTTATGTGGATCCTGAGAAACTTAACAGAAGCCCATGGGGGAGGGGAAGGAAAAAAAAAGAGGTTAGAGTGGGAGAGAGCCAAAGCATAAGAGACTTAAAAACTGGGAACAAACTGAGGGTTGATAGGGAGGGAGGGGAGGGTGGGTGATGGGTAGGGAAGAGGGCACCTTTTGGGATGAGCATTGGGTGTTGTATAGAAACCAATTGACAATAAATTTCATATATTGATAAAAAAAGAAGTGCTACACACACACACACACACACACACACACACACACACACACACCGTGCAAAGGAATACTATTCAGCCATAAAAAAGAATGAAGTCTTGCCATTTCCAGTGACATGGGTGGACCTAGAGGGTATAGTGCTAATCGAAATAAGCTAGTCCAGAGAAAGAAAAATAACATGATTTCACTCATAGGTGGAATTTAAGAAGCAAAACAAGGGAACAAACAAATAAAAAAAGAGACAAACAAACAAACAACAGACCCTTAAATAGAGAGAAAAAACAGATGGTTGCTCTAGGGGAGGTGGGAGGGGGGATGGGTGAAATAGGTCATGGGGATTAAGAGTACACTTGTCTTGAGCACTGAGAAACATACAGAATTGTTAAATCATTACATTGTATAGCTGATACTGTATAACACTGCAGGATAATTGTATGTCAGTTTTTAATATGGCATTTTTTTGCAGAAATAGAAAAAATATTTTCCTAAGACTTATATGGAATTTCAAAGACTCCTCTCCGATAGTGAAAACAGTCTTGAAACAGGTGTACAAAGCTGTAGGCCTCACACTTCCTGCTTACAAATATATGACAAAGGCACAGTAATCAAAATAGTATGGTAATGGCATGAAGACAAATATATAAACCAATAGAACAGATTAGATAACCCAGAAATAAACCCTCATGTGTATGATGAAATGATCTCTGACAAGGTTGCCAAGGCTATGGAAAGCAGAAAGTACAGTCTCTTCGATATATGGTGTTGAGCAAACTGGGTATCCGCGTGCAAAAGACTGAAGTTGGAGCTGTATCGTCCTTCCACCATATACAAAACGTAATTTAAAATGGACTAAAGATTGAAATCTAAGATTTGAAACTATAAAAATCTTAGAAGAATACATGGGGGAGAATCTTCATGACATTTGATTTGGTAATGATTTCTTGAGTATGACGCCAAAATCGTTGGCAACAAAAGCAAAAGTAGTCAAATATGACTACATCAAAATTTAAAACTTCTGCACAGCAAAAGAAACACTCAAGGGGTTGAAGAGGCAAGCTATGGAATAGGAGAAAATATTGGTAGAAAATATTGGTAGACCATTTATAAAAGGTAAATATCTAGTATATCTGGTGTATATATATATATATATATATATATATATATATATATATTATATGTACTATGCTATATATACTATATTATATATATATATATATATATATATATATATATATATATATATACAGATGTCCTACAAGTCAACGACAGGAACAGCGGCAACAAAAACTCTAAATGATCCAATTAAAGCATGGGAAAAAGATTTGTATAGACTTTTCTCTTAAGCAGATATACAAATGGATAGCAAGTATATGAAAATATGTGCAACATCTCTGACAACCAGGGAGATGCAAATCAAAACTGAATGTGATGTTACTTCACAACCGTTAGGATGGCCAATCTCAAATAAAACAGAAAATAACAGGTGTAGGCTAGGATGTAAAGAAAATGGAACCTCTGTGCACTGTCGATGGAAATGTAAACTGGTGAAGCCGCTATGGAAAACCTCATTGAGGCACCTCAGCAAACTAAAAATAGAATGATCATGTGATCCAGCAATCCCACTTCTGGTATATATCCAAAAGAATTGAAAATGGGTTCTCAAAGAGATACTTGCAAACTCATATTCATCACGGCATTGTTCCCAGTAACAAAGAGGTGGAAGCAACCCAAAATGTCCATCATAGAATGAATGGATTTCAAAAGCGGTATATACCTACAATGGATTATTATTCAGCCTTAAAACAAAAGGAAGTTCTGTCATATGCTACAACATGGATGGACCTTGAGGACATTATTTAAGTTAAACATGTCAGTCACAAAAAGGCACATGCATGATTCCAGTAGTATGATATATCTAGAGTAGTCAAACTCGTAGAAACAGAAAGTAGAACGGCAGTTGCCAGGGGCTTAGGGAGGGAGAAAAGAGAAATTGTTGTTCAATGGCCATATAGTTGTAGTTTTGCAAGTTGAAAAATTTAAGAGGCCTTCTGCACAACAAGATTCATAAGGAAACAGTATTGTAAAGCTAAAAGGATAAGATACTAAATTTTAAGTTATGTTTTTATACCACAATTTAAAAAAGAAATGTGTATAAGAAAGACTCAGTCCAATAAATAAACAGGCAAAAGATTTGAACATAACTCCATCAAAGAAGACATGAGAATAGCAAATAAGCACACAAAAATATACTCAATACCATCAATCATTAGGGAAATGTAAATTAAAACTGCAGTGAGGTACCTTTGCAACCTCTTGTAAATAGCCACAACTGAAAAGCCTGACCATAGCAAACATCAGCAAAGTTGTGGAGGGTGGACTTCTCATACGCTGCTGGTAGGACAAAAATGGTAGAACCACTTTGAAAAACTGTTGGGCAGTTTCTTACAATGTTAACCTTACATCTACCATATCATCAAGCCATTGCAGTTCTAGCATTTGTCCTAGAGAAAGTATGCGTCCATGTAAAGACCTGCACACAAGCGTTCCTAGTAGCTTTTTTTACCAGAGCCCCCAAATGGAAACCACCAAATATCTATCAACAAGTGAATGGATATAACAATTTGTGGTATATTCATATACCAGAATACTACTCAGCTATAAAAGTGAAGGAACTCCTGACATATACAATAATATGGAAAAATCTATAAATAAATAGGCTGAAGGAAAGTAGGAAGACCTCCCCTAATAACATAATACAACCTTTATGGTTCCATTGACTCCATTTAAACAGAATTGTAGGAAATAAAAAGTAATCTATAGTGGCAGAATATCAGTGGTTGCCTGGGGACAGAGCAAGTTGTGAGTTGTGGCAGAGGAGTAAGGAGAGAAAGCCTTACAGTACAGAACTGAAAATGTTATATCCTGGGAAAAGAACCATAGTGCTCTTTAAGAATGCCTGGTTGTTTTAGGGAATGTGGCTGGGTATTACTACAGCAGCGAAAATTCTATAGTAATTATTATTTTAGAAATTATCATATTCTCATAACTGACAATTTCTAAGTAACACTTGCAAGCTTTCTGGATTTAAAAAATTGATTGCAAAATGGATAAAATGTGGCTGTCAGGGAGAAATCCATGCTAAAATCTCCACTTGCCGTGAAGAGCTTCTAATCAACTGCATATATCAAATCCATCTGAGAGAAACATAGGAATCTCTGACTAATATTTATAAAATGAGGACAATGTAGGTACATTCATTCCAAATGCATATTGAAGATCAAATTCCTTCTTCAAGTAGGACAATTCATTCCTTTCAGCAAAAGCTGGAATCTCTAAGATGGGGCTCAAGGGCTGCTACACAGCACATAGCTGCTGGTGGAATGAAATTTCACCTGCTAAACTTCTTCTCCCATGATGAGATTAAAGTAGCTTCTCTACTTTAAGGCTCATGTGTGAACCTCACAGGAGAAATTCCACAACATGCTTTTTTTTCCCCAGATCTATGAACTCATTTGAGCCAGGCATCATATCCCAATAAAAATGTGAGGACCGCTGCCCTTGAATCTGGAGTAGAAGCTTCAGCAGCCATCAGGACACAGACACTCAGGACCTGTCTCCATCAGGCTCTTTATATGAGCTCTTCCACTGGCATGAAGAGATGTACATGGAGGGAGAGAGAGAGAGAGAGAGAGAGAGAGAGAGAGAGAGAGAGAGAGAAATCCAGCAATCACCACGCTTTGCTGATGTAACTTGGTACTGGGAGCCGTGTGAGGCACTGGGTTAGTGACAATGATACAATGATACAACATAACAGGGACATGTTATAATGGACTTCTCACGAGGCCTTTTTCTTCATCTTCCCTCATCTACCTCCTAACTACAAAGTTGAAAAGGAATAAGAAGTGGCTTAAATTCATACAGGCATTCATGATCCTGCAATAACCACAAGGGCAGAAGCTTGCTCATGTGTATCACTGAACCTTCTCAGCGATCGTGTGGGTGCAGCATTCTCATCCCTGTTTTGCAGAAGGAGAAGCTGAGGTTCAGAAAGAGTCAGTCACCCTGCCTTTTAAAAAAGAAAATAGTTCCAGGACACCCCTGTAATTGGACACTACACTTACTGGAGCCAGGTGGGACCCCAAAGGCCATTTCATCTCCCTAAGAGATGGCCAGGACATTGAGTCCCAAAGGAGGAAAGAGGTGAATGGATCTAAGATCCCTTTGTCTCCCCACACCCCAAGTCGACTCATCCACCACAGTAAGACACTCACAGTTTCTTCTGAGACCCAAATAACTGAAGACAGGACCTGTTCTTCTCCATGGCCATGTCTGTCTGTAAAGTCATGATGAAAAGTCCTCATGTTCACCATAATAACATTAGGTTTCAATGGCAACCATGATTCACTGACTTGTTCTCTGTATCAGAAGTATCTTGGCATTGCCTTAGGTCCCTAACCCTTTGCTGAAAACAAAACACCTTGGCTCTTCACACCACTGACTGCAAGAGCATACTAGAGGCACTAGATTTGGACCCAGGCAATTGGCAGAACTCTGCTCAGTGTTGTGAAGCAAAACATTTCCCTGTTGTCAAGGATTTTGTGTGGTTTAAAAAAACAGACACTATGATATGCTAAATGAAATAAGTCAAATAAGACAAATACCATATGATTTTACTTACATGTGGCATCTAAAACAAACAAACAAACAAACAAACAAATAAACACTTGAACTCCTAAGTACGAAGAACAGATTAGTGGTTAGCAAAAGCAGTGGTGGTACGGGGGGAGGGGAAGGAGGAGTTGGGTGAAAATGGTCAAAAAAATACAAACTTCCAGCTATAAAATAAAGAAGTCTTGGGATGTAATGTATAGCATCGTGACTATAGTTTACAATGCTGTATGGTATATATGAAAGTTGCTAAGACAGTAAATCCTAAAGGTTTTCATCACACGGAAAAAAAATTTTTGTAACTATGTGAGTTGATGGATGTTAACTTTATGTGATGATCATTTTGAAGTGTATTTGTATGTTAAGTCGCTATGCTGCACGCTGTAAACTTATACAGTGTTGTGTGAAAAAAAACCCAAAGAAACAAAAAAGAGACACTATGAGAGTATTATCAGTACACAGAGACCCAGTGAGGTAATCTACGGTTTTTGCCCTCTGACAGCAAACTTGAACTTCCTATAGAGTTGCACCAGAAGGTTCATTGTGTCTTGTCTCTTCTCTGACGTTAAAGTTGATGGCTGGGTTTGAGTGCTCTCAGCCTGATACATCTAGTATAACATTTCCATCTCCTTTTTACCACATGATTTTTGCAGTCTGAAGATAGTTGCCAGAACTGCATTTCATTAAAGGTTGCAAAAGGGCGCTATTCTAGTTCTATAATTACCTCTTCATTTATTAGCTGGAATCCATATATACAAGAAACTTCCTTTCATTGGCTATTAGATCACGCTGCATATGGTATGCACAAGAAGGGTAGGATGACTGCTTAATTCTCTGGCAACATTTCCACTTTTCACAATAATGAGTTGTTTCTCTAGGAGCCTCTAAAGATGAGCAATGAGCTTGTTTTGTTTTGTTTTGTTTTGTTTTGTTTTGCTTTGCTTTTAGACTGTCATGCGGAGTTTGTAAATATTTGTATGTGTGTTGTGTTTTGATCCATTGTAGTCATTATTTTATTTGATGCTCAAATTGTTTTATGTTTGGCCAGTGGGAGCCTCTTTAGGTTGGCCTCTGACTGGTTTTCACATGTTTTCAGGAATGATAGTTTGGTCCAGACTCTCCTGTGAAAAACTCTACCCCAGACCTGGAACCCACCATTTCTCCAAGGAATCCTGGCTTTCTTTCAGTGGGAAATTATTTTAGAGGAATCACCCTGGGTACTAGAATTGCTCAGTACTACTGGATTGATCACTGTTTCTTGCCTTCTCAGTTCATGGAGCCAGTAAATATGTATTATATTTTTCAGAAAATATACATCATAAGCTTTCATCCTTGCTATTCCTCTAACCCTGGAATAACTAAATTTTGAGTGTCTTTTAAATTTAATAAATTTAAATATAAATAGCCATGCATGACTAGTAGATACCGTATTGGAATGCAGCATCTCTACACACATTTCTGCACCTTTCTTTTTTCACTTAACAGTATAACCTAGAGAACACTGCATAGCAGTAAAGAGACGGAGTCTCTATTGTTTTCATAGTGACATAGTACTCTCTAGCATGGATGTATGTTGGATTATTCAACTATCTACCTATTGGTGGACATTAGTCTTATTTCTAGTCTTCTGCTGTCAGGAATTGTTCTATGTGGAATGGCCTTATGCTTATGGGCATCAAGTTATCACAATACCATTTTGTAAATAATCTGTGATATATCTGCTGATTGGAAATACTGTCTTAATTATATTTTAAATTCTCAAATGTAGTTGGTTGTAAGTATTCTTTGTACTGTTTTATTAATCTTTCTGTCTATTCATGGGAAGTGTCACACTCTTTTATAGTGCATATTCTATGCTTTAGTATCTGTTAGGACTACCTGTTATCCCCTCCCATGATACTTCTTTTCCAGAATGTATTGATTATGCTTGATGCTTATTCTGCCCAATGTATTTGGTAATTAACTTGTCTAAACCCATTTCAAAAAAACAAAAACAAAAACAAAAACAAAAACTAATGAATGCTAAAGTTTATATGGAGAGGCAAAAGCCCAGAATAGCCAACACAATATTGAAGGATAACTACAAAGTTAGAGGGCTGAAGATACCCAACTTCAAGACTTACTATAAATCTACAGCAATCTAGACAGTGTAATTTTGACAAAGTCATAGAAAATTATATCAAATGGAGGGGCACAGAAGTAGACCTACATGAATGTAGTCAACCAATCTTTGACAAAGGAGCAAAGGCAATACAATGGGTAAAAAATGTCTCTTCAAAAATAGTGCAGGAACAAACAGACATCCACATACAAAACAATAAAAATCTAGATACAGACCTTATGCTCTTCATAAAAGTTAACTTAAAATGGATCACAGACATAAATGTAAAATGCAAAACTGTAAGCCTTCTTGAAGATAACATAGGAGAATAACTAGATGACCTTAGGTATGGTGATGGCTTTTCAGATAAAATTCAGAAGTCACTATTCATGAAATAAATAACCGATATGTTGGACTTTATTAAAATGAAAACGTCCGCTCTGTGAAAAACAATGTCAAGAAAATTAGAAAACATGCTACCGTCTGGGAGAAAGTATTTGCAAAAGACACATGTGACAAAGGACTGCTATCAAAAATATACAAAGAATTCTTAAAGCTCAACCATAAGAAACAAATAGCCTGATTACAAAAATGGGCCAAAGATCTTAACAGACACCTCATCAAAGAAGATAGGTAGATGGTAGATGAGCCTATGAAAGATGAGTCACATCATATGTCATCAGGAAAATGCAAATTAAGACAACAGTGAAGTACCACTATGCACTTACTAGAATGGCCAAAATCCGGAACACTGAAAACACCAAACGTTGGCAAGGATGTAGAGCAAAAATAACTCTTCTTCATTGCTGGTGGGAATGCAAAATAGTACAGCCACTTTGTAAGACAGTTTGGTGGTTTCTTACAAAACTAGACATCCTCTAACCATACTACCTAACGATCATGCACCTTGTTTATTTATCCAAAGAAGTTAAAAACTTATGTCTACGCAAAAACCTGTACGCAGATGTTTGTAGAATTTTTATTCACAATTGCCAAAACTTGGAAGCAATCAAGTTTCTGAAGATATCCTTCAGTTTGTGAGTAGATAAGCTATGATACATCCAGACAATGGCATATTTATTTATTCGGTGCTAAAAAGAAATGAGATATCAAGCCATGAAAAATCATGGAAGAACCTTAAATATATATTACTAAGTGAAAGTAGCCATCTGAAAAGTGTAGGATTACAATTATATGACAGTGTGGAAAAGGCAAAACTATGGACTTAATGTAAAGGCTGACAGTGTGTGTGTGGAGGGAGTGAGAAATGAATAGACAGAGCACAGAGGACTTTTACAGCAATAAAAATGCTGTGTGTGATATTATAGTGATAAAAATGTGTCATTATATATTAGTCTAAATCCACGTAATGTACAACACCAATGGTGAGCCTGAGGTCAAATTATGGGTACTGGGTGATTATGGTGTGCCAATGTAGGTTCATCAGTGGTTAAAAAAAAAGTATCATTCTGGTGAAAGATGATAATGAGGGTGATTATGCATGTGTGAGGGCAGAAAGTATTTGGAAAATCTCTACCTTCCTCCAAATTTTGTTGTAAGCCTAAAATTACTTTTTGAAAAAAAATATGCGTTTAAAAAATGAAGTCAAGAAATTTCTCAGGGAGGAGGGCTTGTGTTTTTACTAACTAAAGTAATACCCCCCCCCGATAAAATAAATAAATAAAATAAAATAAATGCAGATTTATGTGTGGAAGCTGGCCTTGTAGAGAGTGCAGTCTTTCTTACGAGTTGAAGTCATGAACACCAGTTGCAATATTTATTTCAGGTTTTGACCTTCAGCCAACACATTACCTATAAGCAGGGGAGGTCAGGGGTTTTTCTTACTGGGATTATAAACAAGGGCCTGGGAATGTGTAAAGCTTTCCTCATAAGTCCCCATCTCCTTACAAGCCACTGACGGTTGGTGTCTATTAAATCAAAATACATATGCTGTTTTAATGAGGACTTGAGGCAACTCTTACTCAATAAGAGGCCAGAGTGTACAGCTGCTTCCACTGCCACCTTTGTAGGCTGAGTCATCACTAGAGCATGAGGAGGAAAGCAGTAGCCACAGTGGAGTGCCCAGACCCAAAGCTGACATCACAAAGTGTTTCTCTATCTTGGGAGCTCAGAGAGGAGCCAACAAGAGCAATGTTACAATTGTGAAAGAAGGTCGGGCTCAGAAAAAGGAGGAGGATTTCTGGCTATGGTCACTGAGAGGACTGGCAGCTCCTGTCCCCAAAAAAGCAACTATGATGCTGGACAACATTTTAATAACCAGCCATTTCCATGCCTTGGAAAGCGACCAGAGGTGCACAATAATCTGAATGCTTTGAAAACTGCTGAACTTTACATAAAATAGTGGGATTCTGTGATGTTTGGGTGGGGCTGTTCCCATTCCATCTCATTCCATCCTCCAGCTTGATAGGTATGGAATTCTACAGTGTGGCAGGTCAGGAGGAACAGGAGGTTTTCTGCTGTGCTTAAAGGGATTGGCTGAATTTGGGAAGCTGTTGGTGGCATTGATTATCTCTGAAGTGGATAGGTGGGAGCTGTAATGACTCTGCTAGCCTGAGCTTCTGGTCATGGTTGCGGTGAGCATATTCCTGGCTGCAGCTACATGAATGCATAGCAGATATCAGAAAGGGCCCAGCTATCCAAACACTCCTGACTAGTGGTGAGTTGACCTTGATATTTCCAGGGCCTGAATGGAGCCTCAGAGGAGGATCTGGGGCCCAAACTTAAGCATCGGACACACAATCGGTCGTCCATTGCACCCAAACCCTATGCCAGTCCCACACCCTAACAGGCTCCCTCAACTCAGCCCTCCAGGGAAGTCACTGGACTGGTGTCGGTTCAGCCCCTGAACCTTCCTGGGATCTAACCCTATCCCTAGCCAAGGCTCTTTCCTTATGGGGGCCCAATTCCTAGGTCTGAGAACAGAATGGATTTGGAGCCCAGAACCGGTGCAAGATTATTGAGCTGGAACCTGGAAAGTCATCATGCCATCTCTAAAGCAGGGATGGAGCTGCACAAGGGGGGTGCTGAGGTCAAAGCTAAGCTTGGCCCACACCAGAGGCTGGCACTTGAACCCAAAGACTGAGCCTGACCTGCATCCTAACCTGAACCCAAAGACTGAGCCTGACCCACATCCTAACCTGTGCCCTCAACTCAGCCCTCTGGGGAGACCACTGCACTGCTGGGGGTCCAGGTCCTGTCCCCTCTTGAGACCTAACCCAAACCTTAGCCAGGGCCCCAGCCCTGAGAGCGCCAAGCATTCACAGACAGAGGAGATGTGACAAGAACCCAGAACTTTGAATGTGCTCCCCTACCCACACACAGATATAATGACAGAGCACAGAAGCCTTACTGGCTGGAGTTGTTGGAGCACATACTCTATTCAGTCATTTATTCATCCTTAGACTACACAGAACCAGTGGATGCCCTTAATAAGACAGACCTATAAATAGAAGCAAGAACAAAACTGAGCAAGACATGTTCCTACATGTGCACAAAAGTACACATACACACACACACACACACACACACACACACACACTAAACAAGGCATCATCTGCTGTATTTGACAAAGGAAGCAAATTTCAAAGGTTTCTTCCAGACATATGGCTAAACAAACAAACGATATAGATCTAGCAACAGCAAAATTGTTGAAAAATATCAGAAGCCAGAGTTGCAAACATGTATTATGTAGAAGGTCTAATTTTCAAAAATATTGCAAGACGTACAAATGAGGAAAAGGTGAACACATTAATCAGCTTGGGCACTCATAACAACATACCATAGGCTGGGTGACTTAAACAACAAACGTGCATTTTTTTTGCAGTTATGGAGGCTGGAAGTCCAAGACCAGGATTCCAGCACAGTTGGTATGTGGGGAGAGCTCTCTTCCTGGCTTATACATGGCTGTCTTCTTGCTGAGCCCTCAGTTGGCAGAGAGGGAGAGAGAGAGAGGGCAAGATCTCTAGTATTGCCTCTTCTAAAGACACTAATCCCATCATAAGGGTCATACCCCTATGACCTCATTCAATCCTAATGAGCTCCTGAAAGCCCCACTCCAAATTCCATCATCTTAGGGGATAGAACTTACACATGAATTTGGCGAGGGTGTGGGGGCCTGGGGGCATGGGGGCATGGGGAGGTGGACAGAACCATTCAGTCCATAACCGTGACCCACACTCAGTTAAAAAAAAATAATTGGGGTGCCTGGGTGGCTCAGTCAGTTAAGCATCCAGTCTTAGCGTTGGGCTGAGGTCATGGTCTTGGGGTCAGCGTGTTTGAGACTCATGTCGGGCTCTGTGCTGACAGCTTAGAGCCTGGAGCCTTCTTCAGATTCTGTGTCTCCCTCTCTCTCTGTCCCTCCCCAGCTCATGGTTCTCTCTCTCTCTCTCTCTCTCTCTCTCTCTTTCTCTCTCTCTGTCAAAAATAAACATTAAAAAAATAAGTCAATAAAATTGCCTTTGAGTGCCCTTGATATTGGGCACTCAATATATAGTAGAGGGAAGGTTCTCTACTTTCTTCAGTGACTCAGAAGCCCCAAAGGGCTGTTTAATACCATCCTGCCTCTGAGCAGAACCTAATGCAGTTCCCCACGCTGGGAAGACAGTCTCGTTTTTGACTCACCTGATGAGCTCAGTGAGAAATGACACCAGGGAAACAGTGTGGTACTAGCTTAACTGCTGCTCCTGGACTGCTCTGAATGCTAATACATTTATAGGAAAAATTTGGACCTTTTGTGCAGTCATCAGTACAGGGGTCTTCAGATCATATGTTATCTCACCACATCCACCAGGATTTCAGCTGTCTGATGCCTCCCTGAGAGGCAAAAACTTACAAATTGCTAACATTTCTTTGATACACAATTATCCATTTATTTCATTCACTGATAATTAAATATATGTGGTATTCAACTTAAAACTCATACTGTTCCATTAGAGTCATTTCATTAACTCTATAATTAAAACAAGAGACTAAGAAGAGAAATAAATATGTGGGCAAAATCAAGTGTTAAATCTGAGATGAGATGGCTCCTTCACACGAACTTTTAAATTAGCTCTTTCAAGGCATTAAAGATTAAAAACAAGAAAAATAGTCTCTCCTTGGACCCCTCATCTCCTTTAAGCCAGAGGTGGTGCGCTCTCACTCTCTCCGTCTCTCTCCCTTTCTCTCTCTCTCTCTCTCTCTCTCTCTCTCTCTCTCTCTCTCTCTCCCTCTCTCTCTCTCTCTTCTTTTCTTTCTCTCTCTCTCACCTTTCCTCTCTCTTTCTCCCTTTCTCTCTCTCTCTCTCTCCCTCTCTCTGTCTCTTCCTCTCTCCTTGATTCCTTCAAAGACAAAGTTACAGAAGTCATTTCCTGCATTTCCTGTTATCATTCTTCACTTCCCATTGACTCCTTACCTCACTGCACTGTGTCTTCCTTCCCCATAATTGCAATGAATGTGCTTTCACCAAGATCACAAGCCATCTTTTGTCACCAGGTCCAACTTTTTTCATATATTGACACATACTGAATATTCATTTAAATAACCTCCTAAAATAATAATATTTGTGCACACTGCTTCTGTTAATGAGCAGCAAATCTTTGACAGTTTCCTAGGCATGGGGCATGCTCTGGAGCATGAAGTACTGGGTACAAACCCAAGCTGTCCTGCTCCTTAAATGTGCGGTCCTGGCCAAGTCATTGTTCTTTGTGTCCCTCAACTTTTTGCCTACAAAATAGGAATTTGCAGCAGTATCTACCTCATAGGAGTGCTGTGACCATTAAATGAGACAATTCATAAAATATTAGCACATAAGAAATTTTCAGCCATATCTATTTTTATATATCATAATTTATATTACCATTCCCACAGGAATTAAAAAAAAAAGGATATAGACTGACATGAATTCACAACCGATGACACTGAAGTATGTTGCTAATAGGTGTATTAGTTTCCTAGGGCTTCAATTAAAAAAAATATGACAAAATTTGTGACCTAAAACAAGGGGAATTTAGTGTCTCACAGTTATGGAGACCAGAAGTCTAAAATAAGGTGTTGGCAAGGCCGCACTCTCCCTGAAGCCTCAAGAAGAGAATCCTTCCTTACCTCTTCCAACTTCTGGTAGCTCCTGGCTTTCCTTGGTTTGTGGCAGTGCCACTGATCTTCTTCCCTGTGTGTGTGCAATCTCTCTTTTGTTTCTCTTAGGAGGACAGCAGTCATTGAATCTAGGAACCACCTTAAATTCAGGGTAATCTCATCTCGAGATATTTAACTTAATTACATTTGCAAAGACTCTATTTTGAAATGAGGTCATGTTGACAGATATGGGGGTTAGGATTTGGACATACCTTTTGGGGGGCACAAATAAATCCACTAGAGTGATATAAGTTTATAAGACTACATGAAACCTGAGACCTCATCTTTTGAATATAAACATATAAATACATGCATGCAGAAATATCTAAATACCTGAATAAGAAAACTTTTGGAAGAATACAATGCAGGTGAAAACATTAGCAGGAATGATCTATGAGTGGCATATTTGTGGCAAGTAGGATAACACACATCAAATAAAAAGTAGTTAGGGGATGATTTGCTTCCTCTCCCACACCATGTGTAGGTATCTCCTCCTACAAAGAAATGACAGCAAAGCTCATTTATCATATAAGTGTGTATACATTTTATTTCTTGCTGCCTCTGATCCAAGTACCTCTATGAGATATCCATGCTTAAGTGAGCCCTTTTGTGAGAGGAAGAACACTGGGGAGAACAAACTTTAATTTGTTGAAGCATTATGGGTCACACATTTTCTATAGGTTTTCTCTTCTCTACTCATAACAGCTTTGTGAGGTAAGTATTACTATGACCATTTTACAGACAACTGAGGTCAGTCAGGCTTATGAAAGGAACTCAGGAACTCAGTACTCATGATCCCATACATCTACCTACTTAGAGATGTGTGTGTGTGTGTGTGTGTGTGTACACATTCACCTACTTAGAGATGTGTGTGTATGCACGTGTGTTGAAATACACAAAACATATTCACATACATATATCCTTTTGCAAAATTGAGATAGCATTATATATTTTTTTCAGCAACGTGCCTGTTGCACTTAGCATGATAGCCCAAGGTACTAATTTGTATTTCTCTAATTATTTTAATTAAGCATATGTTAAAAGGGCAGTGGGTATGCAGTTGGTTTTTTCCTCAGCCGTATTGAAGTATAATTGAGAAATTAAAATTGTATATATTTTGAAGTGTACAATTTGATGATTCGATATACGTATACATTGCAAAATGATTGCCACAATCAAGCTAATTAACACATCCATTACGTCACATGGTTACTTTTCTTTAATGAGAACTCTTGAGATCTAGCCTCTTAACAAATTTCAAGTATGCGATATAATACTATTAACTATGGTCACCATGCTGTACACTAGATCTCCAGAACTAATTCAATCATATAACTGACAGTTTGTATGTGTATTGTTTTTATGTGAATTATGTATTGATATCCTTTGCCCACCTATTTATTTACAAATAAGTGTCCATTCCATATCAAGAATATTAAGTAGGCTATTAAGGAGTAATGGAAGTAACTACTGGAAAACAAATAATAACCATTCTGAACACCAACAAAAAGGAGAGAGTGAAGTGGACAACCTAGTGAAAGACCTACTGAGGTTACATATATAGTTTATATGTGTGTATAAACATTATAACAGATCAGAGCCAAATGACCAAACATAGTGATCCCATCAAAAAGTGTAAATGGTAGAAATATTTCAAGGTTGCCATTGAAGCAACATCCAAAACCATTCTCTTTCAAGAGATACACCTAAAACAATGTCATTCACACAGTTAAGGCAATTGCAAATAAAAAAAGAAAGCAGGGTTTACAATCCTGATATTCAAGAAGATAGAATTGACATCAAAATGATTTAGATGAGAAAAAAGAGCACCATTGATAAAGCTAAAGGATAAAATTTACAAGGAAGATGTGAGTTATGAATAATTATGTACCCAGTCACACAGCAAAACTATTCATAGAGCAAAAGTTGTAGGAAGTATAAGGAGAAATAGGAAGAAAGACACTGATGATCAATGATTTTAACACAAGTCCCTCATTCCAAGAATGACCAATTTGCCCCCCAAAAATGTAATAATCATACAGAAGATCTAAACATCAGAATGCAAAAGACACACCTTATAGATAGACATCTGAATTCTGAAGCTTTACATTAGGTAATACATCTACTCTTCAGACGAACATGGAACATTCGTGAAAACTGACTCTTTCTGAGGCTGTTAAACAAATCTTAGAAATAAGTGGAAAATTCAGGTTAAAACTACAGAATTTGATGGGAGTAATGATAATGAAAATGCAATATATCAGAATTGGAAGCTAGAACAATTGTCAGAGTAAATTTTATGGTAAAAATACCTGTGTCAATAAAAATAAGCATAAATAAATAAAACATTCAGCCAAAAAGCCAGATAAGGGACCACAATGGAAACTAAAAGAATGTAGACAGAGAGAATCATTAAAAGTAAAATTAGAAATAAAAGGGTTAGAAAACAAAACTACAATAGAACTTATGCATAAAGATATTGGCAGGCTTGTTCAGGAGGGATCAACAAGATGCACAAATCAATGGTATAGTAATCAAGAAAACAGGCAGGAAAGGACAGACACAGAACATTTCAAGTAACAAGTGGGAAATTGTCATCAAAACAAAGGAAGATCTCAAGACTCTCAAGTGAGGAACTTGCACAACTCTATTCAACTACACTTGAACACATAGATGAAATGGACGTATTTCTAGAAAATTACAACTTAACCCAGTTGACCCCAGTTGAGACAGAAGGTCTAAACAAACCCATTACTTGGAAGAAATAGAGGAACGGGCTCAAGACTTCTCCCGTAGAAAAGCGACTGGATTCCCACCAACAGGGCAGGAGGGTTCCCGTTTCTCCACATCCTTGCCAGCATCTGTAGTTTCCTGAGTTGTTCATTTTAGCCACTCTGACTGGTGTGAGGTGGTAGCTCAGTGTGGTTTTGATTTGTATTTCCCTGATGATGAGTGATGTTGAGCATCTTTTCATGTGTCTGTTGGGGGAAGAGGGGAAAATGGGTGATGGGCATTGAGGAGGGCACTTGATGGGATGAACACTGGGTATTGTATGTAAGCGATGAACCACGGGAATCTACCCCCAAAACCAAGAGCACACTTTACACACTCTATGTAAGCCAATTTGACAATAAATTATATTAAACAAAAAGAAAGAAAGAAAAGTGGCTGGAGTGGTACTTTCCTCAGGCAAATTCTACCAAACTTTTAATGATAAGATGATGAAACAAGTACATAATTGATTCCAAAATCTCGCAAATTTTCACCAAAAATGAAAATTACAGTCTAATTGCACAGAAGAATATGACAAAGGGAGTTTCTTAAATATCAGCAAACACAATCCTATGGCACAAGCACGCACACACACACACACACACACACACACACACACCAGTTCATGACACGGTGCAGTTTATCCTAAGACTGCAAAGGTGTAATGTCATGAAATCTAATAATATGACTGTTGTATTAATAGAGCTGAAGAGAAAAATTACATGACCACCTCCACAGATGCAGAAAAGGCATTTGACAGCATCAATACCCATTCACATTCATCCATTGATCCATCCACGTTATAGAACTCAAGAAGATAGAAAGCAGAGGATAATATGTATATATATTTGTGTATATACATATATACATACATACACATACACACATACACACAAAGCCCCAGCATCCTGCTTAATGGAGAATCACTAGAGGCTTTCCTTATGAAGCCAAAAGCAAGACACGATGCCTACTTTTCTCCTCCAATATTCGACACCGTGTGAGAGGTGTTATGAATACAACTGACAAGGGCAAGCAATTAGAAGCAAAGGACGAGGTAAAATTCTCTGTATTTGTTGATAATATGATTACATGTTGGAACCCCCCCCCCCAATGCTAGGAAAAGTACAACAAACAAAAAGAGAGTCTAGGAAAGTAGCAGGTTATGCTGTCAACATCAAAACTCAATAACCTTCGTATGTACAAACAAACAAACAAACAAACAAAAGCATTATACGGTATAATGGGCGAGAAGGAAACGATTGGTCATAAACTCAGCTAGCAATGGGCAATGAATAAAGAAAAACCCCACAAAATTAAACTTGAGGCAGTAGAAAGACATATAATATTCTTAGGTAAGAACTCAATATCATAATGGTCCCAATGACCCTAAGTTAATTTACTAACTTAATGCAATCCCATTAAAATGCCATTAGCTGTTTTGATAGGCTTAGATAAGTTGATTGTCAGATTGTTTGATAGAATAAACAGCAATTGTCAAATAAATCTGGAAAATAAGTGTAATGGGAGGATGTGACAGTTGGTCCTATCAGATACTAAAGCACACAATACATAGTGTACAATATAAGAAGATGATGTTGACTCTTGAATTGACAGCATGACTAATGAAACAGAAAATATGATACTAATACAACCTAATTATATTTTCAAGATTAGGATGTGATTAAAGCAGCATTTCAAATCATTGGAGATGTGACTGATGATTTAGAAGTGCTGTTGTGACATTCAATAGTCAAATAATCCAATTTAAAAATGGGGAGAGGACACGAACAGACATTTACCCACAGAAGACATACAGATGTCCAACGGACAGAGCCTGGAGCCTGCTTCGGATTCTGTGTCTCCTTCTCTCTCTGCACTTCCCCTGCTCACTCTCTGTCTCTTCCTCTCTCTGTCTCTCAAAAATAAATAAACATTAAAAAATTAAAAAAAGAAAAGGTGCCCAACATCACTTATCATCAGGGAAATACAAATCAAAACCACAATGAGGTATCGCCTCACCCCTATGAGAATGGGTACAATCCAAACCACAAGAAATGACAAGTGTTGCCGACAATGTGGAGAAAAAGGAAACTTCTTGCACTGTTGGTGGGAATGCAAACGGGTGCAGCCACTGTAAAAAACAGTATGGAGTTTCCTCAGAAAGTTAAAAATGGAACTACCCTACAATCCAGTAATCGCACTACTGGGTATTTATGCAAAAATACAAGAACACTAATTCAAAAGGATACATGCACCCCTATGCTTATTGCAGCATTATTTACAATAGTCAAATTATGGAAGCAGTCCAAGTGCCCACCGGAAGATGAATAGATAAAGAAGAAGTGATACACACACACACACACACACACACACACACACACACGCACGCACACACGCACGCACACAGGAATATTATTCAGCCATAAAAAGGATGAAACCTTGCCATTTGAAACAACATGAATGGAGCTAGAGAGCATAATGTTAAGTGAAATAAGTCAGTCAGAGAAAGACAAATATTATATCACTTCGCTCATATGTGGCATTTAAGAAACAAATGAGGCTCACAACATGGCAGAGAAGTAGGGGATCTGTATTTCCCATGTCTCCCAAACAAAGAAGGACTGAAGCGAAAGGACTCTGAACCACAAGAGTCTGGGAGGAAAAGAAACTGAGTCTACAAGGGAGAAACTGGGACAGCTTGAGAGACCATAGGTGGGTGATTGCAAACTGGGGGAGATAAAATGGGCTGTGTAGGCACGGAGGGGAGGGATCCCCTTCTGCTGAGAGACAAAGAGCAGCTGGGGAAGTGTAGGACTGTATCTGGACAAGAGGAAAAACCTCGGACCAGGACGGAGAGGGATCCCATCTCTAACTGCAGGTTAGAGGATCTCTAACTGCAGATCCCATCTTTGGGCTGGGGTCCGCTGCCCTGTTAGCACACCTGGGGAGGAGGGGAGCCACCCCCGGGTTCACTGGGAGATCAGGGGCGCTGTCCACAGTAGGAGAAACCGGTCCCCTCCCCTGAAGGGCTGTGGCACAGGACAAAAGCAGCCGGGACCTCATATGGGGAGGCGCTTCCCCAGTACTGGGGCACACGGAGGCTGAGTTTAACTCCCAGCCAAGCCTCCAGGGCAAAGGAGTTGGAGGAGCAAGACAGACAGCCTTGTCTGCGCCTGCAGCACAGGGAGGATGGCTCCAAAGGAGTGATTCGGGACACTGGGTCATGGAGAAGAGACTGGGGATTTGCCATTTTTCTCCCCACCACCACCAAGGTGGGACCTCAGGGATCGGTCTGCAGGGCCCACAGTGGAGGCGGGACCAGCCTACGCCAAACCAGGTCCTTCCACGCTGGGTAACTGTGTATCTACTGGAGCTGGGTAGACACTGTAGGACCAGACAGACTCCTCCTCCTGATCAGTGCTGCTGCATTGCCTGGATTAATTCTGGGACACTTCTTGCTATATAGATATATTCCCCCCCCTCCATTTCTCCCTCTTATCTCTTCCCTCCTCTAGGCTGATTCCTCTGGTTATTGGTTGGTTTACACAGACATATTTAATCCATTCTCTTGATACATGTTCTACACCTCGTTCTTTACATTCCTTTCTCTCTCTCTGGAATAATCAAGCCATATAGTTTCTTTGTCTGGGTAATTTTATTCTCATTTCTTTTCCCCGCCTCCTTCCTTATTTTCCTTGCTCTTTCTCTGGATTAAGTCTTTTAGTCTCTCTGCCTGGTTAATGTTTATTTTTTTCTTTTTCCCCGCCCCTGTCCTTTCTCTTTGTATGTGCTCTTCCATCAGCACCGCCTCCACCCTGTTCTTTACTTTTAGCTGGTGTTTCTGGGCTTTTGCTGTCGGATTGTTTTGGTTTTTTGTTTTTGTTTGTTTGTTTTATATGTTTGTGTGTTTGCATGTTCTTGTCTCCTGTTTGACTGTCTGTTTGTTTTCCTTTACAGGGGTATGTCAAGGAAAAAATCAAAGCACACCTGGTGGAGGGTCCAAGACATGACTATGAGTAGGGAACTAAACTAACCAAAGTCACAACAGAGAGCAAGTAACACTTTCCAAAAAAATACCTCCTGAGGGGCCAGGCCCTGGACAGTGTATGACCACCCTTTAATATAGCAGTGCTCACAGGTGCAGAGCACACAACAAATTTTAAAACTCACAAGGGACAGAAAACTAGCTAAAATGATGAAACGAAAGAATTCACCTGAAAAGAAATTCCAGGGAGTAGCGACTGCTAAAGAATTGATCAAAACAGATTTAAGCAACATAACTGAACAAGAATTTAGAATAATAGTCATAAAGTTAATTGCTGGGCTTGAAAAAAGCATACAGGACAGCAGAGAATCTATTGCTACAGAGATCAAGGGACTAAGAAATAGTCATGATGAATTAAAAAATGCTATAAATGAGGTGCAAAATAAAATGGAGGCGGCCACAGTGCAGATTGAAGAGGCAGCGGGGAGAATAGGTAGATTAGAAGATAAAATTATGTAAAAACAGGAAGCTGAGAAAAATAGAGGTTAAAAAAAATCCAGGATTACAAGGGGAGAATTAGAGAATTAAGTGATTCAATCAAACGGAACAATATCCGTATCATAGGAATTCCAGAAGAAGAAGAAGAAGAGAGAGAGAGAAAGGGGCTGAAGGTGTACTTGAACAAATCATAGCTGAGAACTTCCCCAATCTGGGGAAGGAAACAGTCATTGAAATCCAAGAGGCACAGAGAACTCCCTTCAGGCATAACTTGAATCGATCCTCTGCACAACATATCATAGTGAAACTGGCAAAATACAAGGATAAAGAGAAAACTCTGAAAGAAGCTAGGGATAAATGGGACTTAGCCTACAAGGGTAGACAAATGAGGGTAGTAGCAGACCTATCTACTGAAACTTGGCAGGCCAGAAAAGAATGGCAGGAAATCTTCAATGTGATGAACAGGAGAAATATGCCCCCAAGGATCCTTTATCCAGCAAGCTTGCCATTGAGACTAGAAGGAGAGATAAAGCTGTTCTCGAACACACAAAAACGGAAGGAATTCATCACCAGTAAACCAGCCCAACAAGAGATCCTAAGGAGGACTCTGTGAGTGAAAAGTTGCAAGGACCAAAATGTACCAGAGACATCACTACAAGCATGAAACCTACAGATAACACAACAAGTCTAAACTCGTATATTTCAATAATAACACTGAATGTAAACGGACTAACTGGCCCCATCAAAAGACATAGGGTATCAGAATGGATAAAAAACAAGATCTATCTATTTGCTGTCCACAAGAGACTCATTTTAGACCCCAGGTCACCTTCAGATTGAAAGTGAGGGGATGGAGAACCATCGATCATGCTCCTGGAAGTCAAAAGAAAGCTGGAGTAGCCATACTTATATCGGACAAACTAGACTTTAAATTAAAGACTATCACAAGAGATGAAGGGGGGCATTATATAATAATTACATGGTCTATCCATCAGGAAGAGTTAACAATTATAAATGTCTATGCACCGAATACGGTAGCCCCCAAATATATAAAACACTTAATCACAGACATAAGCGCCCTTATTGATAAGAATATGGTAATTGCATGGGACTTTAATACTCCACTTGCAGCAATGGACAGATCATCTAGATGGAGAATCAGTAAAGAAACAATGGCCCTGAAGGATACATTGGACCAGATGGACTTGACAGATATATTTAGAACTCTGCTTCCCAAAGCAACAGAACACGCTTTCTTCTTGAGTGAACATGGAACATTCTCCAAGATAGATCACATACTGGGTAACAAAACAGCCCTCAATAAATATAAAAGAATTGAGATCATCCCATGCACACTTTCAGATCACAATGCTATGAAACTTGAAATCAAGCACAGGAAAAAGTCTGGAAAAACTCCAAAAGCATGGATGTTAAGGAACGTCCTACTAAAGAATGAATCAGTAAACCAGGAAATTAGAGAAGAAATTCAAAAAAATATATGAAAATAAATTAAAATGAAAATGCAACAATCCCAAACCTTTGGGGTGCAGCAAAGTCACTCCTAAGAGGAAAATACATCGCAATCCAGTCCTATCTCAAGAAACAAGAAAAATTGCAAATACAAAGTCTAACAGCACACCTAAAGGAACTAGAAGCAGAACAGAAAACACACCCCAAACCCAGCAGATGAAGAGAAATAATAAAGATCAGAGTAGTAATCAACAATACAGAATTTAAAAACCACACAGTAGAACAGATCAATGAAACCAAGAGCTGTTTTGGTGAAAAAATAAACAAAATTGATAAACCTCTAGCCAGGCTTCTCAAAAAGAAAAGAGAGAAGACTCAGACAGATAAAATCATGAATGAAAATGGAATTCTTACAACCAATCCCTCAGAAATACAAGCAATTATCAGCAACTAGTATGAAAAATTATACACCAACAAACTGGACAAGGAAGAAATGGAAAAATTCCTACACATCCACACACTACCAAAACTCAAAGGGTAAAAAATAGAAAATTTTAACAGACACATAAGTAGTGAAGAAACTTAATAAGTTATCAAAAATAAAAAAAAAACACACAATAACAGTACTGTGCCAGATGGCTTCCCAGGGGAATTCTATCAGACATTTAAAACAGAGTTAATACCTATCCTTCTCAAGCTGTTCCAAAAAACAGAAACGGAAGGAGGACTTTTGGACTCATTCTATGAAATCAGCATTACCTTTATTCCCAAAGCAGACAGAGACCCCACAATAAAGGAGAACTACAGGCCATTATCCACAATGAATAGGGATGCAAATATTCTCAAGAAGATACTAGCAAATCAAAATCAACAGCATATAAATAGAATTATTCACCATGATCAAGTGACATTCATTCCTGGACTGCAGAGCTGGTTCAATATTCACAAATCAATCAATGTAGTACATCACATTAAAAAAAAAAAAAGATAAGAAGCATATGATCCTGTCAACAGATGCAGAAAAAGCATTTGGAAAAACATAACATCGTTTCTTGGTAAAAACGCTCGAGAAAGTCAGGATAGTAGGAACATACTTAACATCATAAAAGTCATTTATTAAAAGCCCACAGCTGATATCATCCTCAGTGGGGAAAAACTGAGAGCTTTTCCCCTGAGATCAGGAACATGACAGGGAAGTCCACTCTCACCACTGTTGTTTAACATAGTGTTGGAAGCCCTAGCATCAGCAATCAGACAACAAAATGAAATCAAGGGCATCAAAATGAGCAAAGATGAAGTCAAACTTTCACTTTTCACAGATGACATGATACTCTACCTGGGAAACCGGACAGACTTTACCAAAACTCTGCTAGAACTAATACATGAATTCAGCAAAATCACATGGTAGAAAATCAATGTACAGAAATCGGTTGCATTTTTATACACCAATAATGAAGCAACAGAAAGAGAAATAAAGAAACTGATCCCATTCACAATTGCACAGAGAACCATAAAATACCTAGGAATAAACGTAACCAAGCATGTAAAAGATCTGTATGCCGAAAACTCTAGAAAGCTTAGGAAGGACATTGAAGAAGACACAAAGAAATGGAAAAACATTCCACGTTCATGGTTTGGAAGAATAAATATTGTCAAAAGGTCAATACTACCCAAAGCAATCTACACATTCAATGCAATCCCAATAAAAATTGCACCAGCATTCTTCTCAAAGCTAGAACAAGCAACCCTAAATTTGTATGGAACCACAAAAGACCCCAAATAGCCAAAGCAATATTGAAGAAGAAACCAAAGCGGGAGGCCTCACAATCCCAGACTTTAGCCTCTACTACAAAGCTGTGATGATCAAGACAGTATGGTATTGGCACAAAAACAGACACACAGACCGATGGAATAGAATGGAGAACCCAGAATTGGACCCACAGATGTGTAGCCAACTAATCTTTGCCAAAGCAGGAAAGAGTATCCAATGGAAGAAAAGACAGTCTCTTTAACAAATGGTGCTGGGAGAACTGGACAGCAACATGCAGAAGAATGAAACTAGACCACTTCCTTACACCATTCACAAAAAGAAACTCAAAATGGATAAAGCACCTGAATGTGAGATAGGAAACCATCAAAACCCTAGAGGAGAAAGCAGGAAAAAAACCTCTCTGACCTCAGCTGCAGCAATTTCTTACTTCACACATCTCCAAAGGCAAGGGAATTCAAAGCAAAAATGAACTTTTGGGACCTCATGAAGATAAAAAGCTTCTGCACTGCAAAGGAAACAATCAAGAAAACTAAAAGGCAACCGACGGAGTGGGAAAAGATATTTGGAAATGGCATATCGGATGAAGGGCTAGTATCCAAAACCTACAGAGAACTCACCAAACTCGACACCCAAAAAACAAATAATCCAGTGAGGAATTGGGCAGGAGACATGAATAGACATTTTTCCAAAGAAGACTTCCAGATGGCCAGCAAACACACGAAACGATGCTCAACGTCACTCCTCATGAGGGAACACAAATCAAACTGCACTGAGATACCACCTCATGCCAGTTAGAGTGGCTAAAATGAACAAATCAGGAGACTATAGATACTGGCCAGGATGTGGAGAAATGGGAACACTCTTGTACTGTTGGTGGGAATGCAAACTGGTGCAGCTGCTCTGGAAAACAGTGTGGAGGTTCCTCAAAAAAATTAAAAATAGAACTACCTTATGACCCAGCAATAGCACTGCTAGGAATTTACCCAAGGGATACAGGAGTGCTCACGCATAGGGGCACATGTACCCCCATGTTTATAACAGCACTTTCAACAATAGCCGAATTATGGAAAGAGCCTAAATGTCCATCAACTGACGAATGGATAAAGAAGATGTGGCTTATATATACAATGGAGTACTACTTGGCAATGAGAAAGAATGAAATCTGGCCATTTGCAGCAACTTGGATGGCACCAGAAGGTATTATGTTAAGTGAAATAAGTCAGTCAGAGAAAGACAGATACCATATGTTTTCACTCATGTGTGTATCTTGAGAAACTTAACAGAAGGCCATGGTGGAGGGGAAGGGGAAAAATGTTACAGTGATGGAGGGAGGCAAACCATGAGAGTCTCTTGGACACTGAGAACAAAGTAAGCGTTGATGAGGGGTGAGGGAGATGGGAAAGTGTGTGAAGGGCATTGGGGAGGGCACTTGTTGGGATGAGCACTGGGTATTGTATGGAAAGCAGTTTGTCAATAAATTATATTAAAAAAAAGAAAAAAAATAAGAAACAAAACAAGTGAACAAAGAAAATCGAGGGAGGGAAGGAGGGAAAGAGAGAGATAGAGAGAGACAGAGAGAGAGGAGAGAGAGACACTTAACTCTAGATAACAACCCAATGGTTACCAGAGGGAAGTTGTGTGTGGGGTAATGGTTGAAAAAGGTGATAGAGATTAAAGACTATACTTATCATGATGAGTACTGAGTAATATATAGAATTATTGAGTCGTTATATTACACACGTGAAACAAATGGAACACTATATGTTAGCTATACTGGAATTCAAATTTAAAAACAATTAAGAAAAATGAAGTGGCGTGGTGATAACAAGATATCCATTCACTCAGGTAAATAGGTAAAAATGGACCCATTTCTCTGTCTTAAATCAGGAAGAATTTCAAATGCTTCAAATACTTGTAAGTTTAAAAATGAAATAATACAAGTATTCAAAGAAAGCACTAGAAGCATTAAGTGATAGGGTGCAGAATGAGCCCCAGTTTTGGAGGGAATTTGGTGTGTTACTCCTATTTCTGGTGTCTGACTCCATTATCTCCACTCAGTGACTCATCTCCCTATTCTGTGGTCCACTTACCAACAAGTAGGTGTCTACTCAATATCTAACATGCTCCTCACGCAGTGATCTTGTGCTGTGAAAGATCAAGGTAAGTGCCCATAAGGTCCTGCCAGCAATAGTGAGCTTTATAGGCCATTCTGATACACATGAAACAATTGCAAAGAAGGGTGTAAAGCAGGGCTCTTGCAAATACTTAACAGCTTTCTGCCATCAGTCTCTCCGTCCCTTGTTAGAACATGGAATGTTCAGCGATTATTTATTTTTTTATTAATCTTTAAATTTTTTTTTGACAAATTTCATTATCCAGATGCAAAATCAACAAGAATTTTTTTTTTTTTTTTAACTTGGAGCATACTTGGAGGATACTTCAGAATACATGGTTCTTTTTTCAATTTATTTTTTCAGAAAGAGGGAGAGAGAGAGTGAGAAGGAACATGCAGCGGAGGGGCAGAGGAAGAATGAGAGACTCTTAAGTAGGCACCACACCCAGTGTGGATTCCAATGCAAGGCTTGATCTCACGACCATGAGATCATGACCTGAGTTGAAATCAAGAGTTGGACACTAAACCAGCTGAGCCACCCAGGTGCCCCCAGAATACATGGTTCTAATATATATATATATATATGGCACATTCCATCCAAGCAAAATAGAATACACATTTTCCTCAAGTACACACAGAAGAGGCCCCTGATTAAATCATGTAAAAAGAGACATAACAAATATTAACTTCATGTCCTAAGAATAAAAGGAGAGAAGACTCAGAAACAAAAGTGAGAAATGGAAGAGAAAACAATACAACAGATACTTCATAAATACATAGTGTGATAGGAGATCAGTATAAACAATTACACACTAACAAATCAGATAACGTAGAAAAAAAGAACAGATAACTCCTAAGAATGCACAAGTTACCAAGATGGAATCATGAATCTTGAATCCAAGAAATAGGAAATCTTCTTAGACCAATAACAATAATGAAAATCGAATTAGGAGTCAAAAATCTCCCAGAACAGAAAAGCCCAAGACTACATGGCTTCACTGGTGAATTCTACCAAACATTTAAAAAAATATAATTAATGACAATCTTTGCCAAAATCTTACAAATAATGTAATAGAGGGAACACATTCAAAATCATTCTATGAGGCCCATTTTATCGTGATACCAAAGCAGGATAAAAACAAGAACAAAAAAGTCTAGTTTGTCCAATGTAAGTACTGATACTCTGGCTTTCTTTTGACATCCGTTTGTGTGATAAATGTTACTCCATGCCCTCACTTTCAATCTGCAGGTGTCTTTAGGTCTAAAATGAGTCTCTTGCAGGCAGCATACAGATGGATGCTTTTTTTTAATCCATTCTGACACCCTATATGTTTTGATTGGACCATTTAGTCTGTTTACACTCAAAGTAATTATTGATAGATAGGTATTTATTGCCATTTTGTTACCTGCTTTGTCATTGTTTCTAGAGATTTTCTCTGATCCTTTCTTGTCTTTGTGACTTTTGGTCTCTCCTTTCCACTCAAAGAGTCCCCTTTAATATTTCTTGCAGGGCTGGCTTAGTGGTCAGCCTTTAATTAACTCCTTTAATTTTTGTTTGTCTAGGAAACTCTTTATCTGTCCTTCTATTCTAAATGATAGCCTTGCTGGATAGAGTATTCTTGGCTGCAGACTTTTCCCATTCAGCACTTTGAATATATCATGTCAATCCCTTCTGACTTGCCAAGTTTCTATTGAGAAATCTGCAGCTAGCCTTATGGGTTTTTCCCTTGTAAGTTAAGGTCTTCTTTGGTCTTGCTGCTTTTAAGACTTTTTCTTTATAATTACACTTTGCAAAATTAATTAATTGGTGTTGGCCTGCTTTTGCTGATTTTGATGGGAGTTCTCTGTGGCTCTTGGATCTGGATGTCTGTTTCCTTCCCCAGATTAGTAAAGTTTTCTGCCCTTATTTCCTGAAATAGATTTTCTGCCCCCTTTTCTCTCCCTTCTTCTGGGACTCTATATTACGAATGGTATTATGTTTGATGGAATCACTGAGTTCCCTAAGTCTATTCTCATGTTGCATAATTCTTTCTCCCTTTTGTTCAGCTTCATTATTTTCCATTATTTTGTCTTCTAGGTCACTAATTCATTCCACTGCTTTTTTCATCCTGCTGTTCATTACATCAGGCCTGTTTCCAATCTCTCATTTATTGTATTCTTCATCTCTGATTGATCCTTCTTTAACTCTTTTATCTCTGTGGTAAGGGTCTCGCTGATGTCTTCATTTTTTTTTTCTCAAGCCTAGTGAGTATCCTTATGATTGCTACTATAACAGAGATTTTTGCCCTCTGCAAAGAGAAGTAAAAAACACTGCTCAATAAAATATGTCTCTCTACCTTCAGGACCAGGTTTAAATGACACAGGAGGCAAAGGCCCTCCCTGTCTCTTACGCTGCATGTTGGCGAGGACTAGGATCAAGGCTAATAGGATGCTGGCCTGGGACTCATTTGCTGCATAAGAATAGCTGGTGTCTCCAGAGCCAAGGCCCTGACCATGCCTTCACATACACTTGGGGAGACTAGAACAGAAATCCAGGCCTGCTGACCTCAAGTCCTGTGCTTTCCCTTCAATCTGCCCCCCTCATACTGAGTAGAGCGCTCGTCAACTCCCCCTCCCTTCTACACCAGAGTTAGTTCACTCACTTTGGGCCCCAATCTCAGGAGGGCAGTGCTCCTCCCTGACTCAGAAATTCAGGCAGTCATCTCAATCCAAGTTCATGGAATGTTAACTGCCAAACCTTTCCACGTGTTTGCTTGGCAATAAACATGGGAAATCTTTCAAAGATTACACGTCCTTGGGCCTGCCATCACCGGTCTGGTAATGCCTCCTCAGGAAGCGGTTAAGCACATGCGTGTGTCCCTAGACACAGAATGCCTATGCTTGCAGCTCACTCATTTCAATGCTCTGGCAGGGGCTGAGTTTAGATAGAGAGTGAGAGATCTCAGGGGAAAAGGAGTTAGGGAGGGGAGCGAGGGAAAGAGGTTCACATAATCATACTCTGTTTTCACAGCCCTGGGATTCCACCAAGGGTTTTGGTCATGGATGAAGAGGGAAATCCTCCAGTTCCACTGAATGTTTCTCATTCCTTAAGATACTGCCTTCTGACACACGGTTTAAGTCCCTGCATATCCCACATCCTTCTTTCTCCTCAGCAGAGACAATGGTTCTATTTCCTTGATTCAAGCCCTGGAGGCCCCCGCAGTAGCCGAGTACTAATGGTTTATATTAGGAAAGACGGTTGGAGCTGTTTCAGAACTGCAGAAGGAGTGGTCTTCTAGAGCTGTGGGTCTCCAACATTCCCGACACTTTCAAAGATGCATTCAGATCTGTCCTGACAGCCACCTACTTCCTGCAGCCCCCAAGTTCCAAATGGGGGCACCAGGCAGTAATAATAAGAAATTGCCATTCACAGTGTTTAAAAAATGTCAAAAACATGATAATTTAAAAGTACTACAGGTCACTAAGCCACAGGAATAGACAGCGCATCATAGGGAATATAGTCAATGGTATTTTAAGAGCGTTGTATGGTGACAGATGACAGCTACACTTGTGGTGACCATAGCATAACATATGGAGTTGTTGAATCACTATGTCTTACACCTGAAACTAATGTAACATTGTGTGTCAACTATATTCAAAGCAAAAACAAAGTACTACAGGTCAGTATAAAAATTAACCATTGGCTTGGGAAGTGTCAAATGTCAGTGCCAAAATACACTTAGGGCAATTGGAGCCCTGGTGGCTTCAAGGCACAGTGAAGAAACTAGAATAATTCCAGGTTTCATGACTGAGCAGACATTCACATAGCAGTTTCTCCAAATTCCTTAGCCTTTCCTAACTTCAAATACCCTGACTTAAACAATAAACTGAATAATAGTTTACTTGAATAAGAGTTTGGATAAAAGGAGATACTATTTTCAGTACTATTTGCTTATATTAGCTTTGCCAGTGCTGATTTTCCCACCTTCTAGATCATCTTTCCTGGAGGAAATGCCTGTTCCTCTGACTCCTCCGTATCTGTCTACTGCCTTGAAAAACAGTCAATTCGCATGGTTCCCATTCCCAGGTCTCTCGGCCCCAGGGGCAAAATTTCACTTGGACCACCATTATTATCATCGTCGTCGTCGTCGTTGTCGTCATCATCATCATCATCATCACCTCCAAGAGTGGTTGTTGAGTGAGCACCCATGGTGGAGTGTAAAATGACCAATCATAAATCCTTGGTGGCCTATCATCTACATAACAGGTTGCTGGATATATGAAATATTCCTGACTCTTCTTTCATTTTGTCCCCTCTCACCCACAGAGGGCTTTTACACTTTTCCCGTTATCAATCCCTTTTTGCTTAGGACGTGAAGTTTTAATACCACAGGTGAAATGCCAAGTGTTTAAGTACTGTGGTCCTTTGCAGTGTCACGAACTGTTGTAACATAAAGGATAGCAACTTCCTACCCTCAAAACCTCATTTTTAGGCCATTTGGAGTTAATATCTGTTAAGAATGGATTGATTATTGTGATGAGCACAAAAGCTGGAACCCAATTATATGGTTTATGATATGTGGAAATCTTACTTAGGCTCTACTGGCTTACCCTTGGTCATCTGTAAAAGGAGACCCACAATGCTTTCCTTACAGAACTGTAGGGGGAGGTAAATGGGAAACCTGGTACAGAGTACATGACACATAGGAAGACTTCAAGAAATGTGCGTCCTGTCCTATCTTTCTCCTCCTTCCCAGAGAGTGATGACTATTACCTAAAACCGAACAACATAACTCCCACAGAGACCACCCGGAAATGTGGTAGTAAGTATCCCCCACTCACATAATGAATGAACCTTTAGGACCACTTCTGTGTTGCAGGACGGCTTTGCTGAGGGATTTGGGGGTGAGAAAAGAAGATCATCAAGCTGTGCCTTTTAATTCATTGTCATATCACTTTTCTATGTTTATCTTCTACATTGATATTGGAAAAGCAGTTTCCCGTGGAGCCCCCAAATGAAGAGAGAGTGCAGATAAAGAGGAGGCAGGAATCACAAGCCCTTGACCCGGACACCAGACCCATTACACCCTACGGGACCATGCACCGGAATTCCATCAGCTTCACCATCAGCTTCTTCAAAGAGAAGGGCTGGGGAGTGTGTATCCACGTGGGCACAATACTGGAAATGTGTGAAACTGCAAGTTCTCAAGCCCTAGAAGATTTTCATCTATCAAGGAGACTGTTGGTTGTCTTTTGGGGAATGTAAGAGGTAGAATCTCATTCCTGTTCCTGCCTAGGTGACTCTGGAAGATGGACTTCCCTTTGTGATGAGTCTGAGTTTATCATCTGTCAAATGGGTATAATGATGCCATCCTCAGAGAATTTTTGTGAGAGAATGCTGCACATATATAATTGTGTGCATGTTTCAGCTACAAACATATAAGTGTTATCGTGGTGTAAGTGCCCTTTGGCATCCTCTTTTCTCTGAAAATAGTGTTTCTGAGACTTCTCTAATAAGGTGACGGTGGGGCTGTTTTGATATGACCAGCCATGTTTCCATGGCCCTTCTTACACATGCTTCCTCGGGCACAGGTTCCTAAGTTCTCTGCAGGTCAGAAATAAGAGTGGGGCTGCTGATGGGACCCCACTTTCCTCTCTGACATAAGTTGCCTAATGTCTCTGCAAAGAAGTTGCAAAGAACCAAATTAGCTCTCCTCCAGCAGTATATGGAGTTCTCATTATCCTGTTCCAGCCAATTTCCATCTAAACAGGATGCTGAATAAACAGAAACTCACTGAGCAGGTTTGCTTGTCAAACTCTAGAATTATTGTAGGACATACTATGAGGCATAAAATGGGACCATTAGCTAAACACTTAGAAATGTGTATGAAAAATATGTCATTAAAAGAGAAGTGAGATAGGGAAAAATGAAAGCATTCTAATATTCTAAAGGGGTGATATCACATTAGGGATTAATATTAATAATGTGGTAAGACCCACGCTTTGCAGAGATCTGGAGAAAGAGGCATAACCTCCTCGCCATGTGTGTCTGTGCTTTGGAGTCACACACACCCATGAAGGAAGGATAGCCATACCTCACTACCAGGGTTATCCTGAGATTTAACCCAGCCACTGAATGAAAAACAGGAGTCAGAGCCTTGTAAGCAGTTTCCTCTGTAAAGATTAGCTGTCTTTCCTCCCTGGAGCCGGGAACTCCTGTGGCAACTTGTCCTGCCCTCTCAGCCAGGGCCCCTTAACTTGGGTGCTTCAGAATCACCTTGCTGATTCTTTTCTTTACCCTTCTCTGAATCTCCCCAAAAGGTGGAAATCGGGCTTTTGTATCAAAGGCCACTTAGGTTATTAAGCCATGATCAAATGGGCCCCAGAAAACAAATAAAGCATCATTTGGCACCAACAACCTGTGGGAATGACTTTTCCCCTTCATTCCAGCAACGCCAGGTATTACTAGCTTTTGTTTTTATTGCTCACCCAATCTTCTCATATTCCCTAGACATGCCTCACGGGAGAGTCTTCTGAGAGGGTCGTCAAACTTACAGATTCACAGCTCTTGTCCCTCTGCAGTATCTCCAGGAGCTCAAAGAGAGTACATGCTTCTTTGATGTTAACCCACAGGTAAACTGAGAGGACACAAAATTCCTTACTTAAGTGGAAATGGTGTGTTGATTTTAATCCCTGACTCCAAACTTCACGGATCAAGAGAAGAGATCGCAAATGACTGATGATGCCCTACTTGTAAAAAGATACCATCAACTGGGGACGGTGACCCCAGCGTGGGGCCAGGGTCTGCCTCTACTTCTCTCATTCCCTGGGCTATTTTGTGTGGACAAAGATGTGTTCCATGACGCTCTGAGGGCATGTGCGTCTTGGGCATTAAGGAGAAGGAGGAATGCTAGGGAGGTGTTAGCTGTTAAGGAAACCCTTAGCATAAAGGATGCTGATGGAAGAAATGAGTGCAAATCAGGGGCCTTTGATCAGGTTGGCCAGTTATGAATGTGATGCCTAATAATAGGGGTGGCACATGCTCCTTTCTCAGAGGCATGAGAAATCCCTGTGTGGGGATGACACTTCAATGTTTGTGTGCCTTGGAACCTAGTTCTGTAGGCAGCTCCTGGTATGTGAGTGTAGGGCCTCACATGGTGTGGAAGGGGTGTTGTTGGGAGGGTAGACTCTTTTGAAGAACATAAACGGTCAGAGCTACTTTTGAGACCCCGCTACCTGTGGCCAGGACAGCATCCTCCAGCTGAGAGAGGGACAGGAGAGAAAGCTACATCAGCATAGGTTTCTCTCTTTTTCTCTGTCTCTCTCTGTTTTCCCCCCTATGGGCAACTAATGTTTATTGCTCATCTCTTTCCAATTAGACTTTCATATTCATGTTGTAATACTCCTCAACACATTAATCTAATCTTGACATCTCCTATACACTAATAAAAGTAAAAGAAAATCTAATATGTAATTCTAGTAAGAGAATAAAATCACACAATTAATTTCAGAGATAAAATAATGACAGGATAAAATTCTACTCCTATTTCTAGTTTATAAAACAGAGCTAGAGCTTAATAAAAATACTGGTTTAGCATGGATGTAAGAATTTTGTGTTGTTTGATAGGTGTCTCTCTCTCTTTTTAAAATGTTTGTTTTTGAGAAAGAGAGAGAGAGAGACAGAGAGAGCATGCACATGCGAGTGGGGAAGGGGGAAAAAGAGAGGGAGAGAGAGAGAATCCCAAGCAGGCTCCCCACTGTCAGCGCAGAGTCTGACGTGGGACTCAGTCTCACGAACCATGGGATCATGGCCTGAGCCAAAACCAAGAGTATGGTGCTTAAATGACTGAGCCACCCAGGCGCCCCATTGGTAGCTGTCTCCTAAAGAAAGAAGCACCCACTGGTAAAATGAGAATGAAGATCATCAACTTTGGCTGAGCGAGATGTTGGACTGAGGCATTTTGAGCCATTTACATGTTTCATAAACTTGAACTAGAGCTTAGGTTGGCTGAATCCCAGCTCTGTGTTCTCCTCATGAAGCACTGCACTCCTTGCCCTTCAAAGGACAGGCAAGATTTCCTTCTTATCTTAAGGTTGAATAGTATTCCACTGTGTGTGTGTGTGTGTGTGTGTGTGTGTGTGTACACATACACACATACATATATACATACAAATATATATACACACTCACTTACTTGTGGAAACCTTTAAAAAAAAAAGTCAAAGTCTTAGTAATAGAGAGTAGAATGGTGGTTACCAGGGTCTGGAAATGGGAAGAAGGGGAGATATTGACCAAAGGGTACAAACTTTCAGTTACAAGATGAATAACTTCTAGAGATCTAATTTACAGTATGGCGACTATAACTAACAATAATGTATCGTATACTTGACATTTGCTAAGAGAGTAGATCTCAAGCGTAATCACCAAACATGCAGAAAGGTGGTAAATATGGGGGTAGATGGATAGGTTAACTAGTTTTATTGTGGTAATCATTTCACAATGCACACATATACCAAAACATCAGTTTGCACACCCTAAATACATGTAGTTTTTATGTATATGTCAAATATAAAGAAATAAAAAAAAATTAAAAAAAGACACAAAGGCCAGTGCCAGGTTTTACTGGTTTGAAGACACAGTTTCATCACCAAAAAGGGGGGACTGACAATACTCCCTTACGGGGTGGTTCTGAAGATGTAACCCCACCCTGTGTGTGCATAAAACAAGGCCCATGCAAATATAACCCCTTAGACACTGGAGTGATTGGAATATGGAGGGATTGGTCAATGGTGCAGTTTGCCCAGGGCACAGAGGGCTTGGCACACAAGAGCTAGACATACAGGCTGGGTCCATAGGATGTGGGGCCTTGGCAGGGAGAGGAGGTGGGCTGCCTTTGAGGGTGTTTGTAAGAGTGATTGTCTTTATCCACTTTCCTAATATCACCAGCATTAACCGGGACTGCTGCTCCTTCCAGGGGATATATTTGACTCTCAGGCTCTGCTTCTATACAACAGTCTCCCTCTGAGACCACAGCAGGACTCAGAGACACTGCTCTGGTCAGCTGTGTCCACAGCATCCTGGAGAGGGGAAGATGAGAAGGGGGTGGGAATAGGTCTGGGAAGCCCTTCCAGGGGTGGGGTCCTGGGTTCTGGAGCAGCCTGCTCTCCCAGAGGGGCTCGTTCCACAGTGTGGACATGTTAGGTGACACTGATGAGGGAAGACAGTGAGTAAATGGGATAGATTAATGAGCCAAATACAGATATGGGGTCAAAACACTAAATAAAGCTTGTGTTTAGTGTTTCCACATACACAGGACTGTTTCCAAACAGAATTGGTGGCATGCTCTCCATACTGGTTCATGAATTATTCTAATGAATAACACATCTTTTTTTTTTCTCCTTTCAAAAATTAGGAATTTTAATATTAAAGAAAGCAAAAAGCACAATGGAGACAGATGCCCCTTTGCTGGTCACATCGAGAATTGCAGTTCTAAAAATCTTGGATGGGGACACAGCCAGAGTGGTGGGAAGGAAGCAGAAAAGGACCTGGGTTTGGTGGGACCAGAAAGAGCCTTCCAGGGGCCCCTGGGTGGCTCAGTCAGTTAGGTGTCTGACTTTGGCTCAGGTCATGACTTCGTGGTTCGTGAGTTTGAGCCCCACATCGGGCTCTGTGCTGAGAGCTCAGAACCTGGAGCCTGTTTCGTATTCTGTGCTGCCCTCGCTCTCTACCCCTCCCCCTGCTTCAACTCTCTCTCTCTCTCTCTCTCTCTCAAAAATAAACATTAAAACAAATTAAAATAGCCTTCCGGAAGTTTCTACCCACTGGCAGAAGTCCCTCTGCATCCATCACTTTTTGTTATCTGTAAGTCTTAAAACAGAAAGGTCATCCCTGTCTGAGTTGGAGAGGAAGCTGCACTTTGAGCATTTGTATGGGATGATAGAGCTTGCGACATAAAAACACAGACTCGCAGAATATTGTGTTTCAGCCATAGAAACACACACACACACACACACACACACACACACACACACACATAATCTACCATGTCTAAGCAATTAGTTTTGAACTTGCTTTCCCTCCCACGAGCACTCTATTTTGTACATGTTTCAAAAATAGTAAGTACATATGTACTTTTTCCTTTGTCAATCCATTTCTAAATTCCTTGTCTCCACATTTTTACCTTGATGATTCTCCTGATGTAACATTTCAAACAATATGTGAATGTGTATTTATAAATTAACGTTACTTGGTATCTGTCATTTTCTAATCCCCATCCTCTGACCGAAAGGGGCCTCTGTCAATAGATGGGTACATACTCTCCAGAGGTGGTTATTTGTAGGTAGAGATTTAACTTGCATGTGCAGATTATATATGTGTGTGTGTATATATATATATATATATTTAATGTATATTATATATAATATATATATATTTTTATTCACGTGTTCTTCAAAATTATAGTATGTTACACATACACGTCTTTAGCTTCCTTTCCCATCTATTGTTATTCATATTAATTATTCTATGAATTTCACTGGTGGTTGTGGCTTTGGAATTCAAAATTGTTTTTGTGCGTGTACATTTTTTCAGTGAGTTTTCTGTAGCGGTCCTATATCCATCTCTTCGTTGGTTAATACATGTGCTTCATATTGCAAGCTGGTCGCTTTCAGCTTTCCCACACACTTAGTGGGTGTTGCCATATTGCCCCCCAGAGTGGCTGTACACTCACCAGTGGCACCTGTCAGTTCTCCTTGCCCATATCACACATCTGAAGGGGCAGGTTGTGTTCCTGATTCTAAAGATGGGCCTTGGAGTCAGGCAAACAGACCAGATGATACTGGCTCTATCTCTAAAAAGCTGTGTGAACCTAGAAACATAAGTAACCTCATTGAGCCTCACCTTTCTGGTGTGTGAATGGAAATCCTGGTTTCTACCTTAAGGGAGCATTGTGAGGAGTTCAAGGGGAAACCACCCTCAAGATCCCAGCATGAGCCTTGGCATATCATCCACAATGCCAATGTTTGCTGTCTTCCCATCCCAACTGCTCCAATCTTTGATTGCGATGGGGTTTCTTACCTTAATAACATCACGACATTTTGGCAAGTATTTGAGACTGTAAGAAGAAGGGAACCGCACATATCCATCCACTTGACATAGGTATTTCAGTGCCATCTCTGTGACATGCAGTGTAATGGAGATGTGTTGGCACAAAGTCCTTATTCTCTCCATGAAACACTTATGTTTTTCCTATCCTCAGTTGTTACTCTCTATGTTCGCATCAGGACTGCACATGACCTGGGTGTCTGGGAAGATCTTTATACCCAGGAAGAGGTGACTGGGGATCTGCTGGGAGGGACACTGGAATGCGGGTCAGCAGCTCTTCCTGGGTCTCAGTGCCTGAGCCATCCCAGGGTAAGTTCCTTCCCCTGCATGTCCTACATTGTCACATGGGTGTTCACTGGAGTGCATCTGTCACTCCTCACACCTCCAGTGGCCCAGGGGCTGCAGAGATCATGGTAATGGCTTTACATGGTCCAGGTCTTTGTGGAGGTAACCTCTGTAGAATCTTCTTAATGTATACAGAGGAGGAAGAGCTCACTGGAGTCGTCAGAGACTCCCCCCAAAGATGAGCTGGGCCTGGCACAGTGAGCACGACTAATGGGGGCTGGATGGAAGGGAGGGGATGGGAAGTCCAGCCTGACTTGGTGAAGAGTGGGGGCTCCCAGGTGAGCAGACATGGCTCAGAGGTAACTGATTGGACACTCCAAGGGGTTGAGGCCATCCTGGTTTAAATAGCAATTGCAGGATCACTATTTATTTGTTTCCTTGTGATATTACATGACCTTCCAGGAAGTCTTGGTGAGATCCAAGCCTTGCCTGACCTAGGAGATACTTGGTTAGAAGCATGCCCCCCTACCATTACCTCACCACCACCTTTTTTGATGCAGGCTAGGGTGCTAAGAACAGCCAGGCATCACTTCTTCGTACTTTATTGTATTTTGAAGGGGTGGGGACAGTGTCTAACCTTGTCTGCTCTAGGTCTGAGGTTCCCACCTTTGGATATGGCCACTGAGGGGGTGAAGTGTTCACATCCAACCACTGGCTTTCTTCAGCACAGGAGTTATAGAATGGTGGTATGACAAGGGGCTGTGAATGGAGGGGGATTTTGAGGTCATTAAAGACATGATACCACTAAAGGCTTATGAGAAGCCTTGTGGGATCAATGGAATCCATGTTTTGGGAAGATAAGTAGCAGTTATGAACCGGGGCTGGGGGTGGGGACCACAGGCAGGGCTCCCAGGGTTAAGGGTATCTGATCAGTCAGAGATCACTTCTGGGACAAAGTACTGGGGGCAGAGAGTAACACATTGGCACACAAGTTAGTTGGAGATGAGGTATGGAAAAGGACACCATCAGGCCACTCTCCCTGGAGTCTCTGCACCTGCTTCTAGGCCCCTCCTTCCTCACAGAGGCTCCTGGGCCCTGATGGGGGACAGGGAGGAGGGGTCCCACTACCCATCCCCACCAGCAGCCTTTGTGAGAAGTGCACCTCATTGGAAATGGTCCAGGTACTCGATGTCTTTGTAATTGATGGGCAGGAAGAGAAGTACATATGGGAAATAACGCCTCTTTTATTATTTCATAAGCTGAGCCCACATGGAATTCCACAGCCCCAGCCTCTCTGCCACCCTATCTGTAAGCCGAGTGTGCCTCAGCATAGGGAAAAGAATAGAGCAGCTGCTGCTGGACCTTCGTGTCCAGACTCCCATCTGCTACCCTCTGCCATAAACAGTCTTCCCACCTCACACTCTATACCATATCATAGACAATCCACATACTCCTTGGTACAGGCATCTACAATGGACTCTGCTCTTCACAGATAGTTGACCAGCCTGGAGACCAGATACTGTGGAAACAAAGAGTGATAGGACTTTAAAACAATCCGCATTGTCCCCCTTGGGGTGGCCAACCAATTCAAGATCACTCCACAGTCAATGTTCTCTAGCCAAAAGACCACTGGAAACACATCTGTAACCAAACAAAGTTGGGCTTGTTACTCATTGCAGTGAGGCAGAAGGCACACCATGGACACCCATGGGGTGTCTCAATAAGAGAACACTAGGAATGAAATATTATAAGGAGAGAGGAGGGACCAACATGGCAGAGAAGTAGGGGGATTGGGAAGTCCCTTGTCTCTCAAAGAAAGCAGTGTTGAAGCTAAAGGACTTTGAACTCTGAGAGTCTGGGAGACAAAGAGACAGTCACATCTAGGGACCCACTGGGACAACCTGATGGGCCATAGGTGCATGATTGCAAACTGGGAGAGATAAAATGAATGGAGGGGAGAGATCCCCTTCTGCGGAGAGACAAAGAGAAGAGAAAGAGAGGCTAGGGAAGCATAGGACTGTATCTGGACAAGACAAAAAACACGGACCGGGGTGGAGAAAGATTCAATCTCTAACCGAGGGGTTTTCTCCTGACTGGGGCCGGCTGCTCCAATAGCACACCTGGGATGGAGGGAAGCCAGCCCTGGGCTCAGTGGCGAGGTCAGGGGTGCGGTCTGCAGTAGGAAAAAGCGATCCCCTCCCTGGAGTGCTGTGGGACAGGACAAAGCCTGTTTGCATCCTCCAGCCAGAGACCACATATCGGGCAGTGCAGAGCAGCGCTTCCCTGGTACCAGGGCAGGCAGAGTGAGAGTTTGAATCGCAGCCAAGCGCCAGGGCGCGGGACTCGGCAGAACTACACAAACTGCTTCATTGGTGCCTGTGGCAAAGTGAGGATGGCTCAAACAGAGTGGTTTGTGACACCTGGTCCATGGAGGAGAGACTGGGGTGTCGCCATTTTCCTCCCCACCACCACTAAGGTGGGGTCTCAGGGATTGGAGAGCAGGGCCCACAGTGGAGGTGGGACAGGCCTGCACCAAACCATGACCCTCCTCGCCTGGTAACTGCATATCTACTGGAGCGGGATTGATGCTGACAAACCAGAAAGCCCCTCCCCCAGACCTGCGCTGTTGCATTGTCTGATTTAATTCTCAGACAATTTTTATTATATAGATATATTCTTCCTTCCTTTTCTCCTTCTTATCTCTTCCCTCCTCTAGTCTGGTTACTCTGGTTGTTGATTTGGTTTAAGCAGACATATTTAATCCATTCTCTTGATACATGTTCCACATCTCCTTTCTCTCTCTCTGGATTACACCCTCTCATTTCTCTGTCTGGACAACGTTCTTTTCTTTTCTTTTTTTCCCGCCTCCTTGTTTATTTCCCTTTCTCTCTCTCTGGATTAAGCCGTATAGTTTTTATGTCTGGCCAATTTTTATTTTTTTTTTCTTTTTCCCCGCACATGTCATTTCTCTCTTTATATGGGATAAGTCCTCTTCCATCAGCACTGCCTCCACCCTGTTGTTTACTTGTAGCTGGTGTTTCATGTTTTGTTTTGTTTTGTTTTGTTTTGTTTTGTTTTTGGATTGTGTGTGTGTGTGTGTGTGTGCATGTTTCAGCTTTCTGTTTGTTTGTTTATTTTCCTTTCCAGCTCTACTTCAATGAACAAATAAAAGCACACCTAAGGGAGGGTTCAAAACATCACTACGAGTAGGGAGATAAAGTAACCAAAGTCGCAACAACAGACAGCAAATAACACTCTCCACAAAACACATCCTGAATGGCCAGGCCCTGGGCAGTGTATGACCCCTCTTTAATATAGTAGTGCTCGCAGGTGCAGGGCATATAACAAACTTTTAAAACACATGAGGGACAGAAAACTAGCCAAAATGACGAAACGGTAGAATTCTCCTCAAAAGAAATTCCAGGAAGAAATGACAGCTAAAGAATTGCTCAAAACAGACATAAACAATATAACTTAATAAGAATTTAGAATAATAGTCACAAGATTAATTGCTGGACTTGAAAAAAAGCACAGAAGACTGCAGAGAATCTATTGCTGCAGAGATCAGGGAACTAAAAAATAGAGTGGGTTAAAAAGTGCTGTAAATGAGGTGCAAAATAAACTAGAGGTGGTGACAGGGAGAATTGAAGAGGCAGAGAGGAGAATAGGTGAAACAGGAGATAAAATTATGGAAAAGAGGAAGTTGAGAAAGAGAGAGAGAGAAAAAAAATTCTGGATCATGAGGGGAGAATTAGAGAGTTAAGTGATTCAATGAAACAAAACAATATCCGTATCATAGGAATTCCAGAAGAAGAAGAAGGAGGAGGAGGAGGAGGAGGAGGAGGAGGAGAAGAAGAAGAAGAAGAAAAGGGGGCCACAGGTGTGTTGAAAAAAATCATAGCTGAGAACTTCCCCAATCTGGGGAAGGAAAAAGACATTGAAATCCAGGAGGCACAGAGAACTCCCTTCAGAAGTAACTTGAACCGATCTTCTGCATGACATATCATAGCGAAACTGGCAAACTACAAAGGTAAAGAGAGAATGCTGAAAACAGCTAGGGATAAACGGGCCTTAACCTACAAGGGTAGACACATAAGGGTCGTAGCAGACCCATCCACTGAAACTTGGCAGGCCATAAAGGAGTGGCCCGAAATTTTCAATGTGATGAAAAGAAGAAAAAAAAAAAACTGCAGCCAAGACTCCTTTATCCATCAAGTCTGTCATTCAGAATAGAAGGAGAGATAAAGGTATTACCAAACAAACAAAAACTGAAAGAATTCATCACCAGTAAACCAGCCCTACAAGACATCCTAAAGGGGACTCTGTGAGTGTTGCAAAGACCACAAAGTACCAGAGACATCACTACAAGCATGAAACCTAGAGACAACAAGACGACTCTAACTAAACCCATATCTTACAATAATAACACTCAATGTAAATGGACTCAATGCTTTAATCAAAAGACATAAGGTATCAGAATGTATAGAAAAAAACCAAGACCCATCTATTTTCTGTCTCCAAGAGACCCATTTTAGACGTGAGGACACCTACAGATTGAAAGTAATGGGATGGAGAACGATATATCGTGCTACTGGAAGTCAAAAGAAAGCTGGAGTACCATACTTACATCAGACAAACTAGACTTTAAATTAAAGGCTGTAACAAGAGATGAAGAAGGGCATTATATAATAATTACAGGGTCTATCCATCAAGTAAAGCTAACAATTATACATGTTTATGCACCAGATACAAAAGCACCCAAATATATAAAACAATTAATCACAAACATAAGCAACCTTATTGGTAAGAATGTGGTAGCTGCAGGGGACTGTAATACTCCACTTACAACAATGGACAGATCATCTAGACGGAGAATCAGTAAAGAAACAATGGCCCTGAACGATACACTGGACTGGATGGACTTGACAGATATATTCAGAACTTTTCTTCCTAAAGCAGCAGAATATACTTTCTTCTCGAGTGCACATGGAACATTTTCCACGATAGATCACATACTGGGTCACGAAACAACCCACAATAAATATAAGATAATTCAGATCATACCATGCACACTTTCAGATCACAATGCTATGAAACTTGAAATCAAACACAAGAAAATGTTTGGCAAATCTCCAAATGCAAATGGGTCAACGAGGTAATGAAAGCAGGAATTAAAAAAAAAAAACATGGAAACAAATGAAAATGTAAACACAACAATCCAAACCCTTTGGGATGCAGTGAAGACACTCCTAAGAGAAAAATTTGCCATCCAGGCCTAGCTCAAGAAACAAGAATGATCCCAAATACAAAATCTAACAGCACACCTAAAGGAACTAGACGCAGAACAACAAAGAAACCCCAAACCCAGCAGAAGAAGAGAAATAATCAAGATCAGAGCAGAAATAAACAATATAGAATTGAAAGAAAAAAAAAACACAGTAGAACAGAACAATGAAAGTAGAGTTAGTTTTTTGAAAAAAAAAATAAAAAAAAGACAAACCCTTGGCCAGATTTCTCAAAAAGAGGACCCAAATAGATAAAATCACCAATGAAAATGTATTTATCACAACCAATTCCTCAGATGTAGAAGGAATCACCAGAGAATACTATGAAAAACTATATGCCAACAAACAGGACAACCTGGAAGAAACGGACAATTTTCTAGACACCCTCACACTAGCAAAACTCAAACAGGAAGAAATAGAAAGTTTGAACAGACCTATAAGTAGTGAAGAAATCGAATCAGTTATCAAAAATCTCCCAACAAATAAGAGTCTTGAGCCAGATGGCTTCCCGGGGGGAATTCTACCAGACATGTAAAGCAGAGTTAATACCCATCCTTCTCAAGCTGTTCCAAAAAAAAAAAAAAAATAGAAACAGAAGGAAAACTTGTAGACTCATTTTATGAAGCTAGCATTACCTTGATTCCCAAACCAGACAAAGACCCCACAAAAAAGGAGAAATACACGCCAATATCCCTGATGAACATGGATGCAAAAATTCTCAACAAGATACTAGCAAATCAAATTCAACAGCATATAAAAGGATTATTCACCATGATCAAGTGGAATTCATTCCTGGGCTGCGGGGCTGTTTCAATATTCGCAAAAACAATCAATGTGGTACATCACATTAATAAAAGAAAGGATACGAACTGTATGATGCTGTCAATAGATGCAGAAAAAGCATTTGACAAAATACAACATCCTTTCTTAATAAAAATCCTCAAGAAAGTCGGGATAGAAGGAACATACTTAAACTTCATAAAAGCCACTTATGAAAAGCCCACAGCTGGGGCGCCTGGGTGGCTCACTCGGTTGAGCATCCAACTTTGGCTCAGATCATGATCTCACGGGTCGTGAGTTCGAGCCCCGTGTCAGGCTCTGTGCTGACAGCTGGGAGCCTGGAGCCTGCATCAGATTCTGTGTCTCCCTCTCTCTCTGCCCCATCCCAACTCATGCTCTGTCTCTGTCTGTCTTAAAAATAAATAAAACATTAAAAAAATTTAAAAAAAAGACAAAGAAAAAGAAGAGCCCACAGCTAATATCATCCTCAATGGGGAAAAACTGAGAGCTTTTCCCCTGAGATCAGGAACATGACAGGGATGTCCACTGTCACCGCTGTTTTTTAACATAGTGTTGGAAGTCCAAGCATCAGCAGTCAGACAACAAAATGAAATCAAGGGCATCAAAATGGGCAGCAATGAAGTCAAACTTTCACTTTTCGCAGACGACATGATACTCTACATGGAAAACCAGACAGAGTCCACCAAAAGCCTGCTAGAACTGAAACATGAATTCAGCAAAGTCACAGCATACAAAATCAATGTACAGAAAATGGTTGCATTTTTATATACCAATAATGAAGCAACAGAAAGAGAAATAAAGAAACTGATCCCATTTACAATTGCACCGAGAACCTTAACATACCTAGGAATAAACGTAACCAAACATGTAAAAGTTCTGTACGTGGAAAACTATAGAAAGCTTATGAAGGAAATTGAAGAAGACACAAAAAAATGGAAAAAAAACATTCCACGTTCATGGTTTGGAAGAACAAATATTGTCAAAATGTCAATACTACCCAAAGCAATCTACACATTCAATGCAATCCCAATCAAAATTTCACTGGCATTCTTCTCAAAGCTAGAACAAGCAATCCTAAAATTTGTATGGAACCAGAAAAGACCCCAAATAGCCAACGTAATGTTGAAGAAGACCAAAGCAGGAGGCATCACAATCCCAGACGTTAGCCTCTACTCCAAAGCTGAAATCATTCAGACAGTATGGTATTGGCACAAAAACAGACACATAGACCAATGGAATAGAACAGAGAACCCAAAATTGGATCCACAAGTGTTTGGCCAACTAATTTTTGACAAAGCAGGGAAGAGTATCCAATGGAAAAAAGACAGTCTCTTTAGCAAATGGTGCTGGCAGAACTGGACAGCAATATGCAGAGGAGTGAAACTCGAACACTTTCTTACACCATACGCAAAAGTAAACTCAAAAAAGATGAAAGACCTGAATGCGAGACAGGAAACCATCAAAACCCCAGAAGAGAAAGCTGGCAACAACCTCTTTGACCTCCGCCACAGCAATTTCTTACTCGACGCATCTCCAAAGGCAAGGGAATTAAAAGCACAAATGAACTATTGGGACCTCATCAAGATAAAAAGCTTCTGTGCTGCAAAGGAAACAGTCAACAAAACTGAAAGGCAACCGACGGAATGGGAAAAGATATTTGCAAATGACATATCACATAAAGGGCTAGTATACGTCAATATGGAGAACAAACTGAGGGTTGCTGGAGGGGTTGTGGGAGGGGGATGGGCTAAATGGGTAAGGGGCATTAAGGAATCTACTCCTGAAATCATTGTTTCACTATATACTAACTAATTTGGATGTAAATTTAAAAATAATAATAATAATAATAATAATAATAATAAAATAAAATAAAAAAGGTCTAGTATCCAACATCTATAAAGAACTCACCAAACTCCACACCCGAAAAACAAACAATCCAGTGAAGAAATGGGCAGAAGACATGAATAGACACTTTTCCAAAGAAGACATCCAGATGGCCAGCAAACACATGAAAAGATGCTCAATGTCACTCATCATCAGGGAAATACAAATCAAAGCCACACTGTGTTGCCACCTCACGCCCGTCAGAGTGGGTAAAATGAACAAATCAGGAAACTACCGATGCTGGCGAGGATGTGGAGAAACGGGAACCCTCTTGCACTGTTGGTGGGAATGCAAACTGGTGCAGTCGCTCTGGAAAACATTGTGGAGGTTCCTCAAAAAACTAAATATAGAACTACCCTGCGACCCATCAATTGTACTGCTAGGAATTTGCCCAAGGGATACAGGAGTGCTGATGCATGGGGGTATGTGTACCCCAATGTTTATAGCAGTGCTCTCAACTATAGCCAAATCATGGGAAGAGCCTAAATGTCCATCAACTGATGAATGGATAAAGATGTGGTTTATATATACAATGGAATACTACTTGGAAATGAGAAAGAATGAACTCATGACACTTGCAGCAACATGGATGGAACTGGAAGGCATTATGCTGAGCGAAATAAGCCAGTCAGAGAAGGACAGATATCATATGTTTTCACTCATATGTGGATCCTGAGAAACTTAACAGAAGGCCATGGGGGAAGGGAAATGGGAAAATTAGTTACAAACAGAGAGGGAGGGAGGCAAACCACAAGAGACTCTTAAATACAGAGAACAAACTGAGGGTGGATGGGGGGTGGGGGAGAGGGGAAAGTGGGTGATGGGCATTGAGGAGGGCACTTGTTGGGATGAGCACTGGGTGTTTTATGTAAGCCAACTTGACAATAAATTATATTCATTAAAAAAGGAATGAAGTATTATAAGATTTGGACTTGTGTTCAGTGATTGTGGAGGAGGTTCAAGGAAGTGGGGAGCTGGTCCATATTGAATGCTGTCAGGAAGTGGGAGTGATTCTTTGATTGGGTACAGCGATAAATTTTATCTGAAAGGAGAGAAGCATAGAGCAAGATTAAAGCTGTAATTGGTAAAGAGGCATTGGTTACTTATTTTAACCAGGAGAAGAGGGTGCTTAGTCATTTTTGTGGTTCGCATGGTGATTTTGTGTTGTTTTTACCCCCAGCTTTATTGAGATATAATCGACATGACGTTGTGCGAGTTTAAGGTGTACAACGTGACACTTTGATATATGTGCATATTACAAAATGATTCCCACAATAAGGTTAGTTGGCACACACGTCATCTCACATAGTTATCATTTTGCGTGTGCGTGTGGTGAGAACATTGAAAATCTACTCTCTTAGCAACTTCCATGTATACAGTACAGTATTGGGAACCGTAGTCAGCAGGCTGTACATTAAGTCTCCAGAACCTATTAATCTTAAAACTGGAAGTTTGTACCCTTTGGCTACCATCACCCATTCTCCCCACCTCCAGCCCCTGGCAACCACCACTCGTCTCTCTGTTTCTACAGATTTGGCTTTTTTAGATTCCATGTACAAGTGAGATCATACAGTAGTTGCCTTTGTCTTATTTCACTTATCAGAATGCCTTAAAGTTTCGCCCATGCTGTTGCAAATGGCAGGAGTTCCTTCTTTCTTATGAATTATATTCCATTGTGTATATATACATCACATTTTCTGTATCCATTCATCCATTGATGGACAATTAGTTTGAGTCCATGTTGTGGCTGTTGCGAATAATGCTGCAGTGTGCATGTGGATGCAGACATCTTTTCAAGATCGTGCTATCACTTCCTTCAGATATATACCCAGAGGAGGAATTGCTGAATCTTATGGTAGTTCTATTTTAAACTTTTCGAGGAACTCCCATACTGTCTTCCACAGTGGCTGTACCAAGTTTCATTTCCTTCAACAGAGCACAAGGATGTCCTTTTCTCCACATCTTTGTCACCACCGGTTATCTCTTGTGTTTTTAATAATAGCCATCCTAACAGGCATGAGGCAAAATCTCATCGTGTGTGTGTGTGTGTGTGTGTGTGTGTGTGTGTGTGTGTGTGTTTTGAAGGACAGTTTATACTCGGTATATTTTCAAGTAGTTAACCACACAGCTTTTCCCAAATGCCTCTACACCTATGCTGAAAAGCACTTATATCTTACAGAAAGTTGTTGGGTTGATGCATTATACACAGTATAGTTTCTATTCCCATATGCTCCTACACAGCTATTCCCATATGCTCCTACACATAAGTTTAATTTCTATCTTAATAAAGAAGATGTTGCTTGAGAGATGGTTTATACACAGTGTAGTTCCTTTTTTAATTAAGTTTTTATTCTAATTCCAGTATAGTTAACCTGGTGTTCTGTCAGTTTCAGATGCATGACATACTGATTCCAAAACTCCATACATCACCTAGTGCTCACCACAACAATGCACCCTTTAATCCCTATCTCCTATTTTACTCATCCCTCCACTCACCACCACTTCCCCTGGTAACCATCAGTTTGTTCTCCATGGTTGTCTGATATTCTCTCTCTCTCTCTCTCTCTCTCTCTCTCTCTCTCACACACACACACACACATACACACACACACACACACACACACACACACACTCACACACACTCTTGCTCTCGCTCTTGCTCTCTCTCCCTTTGCTCATTTATTTTGTTTTTTAAATTCCACATATGAGTGAGATGATTTGGTATCTGTATTTCTCTGACTGACTTATTTCACTTAGTATTATACTCACTAGCTCTACCCATGCCATTGCAAATAGAAAGACTTTGTTCTTTTTTTATGGATGAAAAAATATATGCACACACACACACACACACACACACACCTTCTTTATCCATTCATCTATTGATGGACATTTGGGCTGCTTTCATAATTTGGCTATTGTAAACAAAGCTGCTATAAACATAGGGGTGCATGTATCCCTTCAAATTCATGTTTTGGTATTTTTAGGGTTGATACCCTGTGATGCTATTACTGGATCTTAGGACAGTTCCATTTTTAACTTTTTAACTGTTTTCCAGAGTGGCTGAGCCAGATTGCATTCCTATCAACAGTGCAAGAGGGTTCCCTTTTCTGCACAGCCTTGCCAACACTTTTTGTTTCTCCTGTTTTCGATTGTAGCCATTCTGACAGGTGTGAGGTGAAATCTTATTGTGGTTTTGATTTGATTTCCTTGATGGTTAATGATGTTGAGCACCTTTTCATATACCTGTTGGCCCTTTATATATCATCTTTTGAATAATGTCTATTCAGGTCCTTTGCCCATTTTTTGATCAGGTTATTACTTTTACGTTATTGAGTTGTGTAAGTTCCTTACGTATTTTGGATGAGAGCCCCTTATCAGATATATGGTTTGCAAATATTTTCTCCCACTCCACAGGTTGCCTTTTAATTGTTGATTGATGTGGCCCTACTTGTGGATTTTTCCTTTTGCTGCTTTTGTGCCTTTGTGTCATTTGCAAAAAATCATTACCAAGAACATTGTCAAGGAGCTTTCCCCCTGTATTTTCTTCTGGGACTTTTATGGTCCCAGGACTTATATTTAAATCTTTGCTCCGTTTTCAGTAAATTTTGTGAATGGTATAAGATAGGGCTCCAATTCCATTCTTTTGTATGTGAGTGTCCAGTTTTCCCAGCACCGTTTCTTGAACTGCTTATCCTTTCCCCATTGAATATTCTTGGCTTTCTTATGAGATATTAGTTGACCATTTATTCACGGGTTTATTTATGGGCTCTCTGTTCTGTTCCATTTGTCCATGTGTATATTTTATGCCAATATCATACCATTTGATTATGATGACTTTGTAATACAGTTTCAAATCAGGAGGTGTGATGCCTCCAGCTTTGTTCTTCTTTCTCAAATTGCTTTAGGTATTCTGGGTCTTTTGTGATTCCATATGAACTTAAGGCCTTTTTTGTTCTGTTTGTGTGGAAAATGGCATTGGTATCTTGGTAGAGATTGCATTGAGTCTATAGACTATTTGGGGGTAGTATGGATATTTTAACAATATTAATTCTTTCCATTTGTGAACGTGGACTATCATTCCATTTATTTGTGTCTTCTTCAGTTTCTGTCATCAATGTCTTATAGTTTTTGGCATATAGATATTTCGCTTTCTCGATTAAATTGATTCATAAGTACTTTAATGCTTTTGATGCTATGGTAAATGGGATTCTTTTCTTGATGTCTTTTTCAGATGGTTCACTGTTAGTGTATAGACGTGCAACTAATTGCGGAATGTGCATCCTGCAACTTTACTTTATTCACTGTGATCTTGTTTTTTTTTTTTTTTTTTTTTTTATCTCATTTCATCATGGTCACAGAGTGGCTTAGTCTGATATTGGTGTTCTTTTTGATGGGTGATGTTCAGCATGAGAACAGTATAACCCAGCTGTAAGTGTCAGGTGATTTCGTGATGGAGAATGGTTGGGTAGGCAGCAAGAAAAAATTGAGAGACTTCACATTCTCAATGAGAGAGACAGAGATTTCTGGTGTGGACAAAACCAGGTGTAGACGGAGCCAGTGAGGGTGACCACATCAGTTATACAGATATAAAGGCTCCTTCTCTTGCACTCCTTCTCTATAATATAATATAATATAATATAATATAATATAATATAATACAATATATATAATAAATGCTATATAATAAATTAAATATATATTTATATTATAAATAAATATATACACTATATATTAAGTATTATATAATAAATTAAATATATAATATTTAATATATATTGTATTATATATATTTTTTCATTTGAGTGCATAGTGAGCAAACTTGGGTGCCACTGAGCTAAGAGGTAATGGAAACAGGGCTCAAATCCAGATCTGCCTCACTCCTGTGCACAGGTGTATAACCAGTGAGATTTGGCTCTACCCTCTCTTAAAGATGAGGCCAGCACAGAAGAAAAGACTAAATTTGTCGGGGGGCGGGGGGAGACGTTTTCACACAAGGAAGTGAGACAACAGGCAGATCCTAGACTGTGGTAGCCAGTAAAAGGTGAGGAGTTTGGAGTAAGTTTGGAGTAAGTGAGGAGTGGCTGTCTATGCTCATAACAATGCATTATCACACATGCCTCCTAGGATTTCTACAGGGGGAGAGCTTGTCATGTTTGAGGTTTTCAACCATTTTCTTCTCATGTTGATATTAGCACTCCATATACTGTATAATGTGTACATGGTACTTTCACCAGTAGAAAGTCAATTTCCCTTCCACTATGGACCTTCACCTCTGCAGTTTAAACAAACAGCTGTGTTTGTGCCTTCTGCCAAATAGTTTCTTTTCCCAGCTACTGAAAATGGATTGACTCGATGGGAGGTCAAGGACTGCTTTGTATTGGCCATATTTGTTTTGAGAGAGTAATGGATGGTACTTAAACTGGATTTTGGTGTGCCGCCAAATTAATTAAGTTCAAGGGTTTCATTCAAAGTACCCATGTATGTGTATGAAGACATCTTCATTTTAACATCAAACTCCGTAGTTTGCGTTACATATTAGCAAACATGTCATAATGCAGATTTTAATTGTAATGATTAAAAATGAAACTCTTTAATTTGGAGAAAACAAATCCGTTTTGAGAAACACATATTTCCTCCAGGGATTGACAATGGCATTCTTACAATTGTTAACTTGTTTTCATTGAGAAATGATATATAGCTTTCCTTCTCTGTTAAAAGCAACATCTGGGTGATAGATATCCAGGTGATAAACAACAGAAATAAAAACAAAGAATTGTCTCAAATAGTCACAGTAAATTGAAGCTAGATTTTTAAATAGTTTTCAGGTATCCAAAAGAGCACCTTAAAAGTTTACTAGGTTTGTGAGTGTTCTATGGTGTTACTAATTATTTGCATGTCCTCCTCCGTCCTTTGATGCATTTTCCACACTGTCTAAACTGAGGGGGAATTTCCATTATGTTCATAAACAAAGCCTATAAAAGTACATCCAATAATTAAGGCAAGGCCAGGTGAAGCAGCAGGAAGAGTAAAGGCTTTTGCTTCAGAAGACCTGGTTTCCAGTCTGGGCTCATCCAATGAGTAGAAGCATGACATGTGGCAGTGTGGGACATTGAGATCCCAAGCCCCAGCTTCCCCATTCAAGGAGTGAGGATTCTCTTCCTCATAGGGTCTTTGCCAGGATTTATTGAAATCACAGGGCAGTGAAGGTTACACAGACGCTTCAGCCTCAGCTGTGCCTGGAATCCGAGGCTCAGTTTCCTCATCTGTAAAGAAGGAATCACCATGTGGACTTTGTGGTTATGTCAAAGGGATTAAATGTTATTATGTAGATTAAAATATCAGCCAGTGTCATATTATACACACCATTAATGAGAATATAAAGAAAGATGCCATCTCCTCAGGGGTTAATGGAAATTTTTGCTTCCTTCTTTAATGCCTTTTCTGATTTCTGAAATTCATTTAAATACTCTGAAATATATTTCAGAGCAGTCCACAAAGCAAATTCTTTAAAAGCTTTCCAAACTTGCTGGCAAGGATGTGGAGGATAAAGGTGCACTTTTGGTGGGAATGCAGATTGGTGCAGCCACTGTGGAAAACAGTATGGAGCTTCCTCAGAAAATTTAAAATGGAATTGCCATGTGATCCAACGTGTGTGTATATATATATATATATATATATATACATATATATACACACACACACACACACACATATATATGTATACATATACATATGCATATACATATATACATATGTATATGTATACATATATATGTGTGTGTATACATATATATATATCCATATACATATGTATATGGTGTATACATATATGGGGCTTATATATACGTGTATGCTTGTTTATGTGTGTGTAGGTGTGTGATGGAATATTACTCAGCCGTTAAAAATAATGATATGTTGCCATTTGCAGCAATATGGATGGACCCAGAGGGTAAATGTTAAGTGAAATAAGTCAGTCAGAGAAGGACAAATAACATAGTATTTCACTCATATGTGGAATTTAAGAAACAAAACAAACGAATGAAGAAGAAAAAAAAGGAAAGAATCAGACCACAAAACAAAACCAAACAAAACAAACACTCATAAATACAGAGAAAAAATTGGTGGTTACCAGAGAGGAGGTGGGTGAAGGGATGGGTGAAATAGATAAAGGGCATTAAGAGCTCACTTATTGTGATGAGCACTGAGTACTGTACAGAACTGTTGAATCATTATATTATACACATGAATCTAATATAATGTTGTGTGTTAATTATGTTTCAATTAAATATAAATAGATAGATAGATAGATAGATAGAGATATATATCACCACCACCATGAACAACAACTTTCTAACTTGGCAGTTCTACCTCTGGAAGTTTCATTTGTTCTGTGTCATGCAAATCCACGCCTCCTCAAAATTGCAGATTGCCATTACAGTACTCTTATTGGATCTTTTAGAGAAGGAAGCATCGGTCTGCAGCCTCAACAGCTTCTCTGAAGTACATGCCCTAGTTGTTGTCTGTGGAATAACTCTACAGTTCAATTTCTGAACTGACTTGTGTCCTGGACATTCCCCTCAAAAGTAGAAGAGGCAAACTTGTGGCAAATCTTCAAGGTAAAATACTTGGAAAAACTTCAGAATCTTCAGTCTGCTGTGTGAAGCCACAGCCCATGGGAACGTTTGAGCTCACAGTCTTTTGTCCCCTTTCACATGAAAGGTGTATCTGAAGATGGTAAAGGTGATGGGTTACTACATGACTAATGGTAATCAAACCAGAAGGGTGTGTCTGAGACTTCTCAGAGGAAGCAAATGCTTAAGCTGAGATTGGAGGCTAAGGAAGCATTAGCCAGCAGGAGGGGAGAGGGTGGAGACTAACCAGATAGAGCAAGAAGGAAATACCTTATAACCTGGTTCATCGCTTGGGAGGTCCAGTGTGGAAATCCTTTACACAGCAGTTTGGCATGCTGAGCAAAACTTTGTAATACTTAACAAGACAATTCTAGAAAGTTCCTGAACCCCCTCTGCCCTCTCTGCTCCCACCTAAGACCTATAACATCCACCAGCCCTCTAAGAGGTGTGTGATATTAGTACTATGATTTTTCTCTGCAAAACCATGCAGAAGAAAAAGATGGTTAGGTAAAGCAGTTTGAGCATGATTTCATTTTACATACTGTTTCATCACTCGCCACACAAAATATAACTTTTAATATTTTTCACTGGAGAAAATTCAGAAATTGGAAGTCTGGGCCATCTGACCATCTGAACATATCTAGAGAGGCAGGTTGATCATCACTTAGCAGAGAGCCTTGGAAGGGGAAAGGGAGGAAGGTCCTGGTCAGAGGGAAACTTCTGGAAGATTCTGTGGAAAATGAAGCCTTAAGGGTGACTCAGAGCCCATGTACATTAAACCCAGTAGCAAGAATTTTCTCCAGCTCTCCCCTCTCAACTATGACACGAAACCCATATGTGTGTGTGATTGAGAGACAAACGTAATGTGGAAAAAGAATAGATAGATAGGTGATAGATAGATAGATAGATAGATAGAGATACACACAGGTAGGCCACATACATACATATGATTTTTGTAATGAAATTTCCAACCAGCTATATACTACAATGACATAAAATCTTATATCAGTTATTTTTGGATTTCAAGTTAATGTGCTTATTTCAAAATCAAATGCAGTGCAGAAATGTGTATTTGAGTAAATATTTTTGTATATTCTCTTTATCTTGTTACCTAACAAGATGTATATCCTTGGTAATTTAGTTTATATTCCCCAGATATACTTCCCTGTGCATAGTACTATGCAAGTACATTTACATGAACATATATATTCTCCCAAATTTTGCTCACAATATGTATATACTGTTCTCTCTCTCTCTCTCTCTCTCTATATATATATATATATGGACACATGTATGTGTATATATGGAAATATATATGTACACACAAACATACATGCATATATAATTGTTTTACACATGTTTAAATCTTATAAGTTTGTAATGTATAGTTCTTATTTGAATTATTTCAATAGACTTTAATAACACTCTTTTACTGATCAGATTTATTTTATAACAGAATATTAAACATTTGCCTTTAAAACATATTCCATGTATTTTCCCAGTAATATGCATCTCTTTATACGTGACATTCTTGTTTGGGATAGAAGAGTTGTTTGTTTGTTTGTTTATTTGTTTTTCTTTAACATCCCTTTAATTTGTCCAATTAATTTTGTAACAGAGTTAAAAGCTTTCCTTGGGTCACATAGTTGGTTTCGAATTTCCCAGGTGTTCATGTTATGGTACCCAACAGGGTACTGGAACAACCCTCTCCCCAATGTCTTTGCCTTGAAGATGATGGTGGAGATGAAATCCCATTCCTCAGGCCTAGAGGCCTGGATAGGGGCGGCCACATGGATAGCACTGTCCTAGGGGTGGTGTGTGTGGCCCAACCAGAAGCAGAGGAAAAGTAACCTCCATCAAGGGAAGGAAATGATCATTTAGAGAATTATTTTAAGCCAGAGGCACTTCACATGGTATCTCCTACAACCTAACAAGTACTCAGTTATTATCCCCATTATTTGCAGATGTAGAAGTCGGTCTGAAGCTTTATTCCACTGTGTCCTGAAGCCTTCAAGGCTTTGGATCAAGAATTCCCACTAGACTATTATTTGATGTAACCTTAAGTATTTCTTGTTTTGTTTTCTGTCATAGCTGTATTATTTTTAAGTGAAGAAACTCCATGAAAATTAAAGCAATTTCTGCACTATTGAAAGAAAAAAAATTAAAGTTTGAAAAGATGGGGTAAATATTTGCCTGTTGGCAAATATTGCAGAATTTGTGCTACCGGGCAAGAAAATAAAGGGCTTTTGTCTATTGGTGGAGAAAGGGACAAATGACAACAAATAATTTGTGTAAAAAGCAAAATGTTTCTCCAGACATCTGGAAAGATGCCACACCACATTAACTGAAGAAATGGCAATCTGGAGATGGCATAGTAAGTAAGTGAAAAAATCAATTTGCAGAACATTATTTACGTGTTGGCAAATTTTAAAGAGTGTGTATCTATAACCACATAACTACACAAATATTTTAAGGTAAGTATACACATTACTTAAAGAGAAACACATCTGTACCAATCTATTTACATAAGCCATCTTGGATATCAGTTATTTGGGGCGCGGGGATCATATATAGATGGAAGGTGCAGAATGATTTCCATTTTCTATGTATACATTTTTAATGTTTAACATTTTGTGATTAGGCAAATTTGTTGAGAGAAACACTTGAAAATATATAATAACCAATTCACAAGAAAAGTTCATATATATTTACCACGTTATGAAAATGTTCACATGATAGTGTTTAATACGCAAATACAAACTTCACCCTTTGACTTGACAGTTTATCTGTGTATGTATGTGCGTTTCTGTCTTACACTTCCCTAAACCCAAGTGTTCACACTCTCATATGTGGAGATTTTTCCTCACCTCTCTCAGGGACTGAAGTTTCTCTCTCAGGGCATGGGGATCTAGGAAGGGATTGTGGGCACAGAGTAGAAAATTCCAGAAAGAAGTAGAAATTCCAGAAATTTCTGGCTGATATACTGGAGCCCAGGTGCCTCCTTCCTTCCTTCCCCCTTGCAAAGCCCTCTGGTCTGAGACATTCAGAGCTACAATTCTCACTCTGACCACTAAAGGGGCATCTACCTACACTGACTATATATATATATATATATATATATATATATATATATATATATATATATTTCATTCTACTCTCATTACAGTGACCCACGAAACTCTGTTTTTGTTGTTTTTTTCCTTTATAGTTTCCAGATCTGGGGCGTGTGTGTCTGTGTGTGTGTGTGTGCGTGTGTGTTGGTTTTTGCTGTTGTTTCGGGGGGATGGGGTATCGGTAGTTTGTTTGCTTGTTTGTTATTATCTCTCTGGGATGCACAGGAGATAATGCCAGCCATGTGATTAGTTTCAGAACATTCTGTTACCTTGCTCCAACTTTAGCGAATCCCACATATTGCAGCAAGAATTTAGTTAGGCTACCTATGCATTTACATGTCACCCCCATTCCATGGAGCTCAGTTGCAGTCTCTGTTTCTCCAGGTAGCATCTGAATGACTCCAGGAAAACTCCAACACCTCATTAAGTCTCAGTAACCTTGCAAAGCCTGTGACTGTGATCTCGGAGTCCCGTTGTGAGGACTACATGAGAGATAAGATGCAATGTAGCAAGTACAGAGCCTGGCCTACAGCTGGCACTCAGAGTTCTCTGGGTTTGCAGAATGAGGGAACAGGATGTATTGTAAGTGGATACAGAGCCTGGCATACAGAGTTCCCTGTGTTTGTAGCTGCAAGTACCTGGGTCCCACGCCCCCTGACTCTAGTTGGCCTTTTCTGCAGGGCTGGTTCAGTTAGAAACAGTTCCCTGATAGGCTGATAGCAAACTCAGGGGGCAGTAATCACAGTAATCACCTCTGGTGTCGGGGGCTCTCTTCTCCATGGCTTTGAGGAGGGGACTTCCTGTAAGGACTCCATCTTGTTTGTGTGAGCCTGACAAAGTCATTTGGGGCCTGCTCTCTTCGTCCTCAGCAGCTTTCCTTGATCTTCTCTAAACCTCCAGCTCCAGATCCCACAGGTTCTCTTCATAAGCAGCCTGTGAGGACATTGGTGACAGGTCACTGCCTTCAGGCCACACCATGGGTGGGTTGGCCAGCATGAGGCCTTGGTCTCAGATCCCCAGAGGTTACAAGGGTTGCTGGGTCCCTTCCCCCACCCCACCCCACAGGACACCCAGCCAACCCCCTTTTAGAGAAGGGGTGATGAGGGCCCAGGCTCACTCTTCTCTAATCTCTTGAGGAAATGTGCCAGGTGGGCCCTGACATTCCCATCCCAGTTCCACATGGAAAAACTCCCCTCCTATGGAAGTGGTTAGGCTCAGGTGGATTTTTTTTCACTGATTGAGGGGATAGATCTGATTTTATGTGGTCCTCACAGGTCCACAGTTTGGAGAGTGGCCTAGGTTGGCCACGTGCGAGGAAAGGGAGTTGGGGGTTGCTGTAAATTAATATTCTTTGGATGCCTACTACAGGTGAAGGAGTGGCAGAGAACACCCCATTACCCTTAACTCTTACATCAACTATTCAGGGTAGATTGTATTACCCCCATAGAAGTTTCTTGAGGCTTGCTTTATAGCCCAGCACATGACTTATTCTGGAATGTTCCACGTGTAATGGTTATTTGCACTGTTCTATGTCAATTAAGTACATTTATTAATTTGCTTTATTCTCATTTTAAAATATTCTCCACCTAGTGGAATTTATGTCTGCCATTTTATGTGTTACTCAAGGAGGTGTGTTAATATTCCTGCTGTAATCGTGAATTTATCCATTTATCTTTTTACTGTCACTGTTTGCTCTGCACATTTTCGCTCTGTGTTAAGACACGCACACAAATTTAGGATTTTGTATTGATGGCTTCTTATTGCATTGAACCTTTTATTATAATGAAACCTCCTCTTTTCTCTAGTAATTGTTTTTTTCTTGAAAAAAAAATACCTTTCTTTTTAGTAATATGGTTATACCAGCTTTTGGGAGGTCAGTAAGTAAATGCTACACATTTTGCCAAGTTTTTTTTTTTTTTTCCAAATTTTCTAGATCATTAAATTTTGCAGATGTTTCTTTCAAGGAGCATTTGATGGAATGTTTTCCTTCCAGTCTCATAATATCTGTGTTTCTGTTTGGAATATCCAGTCTGAAACTTTTAATGTAAATATATATATATATATATATAACTTGTTTTTTGTATGCCATATTGACTGCACATGTATTTTTATGTCAATATTTTATTTAATTTATTTTAATTTTTTATATAATTTGTTGTCAAGTTGGTTTCCATACAACACCCAGTGTTCATCCCAACAGGTGCCCTCCTCAGTGCCCATCACCCATTTTCCCCTCTCCCCCACCCGCCATCAGTATTTAAAAGTCTCTTATGGTTTGCCTGTCCTTTTCCTCTCCTTTCTTTGAAATGACTTAATACTGTTTTTTGTTTGTTTGTTTGTTTGTTTGTTTGTTTGTTTGTTTTTAGTATTAGATTGTTACCTCATTTGGCTAGACAATTAAACATCCCTTAGCCATTCTTGTAGTGTTTACCTTTCTGACTATAATGTAATTTTTGTTTTCCTTTTCACAGTGTGATGTGGATTACTTCTTTAAAGCTCTTCAGACAATGAAGGAACTTTGGGACACTTTGATTCCTCTCACCCTCTCCCGATGTATTGCCATGAATTTTAATTCTATGTATATGTAAACCCCTAGAAGAAATTAGTGTCATGGTGCTATATAGTCAATACTCATTTAGACTTGCCTACATATTCACAAATGCCATTAGTCTTTCTTTCCTGCATCTGTGTGCCTCCATCTGGGATCCTATTTCTTCTCCCTGAAGGAGAACCTTTAATATTTCTTTTAGTTTGATTCCTCCAGTCACAAATTTTCTCAGTTTGTGCTACATTAACATCACTGTGAAATGTACATCTTTTCTTTAGGAATGTTTTTTCTTAAAGCATACTTTGTCTCCTATTAGTATTGTTATACTGACTTGATTATCCTGTTACTTTGGGAAACTTCTCAAGCAAGATTCCATCAAATGCCACTTCTCCGCATTTCCCTCTCTTTCATTCTGGGGACATCTCCTTTAATTCTCTCCCCCTCTCTTTTGGTATTCTCCATATTATGTCTCTCTAAGTTTTTCTGGATATTTTCATCAGATGTAACTTTCACTTCTCTAATTCTTTTTTCAGGTGGGAACTCACCTTTGACCTGTGAACCATAGCACCAAACTTTCAGCATTGATTTGGTTATCCCCCTAGGGCAGAGAAGGGAATTGTGAGTTAGAGATGATAAGCAACTTGTCCCTGGTCACCTAGCCTGCAAAGGGCAGAGCAAGGGCTAACATCACAGGTTAAACCCTAGGCCCAAACCCTTTCCTCTGTGCTTTTTTTTTTCTCCTTGGCTGTGAATGCTCCCCACTTCTCATCTCCCGGGCAGTGGAGCCCCAGAGAAGTCTTTCAACCTTATTTAGCACTGTGCTGAATTTCATTTTAGACGATAAAGTCAGTGATATTTCTTCATTAGCCATGATGTTTCCCCGGAACCTTTTGTGATATTGGAACCATTGATGTGTTATTCTCAATTTCAGGACATAATAACACAGGTAACTCCTTACAAAGAAGAGCAAGATGCTCGGGTATTTACCGAAGGAGGTATAACAATTGGTCTGGGCATGTCCGTTCTGGCATTGATTCTTCATCCCACCAGCAGCAAGATGGAGATCCAGCAACAAATGACAGTTGCATGAGCACCCGAGGAAGATAGTAAGTGACCAGTCACCATAGCTGAAATGTACCAGCCAGTGGAATACATAGCCCTGTAGCTGAAGATGCTGTTCTCTTCTTCAACCTGGAAGAGTGCAGGATGATGGAATCAGGTTAATGGTTGAGCAAACTTTATTGTACAGTGGGGCGAATGTGTAATAGAAGACTTTCCAAGCATGTGTGGATTACTTCCTTCTCTCCACTTCCCCACAGTGCCCCCTATGCCATTCCATCCTGTCATTGGAGAGGCAGTTTTCAGATGCAAGACCAAATGCAAGCTAACATGGAGGGAGAGCAAAAGGGTCCAGAGACAAGAATGGAGGGGGAGAGGCAGGATGAGACCTCCAGGAGCTGGTTCAAGATCACAGTGAGTGTCCTGGCAAAATGAACCCAGTGTGCAGAAGGAGGTGAACAGAGGGAATTATGCTGGACTCATATAGAGATGCTAGGTACTTTTCTGGGGGAGAGGAGTGGGTAATCCGTCTTTTTATTACTAGGAGTTAGCATCTTAGATCAGGTAAGGGCAGACTCAGAGAAGCAATGTAAAGGGAACAGATTGACTAAAGGGAGAATTGGGTAGGTTGTCTAAGAACAGAGGAAACTACAGCCAAGGAGAAGTAGCAGCTCCACCCTGGAAGTCTCAGTTTAGCTCAAGCTGAGTGTGGGAGGGGGTCGAGTCTCCAGGGTCTCTGTTGGAGAGACAGACTAAGGCATCCTTCCTTGAGCAAGGATCACTTGGAACTTTATATAAGGAAGTTCATGCTAAATATCTTAAGTTGATTATTTGAAGAAAGTGTTTGAATGGAAAGAAAGGTTATTTAGGAAATCCATGACTGGTACAAAAGTTCACAATAATGGATATTGTCCTATCATAAGAAATTATTTTGAAGAACCCCCCCCCCACACACACACACACAAAAGGTGTGAAAGGAAGACATGCTTGAGTTTTATCTTAACCCTGGGTTCCATTGTGTCAATCTCTTCTCCCATCTCTTCTCCCATTTCTTACTCTTAGATTCCATTTGGCATCAGATATGATGAGAAGTGGCTGCTGAATCTGATTCAGAAACAATGCAGTGTCCCCTTCACCCCAGTGCAAGTAAGAGAAGACAGTGAGGCAGATGGGAAGAAACAGGGCAAATGAGCAGTGGCTTGGGTCTCATATTCTTTCTTTTGCCATTCACCCTACAGTTTCACTATGAGAAAATGCAGGCCCAGTTCTTCGTTGAGAATGCCAGCAGTGCCTTCGCATTGAAGAGTGTCAACGGCAAGATCTGGAATGAGAATAATGAAATGGTGTGTGTCAAGGGCATGGCCAGGGCTAGTTAGGGGCAAGATGGCAGGACAGGGGCAAGGTCTTGCTTGATCCCAAGGATCAGATTTCCTGGTGCTTACTCAGCCCCTCTTGGGTTCCCTACAGATATCTATCTTTGTCCACCCCTCTGATGCACCCCAGCCTGTGAAGAAGGAGCTGAAGCCAGAAAATGTGGGTCAGATAAAGGTAATGCAGACCCAAGACCAGCTGTGAATCTATATCCAGACCCATATCTTCTTCCCACACCTATTGCCTCCATCCCCCATCTCTACCTCAGACTCAGAGACACTGACCCCATCTCTAACTCTGCAGTTGACCACAAACAAAAGATGTGTAGTCTCCTAGCAATCTTTTAACATCCAGAAAGACCGCTTTGCCCCTGGTATGTCTACAGAAGTAGTTCTAGGGCAGGTAAGAGCAGAGAAGCCTGTCTGGAAAGGAGACTTGGGGATGGTAATGTGGGGAGGGTAACCTGAAGCTGTAACCAGCTGGGCCTATCTCAGCCTTGTGATTCCCTCCCCTCGGCTTCTCGGAGACATGGTCACCCGAGATATTGAAATGGTACCAAATCCTAGAAACAGCATGGCTGCCTCCCGGCAGACTCATGAAAAGAACATGTTCAAGGTGAGAACTCAGGCCCAGTGCTGGGATTGATGGCAAAGGTGGGAGATTAGGTAGAAGAGGCAGATTGGTGTCAGATAACCCCTGTTGGGGTCCTCACTCTAACACTTTCCTCATCATAGCTTTTGCCCTCGAACCTGAGCGACAAGAAACCCTACCAGATGGATGGCCTATCCAACACTATGCAGAATGCCTCCAGCATCAAGGACTTGAACCTCTCCAACAGTGAGGTAAGGTGTGGTACCCAGATCTTTCTTTAAAAAGAAGGTGAGAGTGCTCATGGGGTGGTGGCGAGAGTCAGGGAAGTGGATTTGTTGGAAAAATAAAGGGCCGGGGGTGCAGGGTCATCCTGGCCATCTTTCTCTGATCCTTGCATTTCCTTCCAATAATTACTCCCCTGAAGTCTGCAGGGGAGTTGGACAAGGGCAAAAGACTACAGCGAGAAGACATGAGTGCAAACAGAAGCCCCTTGTGCACCACCTTTCCCAATAAATCAACCAACATAAGGTCAGTTATACTCTCCGTCACCCTGTGGGACTCTGAACTATGCCTGACGGTGCCTGCTTGGAGGGGACAGCATCCCTGTTCCTCTGCGAGGAACAGAGGCCCTATGCTCTTCTCTCTCTGTCCCTCGCCTGTGCTTAGGGGTCTCCGTTCCTTCCTCTGACCCTCTCACCTGTTTGGTCTGAGGTCTGTTTGCTGGCTATCTACACCCAGCCTTCTCTAGCATGCCCTCCCCAAAGTGTGATCCATGAATCAGGGTTCCCCTTCCTCACTAGGACCAGAGTGACTACTGTGCACCACATGCTGTGACCTGGACTGACAAGGGTCCTCCATCCAGGCCAGGGCCTCATGCTGAGACAGGCAGTCCTGCCTCCCTGCTTAGACAGGGATTCCTTCCCTTGTTCTGAGAGGGACCCTCCTTTCCTTGAACCAAATGTATCCCCCCTCTTCCCGTCAATTCCAGGCAGCCATGGTGGCTTTCCTGCCCACGCTGAGGGCTGAGGTCCTGGGGGGCTGCCATCATGACATCTGTTCCTCTGACCCAATGCCAGGAGCTGGGCCCTCCTTGAGAGAAACCAGGGTTCCCTGAGTCAGGGGGCCAGAAATGGGAGACTGCCAGGGAGCAGAGGGCTTCCTCAGGCAGGAATGGAAGGCAGAGAGGAGAGGAGCTTGAGGAGATGAAGGACAAAGGACAGGCCTCTCAGAGGCACCACCCCCTTCCCACCCCACCCCCACACGTCACATCATCCAGACTGTTCCTTCAGTGGAGCCCTGGGTAGCCTGACAATGGGTATAATGCCTCAGGCAAGGAACCGAGTGGGACAGGCACGGGTGCACTGGGGCCATCAGGAGGGAAGGTGGTGATCATAAGAGGGGGGACCACAGACCTTCAGCCCCATGTTGACCTGGGGATTGATCCTCTACTCCTTCTGGGGAAGGTCTTCTGCCCCTGTGGCTGCCCCATTCCCCATGCCCAGCTCAGACTGAGCTCACACAAGTGACAAAGTTTCAACCAGCATCCAAAGGGCCCCCAGCCCAACACCTACCTCGGATATCAGGGCCAGCCAGGGCAGATGAAGGAATGCGCTGCAGCTGGGGAGACATTTCTCCCTTCTTTTCTCTTCCTCCTTGGCCCCACCACCATGGTAAAGCTTCATTCTTTTCCCTTTGCTTTGCTTTCTCTTCCTCCTTTGTCTCTACTCCCCTTTCTCTCTCACCTCTCCCCTCCTTCCTTCACTCCTTCTTCTGTCCTCATCCCCATTCCTCTCCCTCCCTGTCTCCTGGGTCATGCCTCACTCACCTCCATGCCACAGCATTCTGGGCCATCCCTGGGGGTGTCATGGTCCTGCAGAATGCTGGGCCCCTAGTGAGGTACCATAACCCTGGGCTTTCACCCCATTCCCTCTTCTCTCTGGAGTATTCAGTGGGGGCCTAGAGGAAAGAAAGGAGGCAGGGAGGGGAAGGCAGCCCTGGACCCTGGGATCCAAATGTTGCTTCTGGTGAATCTGTAGATGGGAGTCAGGATAATCTAGGTGGGAGCCACCCAGGGGGAACGGGAGGGAGGAGGGGGTCAGGCAGAGGAAAGGAATGAGAAGGATGGGGAGAGAGAGTGTGTGCTTTTCCTCTAAGTCAGCCCACAAGGGAGGTGCCAAGGGCCCTGCAAGCCTGGGGCACTGCGGTGTAGGTGGGACGTACTGGCCATGTGTCAGGTGTAAGTGTGCTTGCTCCCATGATGAAGGACACCTGCAAACCTTCACTGACTTTTCTGTTTTTTCTGGATTTCTGCAGCTCCATCCTGGAACTGTTTTCCAAGTTATTGTGCCTGGTAGGTGTATTCTTTGATCATTGAATCCTCTACTGGCACTGATGTCACCCCAAACCTGCCCAGAAGCCATTTAAGTCTTGAAGAAGTTACAATTTTCATGACCCTTAAACCTCATGGATGTGCAGATCTATGTGGAAACCCAAC